>NC_135625.1:39221118-39528118 GCF_053574225.1 Canis aureus | reverse complement strand
TACAACAGATAATAGTATAGAACAAAAAAAATCACTCCTACTTTTATCAAGTAGACTAGATAAAATCATTGTTCACATTTTGATATACTTTCAGTAATATTAATGTCTACTCCAATTTAAAGAAAGAAAATTTCAGACTGTTTTCAGAGCCAGAAAAATAAAAGGCTTAAAAAGACCAATCTGGGCAGCCCTGATGGCTCAGCGGTTTGGCGCCACCTTTGGCCCAGGGTGTGATCCTGGAGACCTGGGATCCAGTCCCACGTCGGGCTCTCTGCATCGAGCCTGCTTCTCCCTCTTCCTGTGTCTCTGCCTCTCTCTCTCTCTCTCTGTCATGAATAAATAAATAAATAAATAATCTTTTAAATAAATAAACAGATCAATCCTGTGATCATAATTTAAATATTATTAACAATGATCACCACTAGAGAAAAAATTTTAACTTAAAGGCATAACACTTTCCATGGTATTTTATTTTATTTTTAAATTTTACTTACTTGAGAGAAGGGAAAATGAGCATTGAGAGAGAGAGCACGAACAGAGGGAGGGGTACAGGGAGAAGTAGACTCCCCACTAAGCAAGGAGCCTGATGTGAGACTGGATCCAGGACCCTGGGATCATGAGCTGAAGGCAGACACTTAACTGACTGAACTGAGCTGAAGGCAGACACTTAACTGACTGAACCACCCAGGTACCCTCCATAGGATTTTAAAATCTGAAAATAAAACCACTTTATCTTGAAACTAACCTGAAAAAAAAGAAATGCTATAGATATGATTCAGATAGAACCAAATTCCTTCTAGAAATTTCACAAAAATAAGTCACAAGATTATTAAATAAAAGAAAAAAATGAAAATACATGAAAAGGGATCAAGGTGTACCTCTAATACTTGGCTGAAGCTCTCTGAGTAGGGAACATACTTATTATCTTTGTCTCCCTTGTAAAACCAGGTACATCGTCTCACTTCTGATGCTAGCTCATCCCAGTATACAGCATACCGCATCCTCTCCCCCAAATGCACATCATATCTGCCCCCATCAGTGGGGACAACTCTCCCATCACAATTTTTTCCTATCACAGATTGGAAAGGGGAAAAGAAGTACATTTATCAAAATAAATCTCCTAAAATACAATTCTGAGTATACTCTAAATAATGTTTATGAGACATAAGAATGAACATTTTCTTCTTGGCTAAACAAACAAAATGGAATTGATATTTTTTTCCACTACTTTACAAACCATCAAAACCATTCTTGGTTTTAATGATACATGAAAAAAAAATAATACCCAAACAATGTTTTGTTTTTTTTTGAGAAGAGACAGTAATGTCCCATTAAACAAACAAACAAACAAGTATATAAGGCTTTTCTGAGCTTCTGCTTGAGGAGCCAAAGGTAAATTAACAACCGTGACCATCATGATGATAAAATAGTTAATAGCATCATTCTTGTTTCATAAAAGAAGAAAAAACAAGTGATAAATGAAGAATTCATTCTTTGCAATGTGACATGCCTCCACTCTTTATAAACAAAAACGGAAACATATGCTGGAACATAAGACATTATTAGATAACTGTGAAGAAATTACAGTAAGTACTGTTTTCAAATACAGACCAAATTCTTAAATATTATAAACCGACTGGTTAGTAATGCAAAATACGAGAGATAACTACAAAAATGCTATAGAGAAAACTAGAAAAAAAACTAATATTTTTAATGGCACTCAATATAGTAACTATTATATTAGACTGAAATAGTCTTTATTAAAAGTCATCATTTTCATCCTACCAGAACCATATGCCTCTTCCAGCTTCTGTGAATCCTCGGAGTTGAAAGGAATCCAAGTCTCTTTAGAATCTATTATTTTACAATAAAACCAATGAGGAGAAACTGGTTCATACAAACTGCCAGCATCCATGTCTAGTAGCTCAAAGGAACTACATGAGTTTGGTGACGGGGATGGATCTGACTGGGACAATTGTTCCTGCTGTGATTCCGCTGATGACATTTCGCTCTCTAAAAGACAAGATAAAAGAAACTATCGGGGAAAAAAACTTTCCAGTGAAATTGCTCTCTCATACACACACACACACACACACACACACACACACACCTGGTCATTTTAAGGAGCCATTTCTGAAAGAAAGACTAATCTCAAGGGGGCCACACAACTGAATTTAGAAATAACCTATAAATTAACAGCTGGATTTGAGGGGGAACTTTAAAAAAAATGCTTCTTATAGTCAAACCACCTTACATGGATTTCCCAACTCTCGGGAAACTGCATGGCTTTAGTCAGACAATAAATTATAAGACAAACCCAGAATCCCAAGAAACACATGGTCAAAAACTTGACTGCAACAAAGCGTCTCATCCCAAATCCAATCTATCACCAAAGGCAAAAAATTTACTCCAACTGTCTTAATTAACACCTATATTTTAGGCTCCAGGCCTCGATCACTGCACACTTACATACTGGATTATTGGGATCTTACAATACTGAAAGTTAAACTCTTCACTTAAGAACCTGTCACCTTGGATCGATTCTTGAAGTGTACTCGGGCACGAATTCTGAGAACCTGAACCTGGTCGGAAGCCCCGTACGCAAGCGCGCACCCACTGCCACGGCGCCAGGCTCAGGTGAAAAGGAAAGAGTGACCTCAACAGCCTCTTTCCCTCAAAGACGACTCTGCCCTAGGTGGTCCCACCCCTTCACCACTCGGACCCCTCAGCAGGGACACTGCATACATCGAGGTGCGTCCCCCCTGAGGGAAGTGAGCCGCCTGCTACCTCGGCACCGGGCGCAGAGGGATGGCAAACACCTGCCCTCCCCCGAGCCGACGCTCCCCAGGCTTCCGGCCACTGCATCTTTCTTCCCTAGCACCGATTTACCTCACAGCCACCCTGGCGTGCCCCTGCTCCCCACGACCCCGGGCCTCCTCCTGCAGCCCGGACCAGAGGTCGGAGACCTGCCTCCGCCCGCGTCCAGCCCTGCAGAAAGGAGCGGAGCGGATGGAAACACAGTAATCTCCCGGGGCCTCAGAGCGCAGGCGGCACACACGGAACCCTGGCCGCTCCCCGCGGATCGAGGTCACCCACCCCCGGGTCGGTCCTCCGGGCACCTCCCCTCTCGGCCTTGGGCATCCCGTCCTCCTCCGCCCCCGGCATCCCCAACCCGCAGCCCAGCTGGGCCTCCCTGGGCCCAGCCGCCCACCCTGGCCCGCCGCCGCTGGCTCACCTGACAGCCCCGCGGCCTTTCACACGCTCCTGCCCTCGCTGAGGGGGGCACGACATGTCCCCGCGGCAGCCTTTCCCGGGAGCCCAGGCGGGGCGGGGCGCAGCAGGGCGGAGCCTGCGGCCCCGCCAGGCTCGTGCCCAGCACTGGGCTCCACTGCGCTCCCAGCGGGCGAACAGAGGGCCGGGGACCGAGAGCAAAGGTGATGCGGCTGGGACCGCGGCGTGGAAGCGATGGGTGGGGCCCTCAGCGCGGCCCGAGACTGACAGGAAGTGTCGCGAGAGGTGGGAGGAATCGCGCGAGATGCGGCTCCTTCCTGCGGGCAGGGAAGCGAAGCGCCGGGCGTGTGGGCGGTGCGTGGGGCGTGCCCTTCGCTGGGAGTCGGCGCGCGGAAGCTCAGCGGGAGGTCGGGGGACTTGGAAAGGCGGGGGTGGGGGATGAGGTCTTCCAGGAGTAAGGGAGCGTTTTGAGTTGGACTGGAAGCGAGCTTCTTGGGGATCAGCCAGCCTCGCCTCCTCACTCGGCAGACTAGAGGAAAGAGGCGCGCCGAGCCCGGTACTACCCTGGCTGACCACACTGAAGGGCCGGGAAAGATGACCGGGTCGCAGGTGCCGCGTCCCTGGGGAGCAGTAGGACGGTAGGGCGCCGGCAGAGGCTTCCCTTCCTGCCTGCAGGGGAAAGTGGACACCCCTGGCATTTGCAAAGAAAAAAGTTATCCCTGCGTCTTTCCCCCCTCCCGCTTCCATTTATTAGGATTTCAAGGCTGCCCAAAAAGATGAGTCTAAAAAATGTAGAGGTGAGCGCCACCGCATTTAAAAGCTGCACCAGAGGTTGGAAACGAGTTAATTTTGTCCAAACAAGATGACGTAATTGAGGTGAAAAGTTTAAATGAATTTCCCACAGTCATGAAGCTCATGGCCCTGCCCTGCTCTCCTGAGTATTTAGTTTTCTGGAAGAGCTCAGATCCTTTGAGTGTTCATTAAGATACTTGCCTATTTTCTAACTAGATTAAAGGGCAAGGGTTCAGAAAATGCCTTTCAGTTTTGTTACTGCTTCAGAAATCGAGGAAAACGAATTTTGGTAACACATTCTCTTAACAGGTTCACAGCCACAGACAGCCACAAGTTTACTTTTAACACCTAGAAAGCTTCTGCTCTCCAGGGAGAGGATAAAGAATGCCAGAGCTAGGGGATCCCTGGGTGGCGCAGCGGTTTAGTGCCTGCCTTTGGCCCAGGGCACAATCCTGGAGACCCGGAATCGAATCCCACGTCGGGCTCCCGGTGCATGGAGCCTGCTTCCCCCTCTGCCTGTGTCTCTGCCTCTCTCTCTCTCTCCCTATGACTATCATAAATAAATAATAAATAAATAAATAAATAAATAAATAAATAAATAAATAAATAAATAAATAAATAAATCAATCAATCAATCAATCAATCTTTAAAAAAAAAGAATGCCAGAGCTGTCCCATTCTCTAGGACCTTGTCAGATGACGAGCTAGTATCATAGACCCATAACAGGAGCCATCATTTATACTGAGCTCTTACTATGTTTCAGGTAGGGTTGCAAGCTTTCTACAAGTGTGACCCCATTTAGTCCTCGCCACAACTTGATGAAGTACAGACTCTAGTTATCCCTATTTATAGAGGTAAAATGGCTTACCCAAAGTCTTAACTATCAGCAAGTGATGGAGCCAGAAAAATAGTGTCTCCAGAGCCTGCAGGTAAGGGACTTACCTAAAATTAGTTAAGTGACAAAACCAGACCTTGAATTTAGGTCCTCTGTCTCCAAATCTCTATATCCTCTATACCAGCTGTTCTCAATTTTTTGGTCTCAAGAATTCTTTACACTGTAATTATTGAGGACCCTAAAGAAGTATTGTTTATGTAGGTTATATCTATATTTACTAGAAATTAAAACAGAAATTTAAATATTTACTAATTCATTTAAAATAACATTAAAAACTCATTTCTTGTAAATAAAATTTTTCATGGAAAAATAACTATTTCCCAAAATGAAAAAAATCGGGAAAGAATGGCATTTTACATTTTTATAAATTTCTTTAATGTCTAGTTTAATAGGGGCAGCCCGGGTGGCTCAGCGGTTTAGCGCTGCGTTCAGCCCAGGGCCTGATCCTGGAGACTCGGGATCGAGTCCCATGTCAGGCTCCCTGCATGGAGCCTGCTTCTCCCTCTACCTGTGTCTCTGCCTCTGTCTGTCTCTGCCTCTCTCTCTCTGTCTCTCTCTGTTTCTCAAGGAAATAAATAAAGAAAATCTTTTATTAAAAAAAATGTCTAGTTTAATAGAAAACTGTTGGATACCCCACTTTTTTATAAAAAAAAAAAAAGAAAACTGTGGGATTCTCGTATTTGCTTCTGCATTCAAACTGTTACTTAGTTTTGGTTGAAGTATATGAAGAAAACCCAGCTTCCCTCAACTATGTAGTTGGAGAAGGAATCAGTATTTTAATAGCCTCTTCAGATAATTGTGACTATTTTTTTAAAGATTTTATTTATTTATTCATGAGAGACAGAGAGAGAGAAACAGAGACACAGGCAGAGGGAGAAGCAGGCTTCATGCAAGGAGCCCGACATGGGACTCGATCCCGGGACTCCAAGATCACATCCTGGGCCAAAGGCAGGCGCTAAACCACTGAGCCCCAGGGATTTCCAATTGTGACTATTTTTAATACTACACTAAAATTCAACAAAAGGTGGCTTCTTAAAGGTTAGTTGCAATAGGGAATCTAAAAACCTATCAGTGAATATTTTGTACTTTGATACATTAAAATCCATCAGTCTATCTTGCACTTTGAATGGATCTTTTACCTTTACATGATTTATGACATCAAGCATTAGTGATTTGGAAAATATCAGCTCACTGTACTATTCGGTCTTCCAAATGTTAACACATTTCATTATACTATATATATATATATTTTTTTTTTAATTGTCACTGATCTCATTAGAAGAGCCTTTAAGCTGTCAAGCTCTTAGCAAATAAAAGTTCTCTAAAGTCTGCTTTTTTCTTGAAAGGTCACATTTTATCATTGGCAACAAATACTGTCAGTTGTTTTCCTTGAATGACAAGCTCACTTTGTTTTCAAGAGAAGCTCTGTCAAATAGGTAAATCTGACTAGCCCTAGTTTCTCTGTTGTACTTTTAAATAAAAATGATGTCCCATGAAAAAAAAGTAGGCAGTTCAGTTAGCGATTCAAATAATCTATCAAGTGCTTTTTCCTCAACAGACCAGAGTGCGTGGGTATGCAGGACTGTTTTATGCATGCTATTTTGTCACACAGAATATGAAAAAGGCGTGAACATGAGGGTTAATATTTAATAAAATTAATAATTTTTACTTCAAGAACAGTATTCTTGTGAAGTGGGCACCATTTTTATTATGAATGCATGGCAGTGCATAATACAATGACTGACAATACAATTTATTTCCACTCCTTAATTCCTGCTAAAGCGCCAGTAGTTTCACCCACCATTGCTTTTGCATCAACAGTGCAAATGTCAAAAGCAGCAAAAAAAGCAAATCATGTCGCAGTATTAATAGTTTTGATCTTGTGATCCAGCATGCGTGGACTACAGCAATTAAATGTGCCCACCTTGGCATGAAATACAAAAGTAACGAATAACAGTACCTACCCTGAACGAGTTCACAGTCTTAAGAGGCAAGCAGGTAAACAAATATATCTCAAGTGTCGTAACAGAGGCAGGAACCAAATACATTGATAGTTACAAAAGGAGTTACCAAATGTCTAGGTATACCTCCAGAAATGGTCTTTTTGTAGGTCTTTGGTAGGATTCAGGAATCTGCATTTTAAACAAGCACTTCAGATGATTTAGAGGCAGATAGTATGGTATCTACACTTTGAGATCACTGCCTTAAGCAGTATAAATTTTAGGTTCCCAAGAAGGCTCAGTTAGTAGGTAGGTTCAGAAAAAGAGAATATTTATGGTATATCACTCAAAACCCACTTAATTTCACTAGCTGTTGTTTGCAGTTGTATGTATGAGAAAAAACTTAAAAGGCAAAATCTGACACAAGCTCTACATCTTTACTTTGAATTCTCTAGTGCAGGAGGCAGCAAACTTTTTGCTGTAAACGGCCAGATAAATATCTCAGGCTCTGTGGGACATAAGGTTTCTGTCACAACTAATTAGGTCTCCTGTTGTAACACAAAAGCAGCTAGAGACATTAGGTAAACAGATGAGTGTGGCTGTGTCCCAACAAAACTTGTTTACAAAAGCAGGCAGTGGGTTACATTTGGCCTCTGGTGCTAGGCAGTTGCTGACTCCATGCTATAATACAAAAGGTAATGCTAATTGCCAGTAAGTTGCCTAAAGAGCAAAAGCAGGAGTTTAAGGGTCATGAGACAACTAGATTTCATATCCAAAGCTGAAAAAATTGTTAGGCATTGATTCTGAATTCCCATTTCTTTCCAAAATAAACCGTATTTCAGTATTCACAATGTACTTGTTGAATGCCTATGAAGGCATTTGGTATGAAGATACATAGTTTTTGGGGGCAAGAGTCCTCAATCCCTGGTGGACAGCTAGGTACCCCAAATTGAGAACACTCCACAGTTGTCTTGGATGCTCTTACTATAAAATAATAAGAACAGGGCTTCAGGCTGTGAGGGTGATTCTCAAACTTGAATGAATGGAAGAATATGCTAAGTAGATTCTTTAAAATGTAGATTTTTAGGGAACCCTGGGTGGCGCAGCGGTTTGGCGCCTGCCTTTGGCCCAGGGCACGATCCCGGACTTCTGGGATCGAATCCCACATCGGGTTCCCGGTGCATGGAGCCTGCTTCTCCCTCTGCCTGTGTCTCTGCCTCTCTCTCTCTCTCTCTGTGTGACTATCATAAATAAATAAAAATTAAGAAAAAAAAATTAAAAAAAAAATGTAGATTTTTAAATCCAACACCCAGAGATTCTGATTAACTAGAAGAGTTTCATCAGGGGCATGTGGGTGGCTCAGTCGGTTAAGTGTCTGCCTGCCTGCCTGCCTGCCTGCCTGCCACTTAAGTCATGATCATGGGTTCCTGGGATTGGGCTCCCTGCTTAGCCGAGAGTCTGCTTCTCCTTCTCATTACTCCCTGTGCTCACTTGTTCACTCTCAAATAAAAATCTTTATTTTTTTTAAAAGTTTAATCAGAGAGGTCATGAATCTACATTTTAATCAAGAACATACCGGCTGCTGCTATGAGGCAAGGTACTTAAATCAAGAAAGAGAAGACCTGAGTTACAATTTTGGCTGTACCACTTTGTTTATAAAACAAGAGTGTTAGAGAACTAGAAGAAACCTTAATGATCCCCAGTGTGATGTTCTCTCCAACCCAAAGTTGGTGATTTTTAAGTCCATAAATCATTGATGAAAATCCATTGTATTACTTTATAGCCACAACTGAATAGTTCCTCTCCTCAGTTTTAATAATCGTACAATGTTTTTACTTTGAAGAAAATGATTTTTACTTCCCTTAGGATATATCTGTCTTCCTGCAATGAGGGCTGTTCTGGAGGCTGATAACCTGAGAACTTCAGTTTAAGCTGTGGGGCAAGCTGTCTCTCCATTAGCTCTTGGAGGTTTCCATCAAGCCAAGACTTCCTGTTGGCTAGGGTTGTCAGACTGAGCTGTAGGGGCCAAAGGCAGGCGGCCCTATGATAGGCCACATTGGCATATTGAATATTTAAAATAAAAGTTACTTAATGAGGTGGCTCAGTTGGTTGAGCATCTGCCTTTGGCTCAGTAATGATCCCAGAGTCCTGGGACTGAGCCCCAATTCAGGCTCCTGCTCAGCAGTGAATCTATTTCTCCCTCTCCCTCACCCCCTCTGCCTACTTCTGCCCACTCTCTCTCTCAAATAAATAAAATCTTTAAAATAAAAATTACTTAAGAGACAGGCTATGCAAGGAGACTTAGACCCTCCTCTGTCCCCTGAAAGCAGGAAATAAGACTCCCATGTGAAAGGTAGCCTCCCTGTACCAGGAGGTAAAAGAGACATTCTTATCATCTGAAGATGGGAAATTTAGAGCCAAGAAGGCTGTGTAAAAAACCCTTGTTACTCTTTACTAATTGACTACCACAGCCCAAATTCTGCTTAGAATTCCTAATTGAACCTCCCAAAGTTGTTTTCTTTCTCCTGTCAATTCTTCACAAAATTGTCTGTCTAAAAAGTATAAATACTGCCTGCCTTGGTCACTTCTTGAGGTCTCTATTTCATTATTGGGCCTCCATGTGCACATAATAAAACATGTTTTTTTCTCTCATATTAATCTGTCCCATGTAAATATAATTCTGAGTTCAGCTGGAAGACCTTGAGAGTAGAGGAAGAATTTTTTCCTGCCCTTCAGAGCCAATGTAAATGTAGCAAACCACAAATGTTAAATATAACACTTTTAGAAAATAGGAGAAATTCTTCAGGAATTGGGGTTAAAGCAGAAGTTCTTAGAGACTTGACACCAAAAGTCCAATCCGTAAAAGGAAAAAAATGATAAATAGGATTTCTTCAAAATTAAAAACTTTTGCTCTGGGAAGACTCTCTTAAAAGGATGAAGAGACAACCTGCAGACTGGGATAAAATAAATGTAAACCACACATCTGACAAGGGACTTGTATCTAGAAAAAGAACTCTCAAAATTCAGCAGTGAAGACAGTGGAGCCCAAGTTTGGTTTCAATACCATTTTTCAGTAGCAGGAAACAGGGCTTCTTGGAGAAGTAACTGATTCTAAAACTAGAACAGGAAATATCCAAGATAAGCCTGGAGATTCTTCTAATGCCAGAAAGTAAAGGGAGGGGGTTTAAAAAAACCACACACAATGATGCGGGTAAGCCTAAAGGACACAACTTAGAGAGCTCCCAATGGCCAAAGCAGAAAATCTGAGTAACAAAATACGGTAATCTTAGATCATAACACAAAGTATAAAATAAATATCTATGAATCCATACTGATATAAATTGATTAGACAAATAAATGGGAGAACAAACAAATATTCCTTGCAGAAATTCCAAGGAATTTATATAGACAAACACCTTCAAGGAGGTGGAGGAAAACTCCCTATTCCTAAGCGTGACACTGTATATAATGACTTCCTTCCACAGAGTACAGTCTGGAAAAGGGGGGAAAAAGTAATCTTATGGTAGGGAAACCTAACAAACTCTGCCTCAGCCAGGTGATTAAAGTTAACATCAATAGTATAAGTTATTTGATATATGATGAGAAAGACACCTCTGGAAAAACATCAGACAAATCCCAGGCAGTCTACAAAATATCTGGCCAGTACTCCTCAAGAAGGTCATGGTCATCGGAAACTGTCACAGCCAGGAGGCTCCTAAGAAGATATGATGGCTAAATGTGATGTGGTATTCTGAATGGGATCCTGGAAGAGGAAAAGGATGTTAGGTAAAAACTAAGGAAATCTGAAGAAAGTATGCATTTTAATGAGAATCTATCATTATTGGTCCATTAATTGTGTCAAATGTACAATAGTAATTTAAAGTGTTAATAGAGGGATCCCTGGGTGGCGCAGCAGTTTAGCGCCTGCCTTTGGCCCAGGGCGCGATCCTGGAGACCTGGGATCGAATCCCACGTTGGGCTCCCGGTGCATGGAGCCTGCTTCTCCCTCTGCCTGTGTCTCTGCCTCTCTCTCTCTCTCTCTGTGTGACTATCATAAATAAATAAAAATTTAAAGGGCCAGGGAACCTTTAAAAAAAAATAAAAAATAAAGTGTTAATAGAGTGTGGAGTATAAAGGAACTCTGTAGCATTGTAAGTTTTCTATAAATCTAAACTATTCTAAAATAGGAAGCTTATTAAAATAAGTCCCCCTAAAATGAGCAAAAAACCCACACAGACATTTCACGGGAGGATATACAGGTGGCAAATAAGCACATGCAGAGATGTTCAACATCATTAACTACTAAGGAAATGCAAATTAAACCACAATGAGGTATCGATACATATCTATCAGAACACTTAAAATAAAAAATAGTGACATCATCAAATACTGGCAAGGATGTGAAGAAAATCATCCATGCTGGAAGGAATGTAAAATGGTGCAACCACTCTAGAAAAGTTTGGTAATTTCCTACAAAATTAAGCATGCAACTACACTATGACCCAGAGCTGCATTCCTGGGCATTTTTCCAAAGAAATTAAAACCATGTCCACACAAAAACCTGTACATGAATCTACATAACAGCTTTATTCATAATAGCCCCAAATTGGAAACTTGTATGTCTTTAATAGGTAAGTGGTTGAACTGTGGTATCCACATCATAGACTTAGCAATAAAAAAGAACTACTGATACAGGAAACAATTCACATGAATCTCAAAGGAATTACACTGAGTGAAAGAGAGCCAATCTCTAATGGTTACAAAACTGTATAATTCTACTTATATAACATTCTTGAAATGGGAAACTGATTGCCATGGGTTTAGTATGGTGGGAAAGGATAAGTAGGTGTCAATAGAAAGAATAAATGTGGTGGTGGAATCGTTCCGTATATTGACTATATCAGTGTCAATATGCTAGTTGTGACACTGCAGTAAGTTTTGCAAAACATTACCATTGCAGGAAACTGGGTAAAAGGTACATGAAAGCTGTGCATTATTTAAAACAGCATGTGAGGGAATCCCTGGGTGGCTCAGCGGTTTAGCGCCTGCCTTTGGCCCAGGGCGTGATCCTGGAGTCCCAGGATGGAGTTCCACATCAGGCTCCCTGCATGGAGCCTGCTTCTCCCTCTGCCTGTGTCTCTGCCTCTTTCTCTCTCTCTCTCATGAATAAATAAATAGAATCTTAAAAAAATAATTAAACAGCAGGTGAATCTACAAGTATCCAAAATAAGAACTTTAAAAAATACAGTACCCCCAGTAAATCTAAATTTCAGGAAAACAGGCATTTTTAGTTATTAGATGTCCCATATACTATTTGGAATGTATTTGTTTTTAAAAGTGATTGTTATTTATCTGAAACCCAAATGTAACTAGGAGTCCTATAATTTATTAGACAATACTATTCTTAACATTAGCCTATGAAGACAAAGTATATATTGCAAAATATAAAGACATTTAAGAGTTGACTGGCAGAAAATGTGTGCTGATCTCAGAAACCCCTAAATCCTCACTCTCTGAGCTGGTACCTCCTCTCCCTCACATTTAATTACAACAAATGTGCCCACTACTCCTGATGAGAAAGCCACATTGAATATAAAATCTCCCATTTACACACAGCAATGTAAATTATTCAGACAGAGATGCCTGAGTGGCTCAGCGGTGGAGTGTCTGCCTTTGCTCAGGTTGTGATCCCAGGGTCCTGGGATCAAGTCCTGCATCAGGCTCCCAGTAGGGAGCCTGCTTCGCCCTCTGTCTCTGCTTCTGTGTCTCTCATGAATAAATAATCTTAAGAAAAAAAAAAATTATTCAGACAATCCTCCCTTCCTAATTTCAGATGTAAAAGAGCTATTCCCAACAGAGATTTTGAAAAAAATAAAAGCAAAATAGGAAGCATTTTCTAGAAATAATTTTAGGTCTCCAGTATAACACAGTCAAGAACTAACAGACATCGGAGAAAATATCTCTAGCATGATTAAGATAGAGATCAAAAAAGAAAGGAAAAAGCAATTTTGGAGGAAATCCATTATTTAGTAAAAAGGAAACCTTGAGAAATTATCACTGATCATCCTCAGAACATACTACAACTGCAAACAAAATCAGAATTCCATAAAGGAATATAGAGAACAAAAAAATTCTTAAAATTTAAAAATATACAGAAATGTAAAATTCAGTGATTTAGAAGATAAAGGCAAGTAAAGCTCCCACAAAGTACAGGAGAAAGGCAAAAAGTAAAAAAAAAAAAAAAAAGTGAATCAAAGAACCAGTCTAGGGGTGCCTGGGTGGCTCATTGGGTTAAGCATCTAACTCTTGATTTTCGCTCAGGTCATGATCTCAGGATTGAGATCAAGGCCCGCATCAGGTTCTGTGTTGGGCATGGAGTCTGCTTAAGATTCTCCTGTCCTCCCCTCCCCGACTCTGTCCCTCTCTCTCTTAAAAAAAACCAAACCAGTCTAAGAGGTCTATAACAGAAATTCTAGAAAGAGTTAACAGAGATGAGGGTGATGGAGGGGGAAAATAAACACACAAAATCAAGACAATGTCTTAGGACTTAGGGTATGAGTTTCCAGAGTAAAATGTGCCCAGTAAAATGCACAAAACCCACACCAAAGCTATACTGCTAGAAAATTTCAGAACATGAGACAAAAATATCATACAAGCTTCCAGAGAGAAGGGTTTTATACAAAGGATCATAAAAATACATTTTCAAATATGCAAGATGTAAAAAAACGATTTCTCAGGCAACCTTTTGCAGGAAGCTACCAGAGAATATGCTCTACCTAACTGACAGAATAAATTAAGAAAAAGACAAACTACAGAAAACAGAAAACCAGCAGGAGAAGCAAAGAGAATCCCCAGGGTAAGTAGATCCCAGAATGATAATATGCACTCAGAACCTACCAGTTCTCTAGTCAGAAGGCTCCAGGGTAGACTACTTCAGGAGTTTGAAATTGATAAAATACATATCTGAACATCTTTTTTTTTTTTTTTAAGATTTTATTTATTTATTCATGAAAGACCCAGAGAGAGGGAGAGGCAGAGACACAGGCAGAGGTAGAAGCAGGCTCCATGCAGGGAGCCCGACATGGGACTCGATCCTGGGTCTCCAGGACTGCACCCCGGGCTGCAGGCAGTGCTAAACCACTGGACCACCAGGTCTGCCCAATCTGAACATCTTAAAAGAAGATTTACACAAATGATGGAGGGTTTGACATCAAAATTAGCTATAAGTATGTGGGCAAATGATTAACTGCAGGGAAAAAAAGGGAGTTGTTCAGGAAAGGTAGAGTAATCACAGTTTACAACATGACAGCTCTGGTTAGCATTTACATGGTCATAATAATGTACAACAAAATCATCATATAACTAGATTGGGGGGAGTAGCTTTTGAGTTTCGGAGGATGAGGACTGAGATGTGTGTATGGTAAGAGCAGAGAGATAAACCTAAACCTTCAGCCTCTATAGAGTAGAGGCTTCTGGTAAATCAAAAGAAGCACAATTATGTTCACTAAAAAATACGGAGAGGTGCCTGGCTAGCTTAGTCCGTGGACTGTGCAACTCTTGATCTTAGGTTATTATAAATTCAAGCCCCACACTGGGTGTAGAGATTACTTAAAAAAATAAAACCTTTAAAAAAATAAATAAAAAATTAAAATATGGAGATAACACCCAAAGAAGCCAGAAAAACAATAACAAAACTCAAAAGTAGGAGAAGGAAGGAAATAATAAAGATTAGAAGTAAAAGATAATAGTAACTAAAAAAACAATAGAACAACAAAAATATGGAGATAATTTGTTAAAGACTCAGTTGAAAGTACTTGCTTTTGTAGAAGAGAACAAGGTACTGGGAGCAGGAGCATGGTCCTTGTCACAGAACTGACTCTTTATAACTTACATAGAATTATAATTCCAGTCATCAATTATCCATTTCCCAAAAATCTTTTTTGTAAATGCCAATGTAATCTATAGTCTTCAACTTTATTTTAAATCTGCCTACCTTTAATAGTATTACATTAACCAGTAAAGAACTGGGGCGCCTGGGTGGCTCAGTCAGTTAAATACCTGCCTTCAGCTCAGGTCATGACCCCAGAGTCCTAGGATGGAGCCCTGAGTCAGGCTTCATGCTCAACAGAGAGTCCGATTCTCCTTCTCCCTCTGTTTCTCCCCCTGCTTGTACTCTCTCTCTCTCCCTAACAAATAGGTAAAATCTTAAAAAACAAAACACTAAAGAACTGTTTTCAAAATCTATTTTGAAAGCATTTAGGGACACCTGGGTGCCTCAGCAGTTGAGCATCTGCCTTTGGCTCAGGGCATGATCCCAAGGTCTGGGGATCGAGTCCCACCATCAGGCTTCCTGTGAGAAGCCTGGTTCTTCCTCTGCCTATGTCTCTGCCTCCTCTCTGTGTGTGTGGGTCTCTCATGAATGGAGAAATAAATCTTTAAAAAAAAAAAAAGGCAGGCATTTAGAAGATCTCCAACAATGTAGACACTAGCATAACCCATCATCCAGAAACTTCATTAGGGCATATTTGTCTAAATACTAAATATATATGGCATTTATATATGAAACAATAGTGGCATATTATAAAGAAGACATAGCTGTGTTTAACATGCCAGGTCTGGGTAACTTTATTCAAGATTTTGACAAAAACTATCCCCAAAGTAATATAAATTAAGATACTTTTAGAAAGTCCATATGTGAAACTCCGAGAATATTTTAAATTCAATCTGAAGTCAATACTAGGTCAAATATTGAACCAAACCCACAGATCATAAATACCATTTTCCTTCTTAAGTTCATTATATTTTCTGAAACAGATTACCAATTTAGCTTTCCTTTCTTTGATATTTGTTTTTGTTATCATTTTAAATGGTTTACATCTTTAAATTCTAAGTTTGTACTTAATCCTGACTTATCCAAATGCGATAACCTTTCCTTACAGAAGAATTCCAATTAATAAATGTAGAAGATTGAGAAAAACAGAGAATCACCATTAGAACACCACAGTAGTAGTAACTGACACAAGCAAGATCTGGCAATGGATGTGAAAATGAGTGGGCAATAGTTTAAGCAGAAACAGGATATTTGCATAATCTCAAAGTATCTCCAGCAAATATTTAGTCATTACAAAGAAAAATGTAATTTTACAGTAGAGAATCCTAGCAAATGCCACCTTAGAGATTAAGGTTAACAACACCAGAAACACATTGTGACATCAGGTGTTATCATACACTGTCACAGATTGGGAGGACACTACAGAGACATGACAACTAAATGCAAGGTAGGATTCTGCATGGGATCTTGGAACAACAGAAGGACATCAGTGAAAAAAACAAGAAAATCTCTACTTTTTTAAATCTCTACTTTAGTTAACAATATTGTATCAAGACTAATTTCTTAATTTGACAATTGTTCTATGGTTATGTAAGATATTATTTAACATAAGGGGAAGTTCAGTGAAGAGTATACAGAAACTACTAATTTTACAACTCCTTAGGTTTAAAATTATCTCAAAATTAAAAAAAAAAACTGCTAAAAAACATACACACATATATATGTGCATAATGTGTGTGTATGTGTGTGTGTGTGTGTGTATAAACATCGAGACTTTGTGGAAATTGGTATCTTGGGTCTTCAGTTAAATAGCAGTGTTCTCTCCTGAATTAGTCACTGTCTCACTAAGTCAGCTTTAAGGTTCTCCCCTTTCTAAATTTTTAGTTTCAAGTACAATTTTCTAATTTTCATAGGAAGCCTTTTTTTTTTTTTTTTAACATTCCTGTATTAGGCCAAAAAAGAAAATCCTAGAATAAAATTGTCACCATATTATCTTATAAAATCACTCATCCCATCCGTAAGACCCAGCCAGTATTTTTACTCCATTTCTTCTCATCATGTGTTTGGTTTTGTTTAAAAGGAGAGGAGATGGAGGTGCCTGGCTCAGTCAGTTGGATGGCCAACTCTTGATCTCAGGGTTGGGAGTTAAAGCCCCACACAGGGCTTCCACATTGGGCATGGAGCCCACTTTAAAAAAAAAAAAAAGGAGAGGAGATGGCTGACAGATTTATCATTACTTATAGGCCTCATAGTCTAGAAAAAAGTTATCATTTAGATATCTTATTAAGAAACAGCTGTTTTTCCAATAACAGATACTGTATACCAGAACTCACTTCCAATAGAAAAAGTAAGTCATTTACCATTTACCTAAGTCTCTTCTACACCATAGCATAGAGCTACCCAAGCAAGCCCAACTAAGACCATTTCAATATCCCTTTCTTAAATCTGGCTCTGAAATGACCATTATTAATGGTAACCAACATCTTTTTTTAATAAAACAATTTGTCATAGGGAAATAAAGGTAAATATCAAATCTACCTTTAAAAGAAAATTTTCCACTCTTACTATGGCTGATTCATTCCCTGAGCATGAATTCTGTTTACCCTCATTGTTTTTTATTATAAACTGAGCTGAAATCTGCTCATAGGGATCCCCATGATGAAACTAATTATTTTAGATAGAGAAGTACATTTCCAAGTGGTCACATTACTTTTGCAGTTATTTCTACTAACTGTGGCATTTAATTTTTTTATCTGTATCTATCATAATGCTCTACATGGAAGCAACAGTAGTGAAAAGATAATTAAGGGATAGGGAAGGGCAATTTTAAGGTGGATCTTTATCCAAATACAATAAAAAAGCAAAAAAGAAAATGGCCACAAACATTTATTCCTGTGCCTTTGCCATCTCCCAATTCGCCTTCTAGTATTAACATTAAAACTAGAAGTGGTAAAACTCTACCTTAATGATCTATACAAAAAAGGGGCCAATGTACCTCAAGAACTCAGTACACACTGCAATATGTTCAAGTGGTGAAAAGATATAAATTCATTCAGAACTGCCATACTATCTGGCTGTCAATATAGTCTCAAGAATAATTATATTAAACATATTACTACAAAACGTACCAAGAAGTAGAGAATAATACTATATTTATGAACTGCAAATAACAAAACAAAACAGAGGTCCAAGAGGGCTAAAGTCCAAGCTGTAATTTACACATGAAGTGTATGTTGAAAGCAGTCACAATGTACAAAAATGTGACAAGTAATCCAGATGGTTAAAAAAACAGAGCCTGTTTGCCTCAGATTATATCCAGTCTCATCTGGTCGATTTTTGATAAGCCTGTTACATAAAGCGTGTTTCCCTCCTGCTGATAAGAAGCAGCTTGTAGATATCCACAAATTTCTTAAGGAGTGAGTCTACTTGGCAATAATGGTAACTCCACAGTTTCCTATTACATTCATTGGTCTGAAAACTGAAAACAACTCATAACTAAAATGTTCTTTCAAGTCCTTTACCAGTTTTTCAAGTTTTAATCAAAGGAAAGTTGGAATGTATTGCTTCTCGTCACCAACAAGCATTTCAAAAAGAGGGCTAATTAACCAAAAGCAAGAGTTCTTTGGTCAAGTTAGTAACAGGCTTCCCCTTTGTTCTAAATCCTTCATAATCCTTTTTTTTCCAACTTTTCCAGTATGGCCTGGATTTTACAAACAGCCTCTTTCCTGGCCTGCCGGACAGAGTCCTGGCCCCCAGTTTCAACTGAATCCAGTTCCAAAAGCTCCTTGGTTAGCATTTCTTCTAGAAGCCAGTACGCTTTGTCTGTCTTTTTCCCTACGAACTCTTCTACTTCTTGCTCGAGATACTGGACCTTCTCCAGCACATGTATGATTTTTTTAATACTTGGGGGAGTACCTTCATCTGAAGATAAACACTCTTCAGGAAGATTATCATTCTGATCTTGACTGCTTGGGTGTTCGTTGGTAGCATTACCATACAGCTGAGGCTCTGCACTATATTGGACTTGGGAATCCAAAAGATCTGAATGATCACTGTTCACTGTTCCCGAGGACTCGTACTGATGGACATTGCAAGGGAAGTTGTGCCGGTTCATTCCTTGGTCGGACTGGCTATAGGGGTATGAGGAGTCCTGGGGGTGGGAGAGCAAAGAGAGGAAAAGAGCTGTTTTAATGGGAATCCATCAATACCAGATCTGTTAGCCTACATTTTTCACCTGACCACGAACGTACTAACAAAACTGGACTTCCGTCCTTAATCATTTGAGAAAAACAAAGCCCTAAAAAAGATAAAAGAAGTGCTCTGTCAAGTAAAAGGCAGAGAATGCCTGAGTATAATGGTTGGAATCTACCCTGAAGTGCTCATCATCATGAACACCTCATAATCTATCTTCCCACCTCACATTCCACAGTGACTTAATAAATAAACAGGAATTAGATAGTTTTTCCCCTAAAGAGTTAAAACCTTTTTAAGATGAAAAAGGAACCCACCCACAGGCAAATGATGTTCAAATCTAGGGTTTAGGGCAGCCCTGGTGGCTCAGCAGTTTAGTGCCGCCTTCAGCCCAGGGCGTGATCCTGGAGACCCAGGGTCGAGTCCCATGTCAGGCTTCCTGTGTGGAGCCTGCTTCTCCCTCTGCCTGTGTTCTACCTCTCTCTGTCTCTGTGTCTCTCATGAGTAAATAAATTAAAAAAAAAAATCTAGGGTTTATACAATTTCACACTGGTATCATCTTTGGTCTACAGATGGAGGTAATAAAATATAATCTTTGATTTTGTTTAACATTCAGATAGTAGTACAACAAACAGTAAATGAACATTTCTCTGTCTTTTCCAAAAAAGATGTGAATCTAAAACTGCTCTAAAAAATAAAGTTTATTCAAAGAAAAAAGAAACCTGGTTAGGTAAAGCTATAGGCAGTAATCACCAACTTTTTGCAATTAGTCCCCATTTAACACACACTAATGCAGAAAATTTCCATGTTGTGCTCTCTCAATTACCCAAACATTGTAAGAACAATGTTTAGAAGGTCTCCTACCTTGGGCTGCTGGGGTGCTGGTGAAGGAGGTGACTGAGAGGAGGAGCTGCTGGCCCATGACGAAGTACTGTCATTCATGTAGAGATTCCCAGGTGGTGCTGAGGGTGCAGCTGAAGGCCAGGGGTAACGGGTTCCCATTCCATAAGCACCAGGAGAAGCCCATGAGTCCTCTTGTGGTCGTACAGTTGGTCCTGGTTGTGGAACACTACGATTACCATCCCCATAAGGATAATGAGGCAGGGCCATTCCAGGGTTCTAGATTGAGAGGAAGGAAATATGCTGGTCACTGCTAAAAAAAAAAAAAACCCTTAAAGTAACAAAAATACTCTAATATAAACAGACTGAGATGCTTCCTTTCTGCTTAACAGAGTATACATTAGAGGCTACTGGGCTAAGCCGTAGCATCTCTAATTAGCCATAGTTATTTCTCCAAGCCTTATAAAAAGCTTGGTTCCAAAGATATGAGGGGCAGATTCAGTGACAAACTCAGAGGGAAAAAGCTTAAAATTCAATGGCAAAAGCATAGCATGTCTGTCCCATGATATTATAAATGAGTGGATCCTTATGCTATAATGAAACACAAATATACATGATTAGAACTCCCTTTGAAGTGGACAGAAAAATAAACATGGTATCACTTGCAGAATTTTTTTTAAGTTCAGTGAAAGGCTTGAACTCATGACCCTGAAATCAAGACCTGAGCTGATATCAAGAGCCAGATGCTTAACCGACTGAACCACCCAGGCACCCCTCACTCATAGAATATTAAAATACAAAAACCCACCAGAAAACCACTCACCTGTGAAGCAGGATATCCTGAGACCTGCCCCCTAAGAGGGGCTGCTTCAGTCTGACAATCCTGCTGAGGATACAGCCAACGGGAGACTGGGGCTGGGCTGTTGCCAGGTGAACGGTAAGTGCTTGGAACCTCTGGGGAGTAATTGCTCTGAGTATATCCAGGTGTGTAATAAGCCCCAGAGTATGAGGCAGTATTTGCCCCAGGGCCAGTGGGGTATGGTGGGCCATATGCTCCATTTGTATAAGAATTCAAACTCTGTAAAAAAGCAAAGTTGAGAGAAAAAAAAAAAAAGATGACTGAATAGAAGAACTGAAATGCCCTGGCTTAGTACTAAACTTTAAAAACTTTGGTAAGGAAAAAGATCAGTAACTAATGAAAATATGAACTCCCTAAGCAATCTCTGAAGCATTCTTTCTCTCACATATTATGACCACATATTAAATGCAGATTATCACTGTAGAGTCTGTGTTGTAACAATGAGAGTATGCTGTAAAGCATGATGAAGTGATGACCTCAGAGCAGTGCTTCTCAAACACTTCCATAAGTATACCTAACAATTCTACCTAACAGCAGAGAACTTGTGCCCACTCCCTGGGAGGGGTTCTAGGAAACTGGTGGGAAGGGCTAGACAAAGAATAAATATGATACAACTGAGAGAAGAGAAGACTAAAGAGACAGACCTAGCTCTGTCTTTGACCTCTCTGAGCTTTAGTTTCTCCAATAAAATTGGAAATCATAAACTTACCTTGTAGGATTACCATGAAAATTAAATGAGATGATATATATATATATATCTCCATAGCATAGTGTCTGGCCCTAGTATGCTCAATAAATGATAATTATTTATAATATCACTGTTGTCATTATTATGGCAAGATCAAGAAGTGAAACCAGATCTGACCCCAAAGCCCACGTTCTTTTTTTTAAGATTTTATTTATTTATTTATTTATTTGAGAGAAAGAGAGAGAGAGAGAGAGAGGCGCAAAGACACAGGCTGAGGGAGAAGCAGGCTCCATGCAGGGAGCCTGATGTGGGACTCGATCCCGGGTCTCTAGGATCATGCCCTGGGCTGAAGGTGGCACTAAACCACTGAGCCCCCCGGGCTGCCCTGACCACAGTTCTTAATAGGCTATATTTTACAACCCAATTCCTCTTCAAATTGAATGAAAAAGTGTTACAGGTTCTAACCAATGTCTTTTTGTATCATGGTTTCTCAATTCAGAATGCTATCAAAGGACTTCAGTTTTCTTAGAATCTTGCCAGTTCTTCAAACTGTTAAACACAGCAGAGCTACCATATGACCAGCATCTCCACTCCTACATATATAATCAAGAGAACTGAAAAAACATATGTCCACATAAAAATAAGCACACAAATGTTTATAATAGCATTATTCATAACAGCCAAAAAGTGAAAAAAACCTATTTCTATCAACCGATGAATGGATAAAATGTGTTATATCCATAGAATGGACAGTATTTGGCCACAGAAAGAAACAAAGTAGCAGTACATTGCCACAACATGGATCAACATTATGCTAAAAGAAAGAAGCCAGTCACAAGATATCAAATATATGATTCTGTTAATATGACATGTCTGGAATAGGCAAATCCATAGAAATAACAAATATATTAAAGTTTGCCAGGGGCTAAGGGGAGAGAAGAATGGGGTGATAGGTACATTGTTTTTAACTGGGATGATGAAAATGTTTGGGATGATGGAAATGTCTGGAATAGACAATGAGGACAGATGCAGAACCTTGTGAATAAAATAAAAACAGATTAATTGTGTACATTTCAGGGTGAATTTTATGAAATATGGCTAAATTACATGCATATCACATTAAGCAATAACAATGCCTGCTTCTCAATTTCAGTCATAGGAATGCAGATGACACAAATACAATGTTTTTTTTTATTTTGTATCCCACAGTCTCCTATCAACCTTATCCTAAAGTTCATGTACACATAATCATTAAGAAAAATCAATTGCGGGAACCCTGGGTGGCGCAGCGGTTTAGTGCCTGCCTTTGGCCCAGGGCACGATCCTGGAGACCCAGGATCGAATCCCATGTCAGGCTCCCAGGGAATGGAGCCTGCTTCTCCCTCTGCTTATGTCTCTGCCTCTCTCTCTCTCTCTCTGTGTGACTATCATAAATAAAAAAAAAAAAATTAAAAAAAAAATCAATTGCTTTTATGTTTTTTTAAGTACATAAATCTTGCTCTAAACTTTAATAGGGGGACGCCTGGGTGGCTCAGCAGTTGAGCATCTGCCTTTGACTCAGGGCATGATCCCGGAGACCTGGGATTGAGTCCTGTGTTGGGCTCCTGGCATGGAGCCTGTTTCTCCTCCCTCTGCCTGTGTCTCTGCCCCACCCCCCCATGAATAAATAAATAAAATCTTAAAAAAAAAAACAACACTTTAATAGGCTCTTCTAGCTCAAAATCAATCTTAAGGGACACCTGAGTGGCTCAGTGGTTGAGCGTCTGCCTTCAGCTCTGGTTTTCATTCCAGAGTTCTGGGATCAAGTCCCACATCAGGCTCCCTGAGAGAAGCCTGCTTTGCCCTCTGCCTATGTCTCTGCCTCTCTGTGTCTCTCATGAATAAATAAAATCTTTTTTAAAAAATTAAAAAAAAAAAAAAAACTACAAGCTATTCAAGAGGGCCTGGGTGGCTCTCTGTGTCTCTCATGAATAAATAAATAAAATCTTAAAAAAAAAATCAATCTTAAAGGCATGTATCACCAAATTAATGAGAAAAAAAGGAAATGATTTTTTGGTAATGAACTAATTATTCAGCCCCATAAAGAAACTTATTTTTAGGGATCCCTGGGTGGCTCAGCGGTTTAGCACCTGCCTTTGGCCCAGGGCGCGATCCTGGAGACCCGGGATTGAATCCCACCCACATCGGGCTCCCGGTGCATGGAGCCTGCTTCTCCCTCTGCCTATGTCTCTGCCTCTCTCTCTCTCTCGCTCTCTATGTGACTATCATACATAAATAAAATTTTAAAAATACTTAAAAAAAAACTTATTTTTATTATTTCAGCCCCCACACCAACAGAAAATTAGAACAGAATTGAACATAGTATTTGACATTTGAAAACTATCAGGAGAATTACATTAGTATGCTTTATGGTGATCTGAAAATTTAATTCTGCAGAGAACATCAGTTTACAGAAAATTCTGACCTGGGTCTAAAATTCAAATTCTTTGAAAGCTGCTTAAATGCAGCTGCTTTAAAACTGTATATACTAGGCAGCCTGGGTGGCTCAGTGGTTTAAGCTCCTGTCTTCAGCCTAGGGCTTGATCCTGGAGTCCCAGGATCGAGTCCCATGTCAGACTCCCTGCATGGAGCTGCTCCTCCCTCTCCCTCTGCCTGTGTCTCTATCATGAATAAATAAATAAAATATTAAATAAACAAACAAACAAACTGTATATACTACAGAAGCACGTGGCTGGCTCAGTAGGTAGAGTGTATGACTCTTGATCTTGGGGTTATAAGTTCGAGCCTCACATTGAGTGTAGAGATTACTTTTAAAAAATTGTATATACTACATCATGTTTTTAAAAATTATTTTCAAAGGGCACGTTGGTGGCTCAGCAGTTGAGCGTCTGCCTTTGGCTAGGTCATGGACCTAGGATGGAGTCCCACATTGGGCTCCTACTCAGCGGCAAGCCTGCTTCTCCCTCTGCCTATGTCTCTGCCTCTCTCTCTGTGTCTGTCATGAATAAAAAAATAAAATCTTTTCTTAAAAAGTTTATTTTCAGTGGCGCCTAGCTGGCTCAGTTGAAAGACTGTGCAATTCTTGATCTTGGGGTTTGGAGTTTGAGCCCCACATTGGGTGGAGAGATTACTTAAAAATAAAATCTTTTTAAAAATTTAAAAATAAAAATTACTTGCATTTAGAAATATGGTATATAGACAGGAAAAAAAGTGGAAGGAAATATAAAAATGTGACAATTATTGCTTTACTAAGGTGGCCAGATGATGGAAGACTAACTATAAACATTTCCTCATTTCCATGATGATACAACCACTGTGACAAGTAATTTGGCTATACTTAATAAGCATACACACCAAAACCTCAAAATACCAAACCCTAGAGAAGTTCTTGCCTCAAATGTGTACAACAAAAAAGTGAAAACAATGTCAAGTAAAAAAGAAAGCTGCAGGAGAATGCTAATATGGAACTATTCACATCAAGTTTAAAAACATGGTAAATAATACTATGTAAACGCACATATTAGTAATACAGCATAAAAACACATATGAGATAATAAATATAACCTCAGGAAATAGAAAGAAGTATTTTATGTGACTTCAACTCTATTTGTTTTACTTCTTTTTAAAAATCTGAAACAAAGGCAGTCCGGATGGCTTAGCAGTTTAGCGCCGCCTTCAGTCCAGGGTGTGATTCTGGAGACCTGGGATCGAGAGTCTCACGTTAGGCACCCTGCATGGAGCCTGCTCCTCCCTCTGCCTGTGTCTCTGCCTCTCTCTCTCTTCCTCTCTCTCTCTGTCTCTCATGAATAAATAAATAAAAAATCTTAAAAAAAATCTGAAATTCTTTTTCCAAATGCGGCAAACTGCTGGACAAAAAGATGTACACATTTTCTGTTCTTTTTCAGTATGCTTGAAATATTTAAAATTAAATATTTGTCCTAAGAGTACAATTTTTTGACACCAAAAGAAAAAGTAACAAAAGTAAAAATAACAAGTAGGAACTACATCAAACTAAAAAAGCTTCTGCACAGCAAAGGAAACCACCAACAGAATGAAAAGGCAATGTACTAAATAGAAGAAAATATTTTCAAATCAGATATTTGATAAGAAGTTAATATCTAAAATATATAAAGAACTCATAAAACTCAATACTAAAAAAGCAAACAATCCTATTAGAATAGGCAGATGACCTAAACACTTTTCCAAAGAAGACCTCCAGATGGCCAACAGGCACCTGAAAAGGTGCTTCAACATCACTCATCATCAGGGAAATGCAAACCAAACCACAATGAGATATCACCCCACACTCGTTAAAATGGTTACTATTAAAAAGAAAAGAAATAACAAGTGTTGGTGAGGATGTGGAGAAAAGGGAACCCTTGAGCATTGCTGGTTGGAATGTAATTTGGTACAGCCACTATGGAAAGAAAAAAGTTTGGAGGTTCCTCAAAAAGTTAAAAATAGGGCAGGCCCAGTGGCCCAGCGGTTTAGCACTGCCTTCAGCCCAGGGTCTGATCCTGGAGACCTGGGATCAAGTCCCACGTTGAGCTCCCTGCATGGGGCCTGCTTCTCCCTCTGCCTGTGTCTTTGCCCCTCTCTCTCTGTGTCTCTCATGAATAAATAAAATCTTAAAAAAAAAAAAAAAGTTAACGATAGAATGATCCAGCAAAGCTACTACTTATAACATATCCAAAGGAAACAAAAACACTAACTTGAAAAGATACCTGCATCCCCATGTTCATTGCAGCATTATTTTTTAAGATTTTATTTATTCGAGAGAGAGAGAGAGAGAGAGAGAGAGAGAGAGAGGGCAGAGACAGGCAGGGGGAAAAGCAGACCCCATCCAGGGAGCCTGATGTGGGACTCAATCCCAGGACTCCAGGACCATGCCCCGGGCCGAAGGCAGGCACTAAACCGCTAAGCCACCCAGGGATCCCCAATTGCAGCATTATTTATAACAGCAACCTAAGTATCTATTGATGGATGAATAAAGAAACTGTGTATATATAAACAATTTACTATTATTTGGCTATAAAAAAGGAAATCTTAAAAAAAAAAAAAAAAAGGAAATCTTGCCTCTTTCAACAACAAGGATCAAAATAAGTCAGAGAAAGACAAATATCAGGGCACCCGGGTGGCTCAGTCAGTTGTGCATCTGCCTTCGGTTCAGGTCATGATCCTTAGGTCCTAGCGAGAAGTGAGGAATCTGCTTTTCCCTCTCCCTCTGCTACTCCCCCTACGTATGTGCTCTCTTTCTTTCAAATAAAGTAATTAAAATCTTTAAAAAAGAAAGAAAAAGACAAATATCCTATGATTTCACTCATATGTGGAATCTTAGGAAAAAAAAATCTTACATTCAGAGAACAGACTGATGATTACTAGAAGTGGGACCAGAGGTACAAATGGGTGAATGGAGGGTCAAAGGTACAAACTTCCAACTATAAGTCATGAGGATGTTATACACAGCATGATGACTATAGTTAATACCGTACTGCATACTTGAAAGTTGCTAACAGAATAAATTGTAAAAGTTCTCATCAGAAGAAAAAATTGTAATTATATGTGGTGACAGACATTAACTAGACCTAATTGTGGTGATCATTTCACAACATACACAAATAGCAAATCATTACATTATATACCTGAAACTAATATAATGTTACATGTCAATTATATTTCAAAAAAAAAAAAGTCAAACTTAAAAAACTAAGTACATGGGATGTCTGCGTGGCTCAGTGGTTGAGCTCCTGCCTTGGGCCCAGGGCGTGATCCTGAAGTCCTGGGATCAAGTCCCGCATCGGGCTCCCCGCATGGAGCCTGCTTCTCCCTCTGCCTGTGTCTCTGCCTCTCTCTCTGTGTCTCTCATGAATGAATTAAAAAAAAAAAAAAAATCTTAAAAAATAAAAATAAAAATAAAACACTAAGTCATTTTATATTTTTTGTTTCCAGGTCCTAAGAAGTAATATATTATGCCTTAAGGTATCTTGTATAGATATTTGCCTAGATATTTCTTTACTTCTGAGTCAAAAAGGAGTCAAAGGATAATTCTATCAGACTTTATTATTCTATCCTTTATTAGGATAGAATCCGATAAATAACAAAACGCCACACACTGACATCTCCGCGGGTTTTGAAAATAAACCAATACATTAAGAAAAAAAAACCTAGGTCACTTGTTGGTGGAACATCCAACTCTTGGTTTTGGCTCAGGTCATAATCTCAGGATCCTGAGATCAGCCCCCAGGTCAGGCTCTGAGCTCAGCCTGTAATCTGCTTGAGATTCTTTCTCCCTCCCTCTCCCTCTGTTTCTCCCCCCACGTGACACACCTCTCTCTCTCTCTCTTTAAAATAAATAAATAAAATCTTTTTAAAAAATTTCAGGAAGTCTGTCAATTTTAGTTCATACCTGGCCTTGCATTTCCGGTCTTACAGGATATGTACTTGGGTATGGAGCTCTATGTCGTGCAGGAGAATTCCAATAATTAGAATTGTAGTTAGAATAAGGTGGCTGGTCCTAAGGGGGAAAAAAAGTCACTTTTAATAATATTCTCATATCATATTGAAAAGTTGATAGAGGTAAGTATAATTATCAAAAAAAGAGCAAGAGACAAAAAGCAATAGAATCCTACTATAAAATCACTCATTATTAAATTATTCTCATATCATATTGAAAAGTTGATAGAGGTAAGTATAATTATCAAAAAAAGAGCAAGAGACAAAAAGCAATAGAATCCTACTATAAAATCACTCATTATTAAATTCTCATCAAATTGATGCAGAAATATTATATGGTAAATCACATATCCTATAACAAAGCAATTATTGACTATCTATTATAGCCTGTTCTTATGCATTATGATACCAAATGATATATAACAGAATTCTACTATGCCAACATGAATAGCAAAACCAGAGACCTAAATTCTTTTATCCTCTCCAATCATCAACCCCATATCAAATTCATTCATTCATTCATTCAAGATTCTATTATTTATTTAAGATTTTTTTGAAAATTTTATTTATTCCTGAGAGACAGAGAGAGAGAGAGAGAGAGAGAGAGAGGGGCGCACACAGGCAGAGGGAGAAGCAGGCTCCATGCAAGGAGCACAATGTGGGACTTGGTCCCAGGACCCAGGGATCACGCCTTGAGCCGAAGGCAGACACTCAACCGCTGAGCCACCCAGGCATCCCCATCACTATAATTTAATTCGCACAAGATTATAGTTTCTTCCAATGTTAGAAGCAATATTTGCCTATCTTAAAAACTTTGGAGCTTGAAAATATTACTTCTAAACTTTACTTCAAAAACATACATCTGCAATACTCCTTTGCCTGCCACATTAGGTTTTTCCTTTACTTTCTGATATGGCTACATTTCGGCTGGCAGCCTACAACTAACTCAAGTATCAGGAATTGATAAAGACCAATTACCACTCCAAGAAGAAAGTCTAGGGCAGCCCCTAGAAAGTCTAGGGCAGAGGTTTAGCGTTGCTTCAGCCCAGGGTGTGATCCTGGAGACCTGGGATCGAGTCCCACGTCAGGCTTCTGGCATGGAGCCTGCTTCTCCCTCTGCCTGTGTCTCTGCCTCTCTCTCTCTCTCTCTCTGTCTCATGAATAAATAAAATCTTAAAAAAAAAAAAAAAAAGAAAAGAAAGTCTAGCTATGACATTAGTCTCTACAGCTTTGCACTCCCACTGAAGAGTTAATACAATGATTTGCAATAAGCCCATAAAAACTTTTTTTTTTAAAGATTTTATTCATTTATTTATGAGAGACACAAAGAGAGAGAGGGAGAGGCAGAGACACAGGCAGAGGGAGAAGCAGGCTCCATGCAGGGAGCCCGACGTGGGACTCGATCCCAGGTCTCCAGGATCACGCTCTGGGCTGAAGGCAGGCGCTAAACCGCTGAGCCACCCGGGCTGCCCCCATAAAAACTTTTTAAGGGGGATCCCTGGGTGGCTCCACAGTTTAGCGCCTGCCTTCAGCCCAAGGCATAATTCTGGAGTCCCGGATCGAGTCCCACGTCGGGCTCCCTGCATGGAGCCTGCTTCTCCCTCTGCCTGTTTCTCTGCCTCTCTCTCTCTCTCTTTTTCTCTGCCTCTCATGAATAAATTTGCTTTGAACTTTATAGTTCTAGTTTTAAGCTTAAACAAAATCTTCAGATTGTTTAATAAATTCACTGGCAGTTGTAATCACAGAGAGTTTAATTATCACCATCTTGGCTTAACTGCGCTACTTATCAGTTTCTTTTTTTTTTTTTTTTAACATTTTATTTATATATTCATGAGAGATACAGAGAGAGAAGCAGATATACAGGCAGCAGGAGAAGCAGGCTCCCCGGGCCCGGGGAGCCCAATGCAGGGCTCGATCCCAGTGAGCCAAAGGCAGAAGCTCAACCACTGAGCCACCCAGGTGCTCCTACTTAACAGTTTCATAATGCTTTGTTTTCAAAGCACATAAGTATTCCATATGACGTTATACAAACTAGCCAAGTAGCATCTCCTTTACATAATACAGAAATATAGCAAGATTAAAAAAATTTTATGGGCAAACTTCAGATCATACCTACTAAATTTCTCAAGCAGGCAGATGCCCCTAATTAATGCCCTCCCTTCCTTTTCCTGGTTAAAGGGTAAGCATTTGGCTAATTGTTCTCTCCACCAAGAATTTGAATCTTAGTAGTAGAGACGAAAAAACAAGATTTGAAGCTGACTCACCCCAGCAGTGGTGAACTAATATCTAAATCTCCAGAACTGGGATCCCTGGGTGGTGCAGCGGTTTGGCGCCTGCCTTTGGCCCAGGGCGCGATCCTGGAGACCCGGGATCGGATCCCACGTCGGGCTCCCGGTGCATGGAGCCTGCTTCTCCTTCTGCCTATGTCTCTGCCTCTCTCTCTCTCTCTGTGTGTGACTATCATAAATAAATTAAAAAAAAAAAATTCTCCAGAACTGCCCTGGTTTCTGTTCTCTCTTACCAACTCTCTTTGGTCCCCCACATTTTCACTACTTCTCCACTCTTCTATCCCTCACCCCACACACGTCCTCACTTCCTTCCTTACTCACCTTCCCAGTCCTTTGCCTCTGCTTCCCTCAGATATACTTGCCCTGCAAAAACCCAACCCAGTTTATTTTTTTTTTTAAGATTTTATTTATTCATTCATGAGACACACAGAGAGATAGAGGCAGAGACACAGGCAGAAGGAGAAGCAGGCTCCATGCAGGGAGCCTGATGAGGGACTCGATTCCTGGGCCAAAGGCAGGCGCTAAACTGCTAAACTACCCATAGATCCCCAAACCCAACCCAGTTTAAACCCAACTGTTCACTAACTTCACATCTGCACTTCCTCTAAATACTGGTGGAGAGGGGCAACTGGGTGGCTCAGTGGTTGAGCATCTGCCTTTGGCTCAGGTCGTGATCCCAAGGTCCTGGGATCAAGTCCTGCATCAGGCTCCCCACAGGGAGCCTGCTTTTCCCTCTGCCTATGTCTCTGCCTCTCTCTCTGTGTCTCTCATAAATAAATAAAATCTTATAAATACATACATACATACATACATACATACATACATACTGGTGGAGAGAAACACTATAAGCTCTTTGGTTTCTCTCTCAATTAGAGACCACAAATCTCAAGTAGACAGGACTGCCTACCAACCATACCACACTTCCTTAGGATGTTCATCTCACTCTCCATAACAATTATTTTACTCTTCTTGCCCCCTCAAATCTCCAATATCCTTTTAGCCCACCCCTCATTTTTTAACTGACAACTTTATCTCATATTCCACCTAAAAAAAAAAAAAAAAAAAAAAGGAAGAAGCAATCAGAGAGAAACACCATCTTCCTACTTATAAATCAAATGCACCCTATCTACCACTGTCTTCCCAGAAAGTGTGATGTGCCTCTGGCTCTATTAAAGGCCAATCCTGGGGCAGCCCGGGTGGCTCAGCGGGGTAAGTCCAGGGTGTGATCCTGGAGACCGGGGATCGAGTCCCACGTTGAGCTCCCCACATGGAGCCTGCTTCTCCCTCTGCCTGTGTCTCATGAATAAATAAAATCTTAAAAAAAAAAAAAACAAAACATGAAGGCCAATCCTTTCCCCATAGGTGTGTGGCCCACATAACCTCTTTCCGTCTAAAGAATTTCATTCCTGTAGTTAGTCTATCTTTCCTCAACTCTTCCTGGTTGAGCAGATCATCCCCATTACAACACAAACCTGCCCTTAAGAGTATCCTAAGCAAATATTTAAATATATATTTAAACTACCATAACAGTGCAGCAAGTGAGTGGCATACCAATCAGTAAGATTAACAATAACCTACCCAATAATTGCTAAAAATGAATGATAGGGAATCCCTGGGTGGCTCAGCGGTTTAGCGCCTGCCTAAAGAGGTATTCCTCTTTTGTATGCCTGTCCTCTACCATGAGGCCAGCATTTGCCATATAGAAGCTGTGATTTCAGTGTGAGTCCCAGAATGAGAAGACACACAGGCAAACCAACCTAGAACCTGGAGTCACTACAGCAAACTCACAGAACACGAGCAAGAAATAAACACTTACTGTTGCAAGCCACAACTCTTAGTTGTTTTTTACTACAGGAAAAATCAGAGAATCCAATAACTAAATATCAAGTTGGTAATATAACCATGCAGGAAAAAAGAATTATTTCAAATGACTTTTAAATTATAGTACTTTTACTGTACATCTTCAGTGGAATATACTCTCAGGATAAGCTGAACTGCAAAGAAACCTAAACCTGGGGGCGCCTGGGTGGCTCAGCAGTTTAATCAGCTGACTCTTGGTTTAGGCTAAAGTCATGAACTCAGGGTCTTGGAATCAAACCTAGCACTGGGCTCCCCACTCAGTGGGAGTGTGGTCAGCGAGAGCCTGCTTGAGATTCTCTCTTGTCTGCCTCTGCTCCTCCCCACTCCACTCCTTTTCTCTCTCAAATAAATAAATCTTAAAAAAAAAAAATAAATTTAGAAATTTAAACCTGTACTCATTAGTTAAGCTAGTCAACATAGCAGCATTATTTTTATTAACATCTTTACTGAGATAATACACAATTTGACCATTTAGATTGTATAATTTAACAGTTTCTAGTATATTCACAGATAAGTACATTATCAGTTTTGGAACATTTTCAAAACCTCAAAAGGATACACTGTTACCCTTTAGCTATATCCTCCTATCTCCCCATTCCCCCTGCTCTATGCTACTACTAATCTACTTCCTAACACTATAGATTTGGTTATTCTGGATATTTCATATAAATGGAATCACATATAATATCTTGTGACTGGCTTCTTTCACTTAGCACAATGTTTTTGAGGTTCAACTATGTTGTACCATGTATCACTATTTCATTCTTTTTTGTGGCCAAATAGTATTCCATTGTACACAAAATCACATTTTGTTTACCTATTCATCAGTTGATAGACATTTGTATTGTTGCCACCTTTTGACCACTATGGCTAATGCTGCTATAAACATTCATGAATGATTTTTTTTATGTGAATATACGTTATCTTGGATACTGGAATTGATAGGTCATATGACAACTGTGTTTAACAATCTGAGGAACTGGAAGCTGTTTTCTAAAGCAGCTACACCAATTTACTTTCCCATTAGCAATGAATGTGTTGAGTTCTGATTTCTCCACATCCTCATCCATACTTGTTTTTCTGTAGTTTTGTTTTTTGATAGCCATCCTAGTGGGTGTGGAATGGTATCTCACTGTGGTTTTGATTTATGGTTCCTTCATGACTAATGCTGTTGAGCATTTTTTTCATGTGCTCATTGCCCATTTTATGCCTTCATTAGAGAATTATCTATTCAGACGTTTTGCCAATTTTTAAAGTGGGTCATTGATATTTTTATTGTTTAGTTTTAAGAGTTCTTTATAGGATGAACTCAGCGGTTTAGCGTCGCCTTCAGCCCAGGGCGTGATCCTGGAGACCGGGGATCAAGTCCCACATTGGGCTCCCTGCATGGAGCCTGCTTCTCCCTCTGCTTGTGTCTCTGCCTCTATCTCTCATGAATAAATAAACAAAATATTTAAAAAATAAGTTCTTTATACATCCTAAATATATTTAGTCCCTTTTCAAATATATGATTTGTAAACATTTTATACCTTTTCACTTTCTTGATAATGTCCTTTGAATTACAGAAGTTCTTCATTTTAATGAAGTCAGATTTATCTGAATTTTTCTCTTCTTGGTTGTGCTTTTGGGGTCTTATCTTAGAAAACTGTTAGGCAGGAAGCTAGGCATGAGCAACAGAGAAGGATGGACCTCAGACATCTGACAGAGAGTCCCAACCGAGGACTCCCCAGGGAAAACCACATTCCACCCATCTAGCATCAACTTGGAGTTACTACATCCTGGAAGAGGAGGAGTTCATTTTGCTGTGCTTGTCCTTATTCAACCTGTCTCTAGAATAGAAATAATGTTGCCATTTCCTACCCTATTCAGCCATTTCCACTATGTCTTGGGAAAGGACATGTGTAGTTCATTATATTATGTAATGCAGGTCTGTCACTCAAATATTGCGACCTAGGACCCACCCAAAAGAAAAAATTGATACAAGTCCACACCCCAGAAGGAGTTTCCAGGGCCATTGTCTCTCTTTTGACTGGCCTGCTGCTCCCCTGCAGTGTGCTTTAATAAAACTTTGTTCTGCTTTCCTTTTACTTTGCCGTACTGTAATTCCTTACTGAGGCAGCAAAAAGAACTAAGGCTTCTTTCTTTCCCTTTACATCTAACTCTTGGTGACATAACCACAGCCAAATCCAAAGTAGTGAAGATTTACTCTTTATTCCTTCTAAGAGTTTTATAGTTTTAGATCTTACACTTACGTCTATGATCCATTTTGAGCTTTTATATATGAGTCCAACTTTATTTTTTTAAAGATTTTATTTATTTATTCATGAGAGTCACATGAAGGAACAGACATAGGCAGAGAGAGAAGCAGGTTCCACGCAGGGAGCCTGACGTGGGACTTGATCCCGGGTCTCCAGGATCACACCTGGGCTGAAGGCGGCGCTAAACTGCTGAGCCACCAGGGCTGCCTGAGAGTCCAACTTTATTGATTAGATATGGCTATCCAGTTGTCATGGTATTGTTATGTTGTGCCACAGACTATTCTGTCCCTCTATTAAATGGTCCTGGCATCTTCTCAAAAATCACTTGACCACAGACACATGAATTTATTTCTGGATTCTCAATTCTATTCCATATAGATGTATAGGTTACACATGTCTTTTTCTTTCTTCTTCTTGCCTAATTGCCCTAGCCAGAACTTCCAGGATAGTGTTGAGTAGTAGTGGCAAGGGAAGATATCCTCATCTTGTTCTGATCTTAGGAAAAAGCATCTAGTCTTACATCAATAAATATGCAGTTGGCTATGGATGTTTTATAGATGCCCTTTATCAGATTGGAGAAATTTCCTTGTATTCCTGGAGTCATTTTATCAAGAAAGAGTTTTGGATTTTGTCAAATGCTTTTTCTACACCTATTGAAATAATTGTAGAGGTTTTATTTTTTTGATTAATATGGTATATTGCATTGATTTTCAGATGTTAAACCAACTTTGCAGTCCTGGAATAAACCCGACTTGGCCATGGTATATAATTCTTTTTATGTGTTGCTGGATTTGTTGTTTATTTGTTAGGATTTCTGCATCCGTATTCCTAAGATACACTGGCCCATTTTCTCTTCTTGTGATGTCTGTCTGGTTTTGGTATCAGGGTAATAATGGCTACACAGAATGAGTTTAGCAGTGTTCTCTCCCATTTCTCAGAAGTATCTGTGAAGAATTGGTGTAACAGTTCTTTAAATGTTTGGTAGAATTCAGTAGCTTACCTGGGCTTATACTTTCTTTGGGGTAGTTTGTTTTGTTTTCTTACCAATTTAATTTCTTTACTTGTTATAGGTCTATTCAGATTTTCTATTTCTTCTTGAGCTAGTTTGGGTAGTTTGTATCTTTCCAGAAATTTGTCCATTTCCCCTAAGTCACCTAATTTATTGATATACAAGTATCCACAATATTCCATTATAATCTTTTTTATTTCTGTAAGATCAGTAGTAATGTTCCATCTTTCATTTCTGATTCTAGTAATACAAGTCTCTCTTTTCCTGTGTGAATCTAGCTAACGATTCATCAGTTGGGTTGATCTCTTCAAATAACCAGCCTTTGGTTGCACTGATTTCCTTTACTATTTTTCTATTCTCTCTTAGATTAATTTCCACTCTTCAAGATCAAGAGTTGCACACTCTACCAACCAAGCAGCAAGATGCTCTGCCACTCTTATTATTTCCTTCCTTGTGCTTGCTTTAGGTTTAGTTTGCTCTTCTTTTTCCAGTGTCAAGATGGAAGAGTACAGTACTGATTTGAAATCATTATTCTTTCTTTTTTTTTTTAAAGATTTATTTATGTGAAGGGGGGAGGAGCAGAAGGATAAGGATAAGCAGACTCCACACTGAGCCCCAAGTGGGGCTTGGTCTCACTACCCTGAGATCATGACCTGAGTCAAAACCAAGAGTCACATGCTTAACCAACTGAGCCACTCAGGAACCCTGAAATCATTATTCTTTCTTAATATAGGCATTTATACCTATAAATTTCCTTCTCAGCAGTACTACTTTACCTTCATCTTAGGAGTTTTAGTATACTGTGTCTTCATTTTCATTTATCTCAAAGTATTTTTTAATTTCCCTTTTGATTTCTTCTTCAATCTGCTAGTTATTTAGGAGTGTTTTATTTAAGGGACGCCTGACTGGCTGAGTCAGTAAAGCATGAGACCCTTGATCTCAGGGTTGTAAGTTTGAGCCCCATGTTGGGTGTAGAGATTACTTAAAAATAAAATCTTAAAAAATATATTAAGGAGTGTTATATTGAATTTCCCAAGGTCTTTCCTACTACTATCTAATGTTTTTACATTATGGCCAATTGTATTATTTCTATCCTTGTATATTACGATTTGTTTTATGGCTAGCATATGGTTTATCTTGAGAATGTTCCATGTATACTAGAGAAGAATGTATATTCTGTTGTTGGGTGGAGGGTCCTATAGATGTCTGTTAGGTCTAATTGGTTTACATGGTTGTTCACATCTTCTATTTCCTCATTAATCTTATATCCAGTTATTCTATCCATTATTGGAAGTAGAGTACTGAAGTCTCTATTGGATTGTCCATTTTCCCCCTTTGTTTTTGTAAGATTTTGCTTCATGTATTTTGGGTATTTTGTTATTAGATACATATATTTTTATAGTTATTTTATCTTCCTGATAGATTACCCTTTTTATCATGTCCCACTTTATCCCTAGAAACATTTTTTGTTTTAAAGTTTACTTATCTGATACTGTATCGCTACTAGTTTTCTTCTAGTTACTGTTTGCATATTTCTTTTTCCTCTTTTTTTTAAAAAAGATTTTATTTATTTATTCATGAGACACACAGAGAGAGAGAGAGAGAGAGAGAGAGAGGGAGAAGCAGGCTCCATGCAGGGAGCCTGATGTGGGACTTGATCCCTGGTCTCCAGGATCACACCCTGGGCCAAAGGCAAGCACTAAACCACTGAGCCACCCAGGGATCCCCCTTTTTCCTCTTTTTACATTTAAAATATTTGTATCTTTAAATCTGAACTGTGTCTCCCACAGAGCTAAGAAGGAAAAACCTACTACTCCTGTTTTTCCTTTACTCTTTTGCTATTACCACATTCACAACACTTCTGATATCAGATGTGAGATTTTTTCCCCCATGCTAAGTAATTCTGCAACAGCAGCTGGCTGTCCTACAATTAAACTATCTACCTGTAAATAGCATCAGATCTCACACGTTAGGGGCTCAGTTCCATGGTAGTGCCCCCTACCACTTCAGATGCCAATCTGAAGCAACAGGTACCCAGGTCTCCAGGTTACCTACAATTTATGTCTCACGAAGCTACAAAGTGGAGGTTCCCATGACCTCTACCCCCTCGAATTTGATTATTTGCCAATACATCTCACCCAATTCAGGGAAATACTTATGATTACCAGTTTGTTAAAAGGATATGACAAGGGCAGCCCGGGTGGCTCATCGGTTTAGCGCCGCCTTCAGCCTAGGGTGTGATCCTGGAGACCCGGGATCAAGTCCCATGTCAGCTCCCTCCATGGAGCCTGCTTTCTCCCTCTGCCTGTATCTGTGCCTCTGTGTGTGTGTCTCATGAATAAATAAATAAAATCTTAAAAAGAAAAAAGGATATGAAAAGATACAAATGAACAGCAGATGAAGAGATACACAGGGCAGGCAAGCTCTGGGAAGACCCCAAGTGCAGAAGCTTCTGTCCCCATAGAGTCAAAGTGTATCACCCTCCCAGTACGTGGATATGTTCATCAAACTGGAAGCTCTCTGAACCCCAGTGTGTTTGGATTTTTATGGAGGTTCCCTTACATAGGCATGATTGATTATTAACTTCATTTCCAGCCACTCTCCCTTCTCTGGAAAATGAGGACCAGAGCTGAAAACTCTAAATATCTAATCTTATGGGTTGGCCTTTCTGGTGACCAGCCCCAGGAGACCACCCAGAAACATGTTATTAGAACAAAAAATAGTTTTATCATCCAAAAAATTCCAAGTGGTTTAGAGCCCTGTGTCAGGTACTGGGGTCCCAGACGAAATATTAGAACAAAAGTACTCCTAGTGTTCTTTTCATTTAGGAATTTACAAGAGTTTCAGGAGCTCTGTGTCAGGAACCCAGGACAGAGAACAATATACATGTTTTTTTCTATTATCTCACAATAGCATATAGTTGGATTTTTTTAATCTTCTATATCTCATATCTGTTTTTGTTCCTCTATTTTTAACTGCTTTCTTTTGCCTTAAGTAATTATTTTCTAATGTAACATTTTAATTTCTTTAATGAGTGTGTGTATTTCTTTCCCTGATCACACCTAGCTGTTAAAGCTCCACACCCTGGGATATAAATTGTTCCACAAATTGATCCAACCAAACTTGGGCTTCTTGGAAGAGACATGTCTCAAAGTTAGTGTTTAAGATTTGTTCTAACCCCAAAAGGCTTCTCCCAGCTACGTCTTTTCCCTGGTTCCCTCTAGCAAAGTAGGTGGTCTACAGTTTAGACTATATGCCCAATGAATCTGCCAATCTCCTCAGTTGCCTTTCACAACAACCTCCACAGTTTTCAAGAACATCTTTAAGCTTCAGCTTCTCCACACCACACTCTGTTGCAAATAAAGTCAGTTCCTTTGGGAAAAAGATTCGGAGCTACCTGTTTTATAGCCTGCTTCTGCCTCCAGATAAAATATCTGAGCCATATTCTGCAGCTGGGTTGGGGACAATAGTGTGCTTCTCTGGGACACACTGCTTTAAAGAGCTGAGCACCTGTGGAGGAAAGGGCAGTAGCCTCAGGGATTCTCAGCTTGCCTTACAAGCCTTACAAGCCAGGGTAAGGGTGATCAGAGCCCTAGTATTCTCTGCAGTGCCTTACCCAAAGTAAAGCTTCCATCCTCAAGTAGGGACTGGCAGAGGAGGGAACCAGATTACTTAACCACACTTGCCGGAAACTTGGCCTCAACAACAATAGCTGGGGGCAGGATAAGAAATGTTGATGTGCTGCCCCTCCCAGGATAATCCTCTGACTAGGAGCTAGAGGAAGAGGGAGCCCTGTTTTCTTGGCTGTACTAGTCTGGAATAGAGTTTGTCTCACTGCTCTGAGAGAGGGGAGAAATGGAGAAGGTCCTGGATCAAACAGCACAGATTCTCACTGTTCTCCCTGAGTTTGAGCGAATTTTCCAGAATAAATGCTTATTCATTTGCTCTATATCCTAAGACCATTTACAGAGAATTTAACTGTTTTTTTTTTTTTTTTTAAATAACTTGCAACAGTTTCACTGGGGGAGAGGGTCCACAGAGCTCCTCACACTGTTATGTCAGAACTAGAATCAGGCATTATTTGGGGTTCATCTTATATATTATTGTAGGGTTGTTCAAATATTTGTAATTATCCTAACATTGTTAGTAACCAAAAAAACTTAATACAAGGGAAAAATAATAAAGACAAAGAAGCAAAAATAATGTTAAGTTTGAATTAATATAAATATGAACTCATTTACTTTTCTATCTTAAAAAAAAAAAAAAAACCTAATTCCAGGGGAACTGGCTAGCTCACTTGGTAGAGCATGTGACTCTTGATCTTTGAGTTCAAGCCCCACGTTGGCTATAGACATTACTTAAAAATAAAATCTTTTGGGGGCAGCTCGGGTGGCTCAGCAATTTAGCGCCACCTTCAGCCCAGGTCATGATCCTGGAGACCCGGAATCGAGTCCCACATCGGGCTCCCTGCATGGAGCCTGTTTCTCTGCCTGTGTCTCTGCCCCTCTCTCTCTCTCTCTCTGCTTCTCGTGAATAAATAAAATCTTTTAAAAAATTTAAAAATTAAAAAAACCTATTTCATTAACTGTCCACGGAAAGGGTCTAAAAATAGGGATAATATAATCGCAATTGATATACCTCGCATCCAAATTTAATTTCTGTAGCAGTTATGAAGCTATGGTCCCACAACTCCAAACACAGGCTTTTATAATTGGCTCCATGATGCAGAGGATTAGGAGTCCAAACATTTCTCTTTTGCTGCTTACTATTTGGTTCTGTCAATAGGAGGCACTAGGTAGAGGAGAGAAGGGACTTACATGCTCCTTCCAGTATGCTTTTTTGTTGTTTCTGTCATTGTCAGCCTTAGCTACATCCTTAACCCTGGAGGGACAGTTAGTAGCAATCTCCAGATTCTTCTAGTTTTTCAGAGCTCCCTTGGAGAGATCAACACCAGCGAGGCAGTGTCTTCTCCTGGGTTCCAAGTCCACCAGGCCATTCTTCTAAATTTGCAGGTTATAATAACCCAAACTCTTCTCTTTATTCCCCAGCCCTAGGAACTGTAGCTGTTTCCAACAGTTACCATCTTCCATGTTACCTCCACTTTCCTTTTGCCTTTTAGATCTCCAATACCCACTTCACTAATTTCCTAAAACAAATTATTTTATTCACTTTTTTAAAATTTATTTATTTATTTGAGAGCAAGAGCAAGAGAGAGAGAAGCAGACTCCCTGCTGAGCACAGAGCCTGATGCAGGGCTCAATCATAGGACCCTGAGATCATGACCTGGACTGAAATCAAGAGTCAAACAAACACTTAATCAACTGAGCCCCCCAGGTGCCCCTAAATTCTCTCTTTTAAGAGAACTAGTGTAGGTTCTGTTTTCCTGCCTGGATCCTGACATATATGCTTCTAAATATAATCCTCCATTTAAAAAAAAACAAAAACAAAAATCAAGGTTTCTTAAAAGAATAGTTGATTATATGTCTGGACAGAATATACACAAAATAAGTCTAGCACACCTTGTACCAGAAATCAAGGAAGCTGTCAAAAATCAATGAGCCATGTCAAAAGGACTCAGAAGCCAAGAAGGGACTCCCATTCGCATGATATGAAATCATTTAAGCAATAAAAATAATGACTGTAACTGACTGAAACACATTCAAAATACAGAATATATTTTATTCATGTATACATACATATATACACACAATACAAATGAGATGATACCTAACAAAGGAGAAAGTTAATTTTCTGTAATTTTAATAGGGTTTATGAATGAATTAAAATTAAATCTTCCATCTTATCCTAGGAATCTTTTTTTTTTTTTTAAAAGACAGGTCACAGGCAGCCCTGGTGGCGCAACGGTTTAGCACCGCCTGCAGCCCAGGGCGTGATCCTGGAGACCCTGGATTGAGTCCCACATCAGGCTCTCTGCACGGAGCATGCTTCTCCCTCTGCCTGTGTCTCTGCTACTCTCTCTCAATCTGCATCTCTATGAATAAATAAAATCTTTAAAAAAAATGTTAAAAATAAATAAAGACAGGTCACTACCTATATGATCATGGCAGTGCTTACATGACTGCATTTATCAAAACTCACAGAACTATAGGTACAATTTACAGAATGTAAATGTATCCTAATGTTTAAAATGAAAAATAGATTGCTGTCCCTGGCCACACCACCCTGAACATGCCTGATCTCGTCTGATCTCGGAAGCTAAGCTGGGTCAGGCCTGGCTAGCTTTTGGATGGGAGAATGTCTTCAATGAAGTGGTAAGAATTACTAATTTTATTAAGTCTTAATAAAAAGATTGTCTTTGCTTCTTTTTTTCCTCCCCTTTGGACAAAATGGAGCAAATCTAAAAATATCCCCAGTAACAATGAAAGTCTGCAGCTCAAGGCCCTCCTAACATGACATAATTCTATGAAATAGCATTTGATTTCACAGGAAGCTGGCTGAAGCTGATCTCTGTTTTATAAAACCACTAGCCAATGTTATCATGTGCTTAACTCTTTCCAAACTTTTATCTGTTGTCTGATGGTGATGTAAACTAGACAAAGATGAGAAAAGGTTTTCACAACAGGTAGTAATTAATGTGACTTAAAGTTCTTGTGGAACTGGAAGTTTGATCAAAATTATGCAAGAAGAGGGGCACCTGGGTGGCTCAGTCAGTTAAGCATTTGCCTTCAGCTCAGGTCATGATTCCAGGGTCCTGGGATTGAGCCCCTCATCTAGCTCCTTGCTCAGCAGGGGAGTTTGCTTCTCCCTCTTCTTCTGCCCCTGCTCCTTTGCTCTCTTTTCTCTCGCTCACTCCCTGTCTCAAATAAATAAAATCTTTTAAAAAAATTATGCAAGAAGATAATAAGTTCATTTACCTGTCTTTTGAGAAGAAATAGCTAAATCTCAGATGAAGGCTGAAGTCAACTCCTTTCATATTTATCCTAGAATTAGTTTTGTAGTACATGCATGATTAAATTTACAAAGTGACTTACCAACATGCCTCCAAAATTAACCCCACCCCAAACAAATCTAACAGAAGAATCTGGGATCCCTGGGTGGCACAGCGGTTTGGCGCCTGCCTTTGGCCCAGAGCGCGATCCCGGAGACCCGGGATCGAGTCCCACGTCGGGCTCCCGATGCATGGAGCCTGCTTCTCCCTCTGCCTGTGTCTCTGCCTCTCTCTCTCTGTGTGACTATCATAAATAAATAAAAATTAAAAAATATATATATTAAAAAAATACTTAAAAAGAAAATAACAGAAGAATCTGACTAGTGCTGCTACTAAGTTCCATTTACAAATTTGTTTATCTTGCTTATAAGAATTAGACAAAAATTATTCAAAATATACATTAAAAATTATTTTTGGCTATACATGCCTAAATCACTACAAAAGCATTTTATGTACCTATGTTCACCATTATCCCAAATTTTGATTTTCAATCTCATTTGGATCTTTTCATGGTTCTTTATAATTTCCCCACTTTCCTGTGGCACCTGGGTGGCTCTGTTGGTTAAGTACCTGCTTTCATGACTTGGGTCATGATCCCAGGGTCCTAGGATCCAGTCCCATATCAAGCTCCCTGCTCCTCAGAGAGGCTACTTCTCCCTCTCCCTCTGTCTGCAGCTCCCCCTGCTTGTGCTCTCTCTAATAAATAAATAAAATCTTAAAAAAATAAATTTCCCACTTTCTCCCAGCACCTGTTTCAAATATTTATCATACCAAGTTCTCAGCTTATCCCATTCCACTTCCTCTCTTCTGTGATGACCTAGCCTCCTACTCCACCAAGGATACCAAGAGCTACAAACTCCTTTGATGTCCCTCCCCTCTACCTCCAAAGTGATATATCCCCCGCTCTAGCTTGGAAGAGGTTTTCCAGCTCTTCTTCATGTCTTCACATCCCTCTCTCCACAAGCCATATTCCATTGTTTTGTGCCCATCTTCCTTCTTACTCTCCTCTACTTACAAACATATTCAAACTACCTAATCCTAAAAATTCTTCTCTCAGTCCTGGTTCACAGTCAACTATCCACTTTTCCATTTACTGACTTCTGGAAGTATGGTTTATACCAGTTGTCGTGGCATCCAAACCTCCCACTATTTTAAACTCCCACCACTAAAATCAACAAAACCCTTTTAATTGCCAATCCAATAGCATCTTTTCAGTTCTCCTATCACTTACATGCAAAATAATTGTGTCCTTGCTTGGTTTGCATTACATGACTTTCCTGATTTCCTTCCAAGCATCCGTTCTTTGTCATCTATTCTAGACTCTCAAAGATCTACCATTACCCAGTTTGGTAATTCAAATATGTTTATATTTGATGACGCTCAAATCACTATCTCCATCCCCATCACCCACCTGACCCCACATCTATTGTTTTGTTCCTACCGACAACTCCTAGATGCCACAGACTCTAAAATTTGGCATCAAAAAACAAAAATAAAAATAGAAAAATCACAAACTTCTCTCTAATCAATCACATACAATCCAACCAGATCTTAGCACACAGTAACCACAGTGAATAACTGGCTTGCAACAGAAATGAAATAAATGCAGTACGTAAACCCTTGCTAAGCCTTTTTTTTTTTTTTTTAAGCTCCTCTATTAACCAATCATTAGTTCTTCTGGTACTAAACTAAACTATATCTTCCCATAAAAACCTGTTCCTCTTCCTGTTTTTTTTTTTTTAGTACTATGAAACATTTATTCCTAGGAAATACTAAAACCTCAGAATCACTTTCTGTTCCTCTGGCTTCCCTCACTTTTAATTGATATATACCTTTAAAAATGTCTTTTTTTTTTTTTTTTTTTTTAGGATTTTTATTCATTTATTCATGAGAGAGACAGAGAGAGAGGCAGAGACACAGGCAGAGGGAGAACCAGGCTCCATGCAGGGAGCCCAATGCGGGACTTGATCTGGAGACCCTGGGATCACACCCTGAGCCAAAGGCAGATGCTCAACTGCTAAGTCACCCAGGCATCCCTAAAATGGCTTTCAAACCTATGCAACTTGTTTGGAAATGCATTCAAAAAGTAGGATAGAGGCACCTGGCTGGTGTAGTCAGAGGAGCATGTGACTCTTGATCTTGGGGTTCTGAGTTTGAGCCCCATATTGGGTGTACAGATTACTGAAAAAATTTATTTAAAAAAGTAAGATAGATGTGATGAAACAGGGATCCCTGGGTGGCGCAGCGGTTTGGCGCCTGCCTTTGGCCCAGGGCGCGATCCTGGAGACCCAGGATCGAATCCCATGTCGGGCTCCCTGCATGGAGCCTGCTTCTCCCTCTGCCTGTGTCTCTGCCCGTCTCTCTCTCTCTGTGACTATCATAAATAAAAAAAAAAAAAAAAAAAAGATGTGATGAAACAAATATAATAAATGCTAATTACAGAGTCTAAGTAGTGGCTCTATAGGTATTTACTGTGTAGTTCTTTCAACTATTCTGTATGTTTGAAAAGTTTTGTAATAAGATGTCGAAAAAAACCTGTGTACATTCATATTGTTCCAATGCTTGCTTTTTTCTTTTTTTTTCTTTTTTTTACCTCTCTTCTGAACTACTCTAAGAGCATAACTAAGCTGTTTCCCCAGTCTTTCCCATTGTAATCACCCTCCAAGATGGCTCCCAATGATCCCTGCCTGCAGGTATTTGCACCTTTGTGGAGATGGCTCCATATTATACTGGAATTGGTCTCTATGGTCAATAGCATACAGCAGAAGTGATGGGCTATCACTTCTGAGATTAGGTTGAGAGACCGCAGCTTCTGGATTCCAGATCAGTACTCTCTGATAATTCATTCTAGAGTAACATGTAGATCACCTAAAGATCCTGTTAAAATCTGATTCTGGAGGGTAGTTAGGGGCAGGGCCTGAGATACACCCTTTCCAACAGGCTCCTAAGTGATGCCAATGCTGCTAATTCAGGGACCAAACTACTGTGCTCTAAATATAGCTACCAAGGAAAGGAAAGAAAACAGGCACGGTTAGATTTCCATTTTCTTCCCCTGCCACATTTAAACATGTAAATATAGAGTCAAGTCTTTGTAGTGGTTCAGTGCAACATCAGCTCAGTACATTCAATACCACAGAGCAGTGCTTCTCAAACATGAATAGGCATACGAATCCCTGGGGAATCTTACTAAACTGCAGCATTAAGTCTGGAGCAGGCGAGATCCTGCATTTCAAACAACTTCCAGGAGACAATGAAGTTTCTGGTCCATAGACCACACTTTTTGAGTAACAAGGTTTTAAAAGTTTTAAGAATACTGTCCTTGATTTAAGAATACTGCAAGTCCAAGTATAAGTCATCGGTTTATTGGTCTTCTCCTCTGTGGTCTAGTTTGTCTCCTTATAGGCCAAACATTTTATCACTCTAATCTACCGTGGGTTTCCTCAGCCTACTTATTCCAGATTTTTACACACACACACACACACACACACACAAATATAACCCTTCTCCACAATTAATCTCTCACTACATGTTTCTCACATAATTTTTTAAAGATATGACTATGATAGCATAAACCCACCCTTTTTTAAAAAGAGATTTTTATTAATTTATTTGAAAGGGTGGGGGGAGCAGAGGAAGGGGGACAGGAAGACTCCACACTAAGCACAGAGTCTGATGCAGCTGGACCCCAGGACCCTGAGATCATGACCTGAGCCAAATCAAGAGTCGGACACCCCGGTGCCCTGAAACCCACCCCTTTAAAGTACACAATTCAATTTTAGTATATTAAAACTCGTACAATCATCATCACTATCTAATTCCAGAATATTATCATCACCTCAAAACAAACCCAGTATCCTTTACCATCACCTCAAAGTCCCCAGTTCCTCAACCCCTGGCAACTACTAATCTTCCTGTCCCTATAGATTTGCCTATTCTGGACATTTCATATAAATGAACTCATACAGTACATGGTCTTCATGTAGCCTGATGTTTACAAGGTTCATCCATGTCGTAGAATGTATCAGTACTTATTTCCTTTCTATGGCTAAATAATTTCCTCTCAAATGAAATTTATCATATTTTATCTATTCATCAGCTGATGACCATTTGGGTTATTTCCACTTTTTGGCTATTCTGAATAATGTTGCCATGAGCATGCTTGATGTTCTTAAAAACATGCAAGTCTTTATGTAGACATGTTTTCAGTTCTCCTGGGTACATATCTAAAAGCAAACTTGCTGAGTAATATACTAACTCTATGCTTAACGTTCTGAGGAACTGCCAAGCTACTTTCCAAAGCAATGAACCATTTTATATCCCTACCAGCAATATATGGGCATTTCACTACTACATTTTCAACCCATGAAGATGTTCTAATTACTGAATGGAAAGAGAGGTGTGCTCCCCTCAACCACATAATAATTCACTGCTAAAAATACTTAATTAACAAAAGAGAAGTATATTTCCCACAGGAACACAAGGAGTAAAATGTTATAAGTCCGACTGTAGAGGTTTCCCCTGCTATCTGAAAATAGAACATTCCTATGAAATCTTCTGTAAAGCCAAAATGGCATAAAGGGGGGGGGGGGGAAGCAATTACCATTAATTTTTATGAAAAATGTTTCAGCATTCCCAGGCTCCTCAAATAACCTTTCTTAGGCTTTTCTGATACCTTAGGACATATCTTGCCAACAAATGCACAAAATAAATGGAGATAAAGCCCAGAGGCTCATAGACACAGTTCAGAGTAATGGCAGTGTGATGCTGAGAAGCTGAGTGTAGTTCCCAGGGAAGGAGATTGGCGGTGCCACTCTTACTGCCCAGTTGCGCACTGCCTCTACTACTGCTTGCTGCAAAACAAACACTGAAGCTATTCTCACTTTTCAGCTTCTTTCCTAAAAGCCAAACTCCTCTCCGGATTCCTTGCAGTTAGTAAAAACAGGCACTAATGTAGGTCCTTCCTAAAAAACCAAGTGGCAATAAAGTGAACCTTCAAAAACCCAGGGAGACCTCTACTGCCCAAGTGAGTTAACCTCTCAGGGGCCAACTATTAAATCATAAAAGAGAGAGGTTGTAATGGCATTTACGTCGCAACCGCAACGTAACTTAACAATCCAAGTAAAGGTGCTTTCCAACATTGATTACTGGTGAGTTAACCCCGGACAAAGCGTTAGGGGCAAAGGGCTAAATGCCCGATCCCTCCTCCTCCTGCATGCAGGGTTCTTTCCCGTCGGGAGGGGTTGCTGAGTGGCAGCGGGGGCTGCAGCCACCTCCCTTCTCGGGAAGAGCCGGCCATATGAGCCACGCAGGATAAATTGTTAGAGCTCCAAAAGCTTTCCAGCCCAACGTCAACCCAAGGCGAGAGATTCCGCACCTTGCTACTCGGCTTATCAAGTCAGCGGAGGATCTTTCTTCTTCTTCTTTTTTTTTTTTTAATGGTAGCAGACACATTTATTATGGTCGAAGAAGGAGACGCAGAGAACACAAGCATATCCCTCCAGCCACAAACCCCGTCTGTCTCTCCAACGCACCCCCCATAAGCAAAATAAACATGAAACCCAATCCATTACGAACTCCAGAGGCTTATCAACCCCGGCGGCCCTCACCCTCCAAAGACTCCCCTTATCGAACCCCCCTGGGACAGATGGCCCGAAGCTTACCTGGTGGCTTCCTCCAGCTCGACCGCTCTCTGACCAGGCGCCTGCAGAGGCGTAGTAGCCATCCCCTCCTCCGCCTTCTCCCGGCCAGGTGGTCTCAGCAGGGCCGCCCCCGCGCACCCGCCAGGAAATGGGAGGCTGGGGAGGTTCAGGGCGAGGAGGATACGAGGGCGGAGGCGGGTGCATGGGCACGTCTCCCCCGCCCGGCCCGTAGTAGCGGCCATACGAAGGACCGTCGCTGGGGCCGTAGCCCGAGCGCCTCAAGGCCGACATGGGCTCTAATGCCCCGCAGCGCTTCCCGCCCCCCACGGCCAGCCCATGGCGCAAGCGCCCGCCGACGAGAGGAACTGGAGAGCAGGGAGAGGGGTCGGCCGACAGCAGCCAATCCTGGCTCGGGCCCGCCCCTTCGGCGGCGAGTCCCGAGAGTCGTGGGACGGAGGTCCGTGCCTCGGGGGAGGCGGGGGGCGGCTGTCTGAGAAGCTGGAGGACGAGCGGCAGCCCTGCGTTTCTTAAAAGGGAGACTACGTTTTCCTTACCATCTAGTCAATCTAGCTTCCTCTTCCCCTTTTACCGGGGGCGGGGAATGGGTGTCCCGGGACCGCGCCAGTCCCGCCTCTTCCGGAGGACGGGCACGTGATACCGGAAGTGGGTGGGAATAATATGGAGGCGTTTCCGGCAGGCCCCGGCTTCTGAAAGCCGGGGCGGACGTGCTGCTCCTGGTCCGGGTTCCTGTCCCGGTCCCGCCGAGGCGGCGACTGCGGTCAGAAAGAAGGAGGTGTTGGACGCACTGGCCCGCCGCCGCTATACTCTGCAGCCTTATCTCAGCTCAAAATGAACTATATGCCCGGTACCGCCAGCCTCATAGAGGACATCGACAGTGAGTAGCTCATCTCCTCTGCGTGAAGTCGGGTGAGATCCTTCCTCCCGGGCGGACACCTCTTCAGGGGGAGCTCCTAGAAGGAGTCTGGGGCGGGGGGAGTGTTTTTAGCACGCTTCTGGCTGTTCGGCGTTGACATGCTCCACGTGAGTGAAGAGCCTCAGGCCCTCCATTTGTCCACCTCCTAGCCGCCTGCCTCTCTCCTGCGTCTCGCAGCCTCCACCAGCCCGTGGGCCGATAAGCCACAAGCTGTAGAATTCACTCCTGCTTTGGAGGGACGCGGCTGCCAAGACCCAGACGCCAGAGTTGCCCCTCCCCACGTCCACTCTTTCCCACCTGCAATATATATCGAAGTACCAGCTTGTTACTGGTAGACGAATGAGAGTAGAGAAAGGATTCGTTAAGAAACGAACGTTTTAAAAGATAGCAGCGGTTGGACTTAATTGGCAGTAAACGCAGGTTTTATGCTGTGTAGCCATTTGCAATATCCTTTTACCGTCAGGTTCTTCAGCACTTTCAGACAAAGGTATTGACTTTTCTGGAAAGGCTGAATCACTTCAAACTTATTTTTCTGTTCGACGGTTTTCTCTTACTTGTACTAAAAAGACCTCCCTTTTCTCCCCATCGTTGTTCTAAAGAAGAGTTCGGTCCTGCGCAAAAGAAAGACTCCTCTCTGTCCTTTTCTAAGCTCTCATCTGTGAATTACTCCTCAAGCAACATTTTCTAATCCTTTAAAATCCTGTGGTCTGTCTCATTAACTTATAATTGCTGCAAAAGTGGTTTACACAGTTCCAAACAAGTTACAACAATCACGGTTATTATGTATGCAAATTTAAGAAGTGAGTCCCTGGGGCGCCTGCCTGCCTCTGTCAGTAGAGCAGGTGACTCTTGGTCTCAGAGTTGTGAGGTCAGCCCCACTTTGGGTTACTTAGAGAGTACTTCAAAATACAATTTTTTAAAAAATAATAAAATGTGAGTCTGTGATCATACTCTCTTCGTTGTCTGAAATCATTCTTTAAGTCCAAATTAGTGGGGCGCCTGGATGGCTCAATCCGTTAGGTGTTTGCCTTTGGCTCAGGTCATGATCCCAGAGTTCTGGGATCCAGCCCCACATGGGGCTCTCTGCTCAGCGGAGCCTGCTGCTCCTCTCCCTCTGCCTGCTGTTCCCCCCTGCTTGTGCTCTCTTTCTCAGTTAAATAAATAAATAAAATCTTTAAAAACAAATCAGTAAATAAATCCAAATTAGTGATTTTGCTATTGAAAGAAAATGTAGTGTGAATTGGACTGTATTTGTATGTAAATAACAATTGCACAAATCCACCTGTAATATGTAATGAAAAATTCAATTTTAGTTGTCTGTGGATGCCCTTTTGCCCCCACCTCTCATTTTATTTTATTTTATTTTATTTTATTTTATTTTATTTTATTTTATTTTATTTTTTTTATTTTTTTTATTTTTTAAAGATTTTATTTATTTATTCATAGAAACACAGAGAGAGAATGAGAGGCAGAGACACAGGCAGAGGGAGAAGCAGGCTCCATGCAGAGAGCCTGACGTGGGACTTGAGGCCTGACGTGGGACTCCAGGATCACGCCCTGGGCTGCAGGCGGCCCTAAACCGCTGTGCCACCGGGGCTGCCCACCTCTCATTTTATGTATCTGAATTATATGAAGCCCCTAATAAATCCTGCTGTTCTACTAAAAATAATTTTTGTTCTCAAACCCTCTAACGCCTTCTTTGTAGACTCCAAGCCCCCTCCTTTACTGAAAAGTTTGAAACCATTCCTTATGTACCCTTCGCTGTCCCCCCAATGACACACAATTTCCTCCTTTCTCCTCAGTCTTTCTGCATATGCACCCATCCTCTCATCTGAGTAGGAGGTATTCCTTTTCAGTCTGTGGTCTTTTATTATTCTTTCTTCCCCTATTTCTTCCATTAATGCCCTTTTTCTCTCGTATCTTCTCTCTCTCCCTGGATCCTTCCATTCATGTATATTCTTATTCTTGTCTGTCCATCTCATACTTTTTTTTTCCACTTATGTCTCCTCATCAAACTCCCATCCCTTTTTCATATCTTTACCCCTTAACATTTTTTTAAACATTTTATTTAAAATTTTTTTAATTTATTCATGAGAGACACAGGCAGAGGGAGAAGCAGGCTCCATGCAGGGAGCCTTACATGGGACTCGATCCCGGGACCCCACGATCACACCCTGGGCCTAAGGCAGGTGCTAAACCGCTGAGCCACCCAGGGATCCCCCTACCCCTTAACATTTTGAATCCTCTCCATTTTGATTCTACTTCCTGACCACCTGCAGTAGACCACCTCCATTATACCTGCAATCTGATTTTTGTTATCATCACACTGAAGCTGCATTCTTAAAAGGCCAAAATCTGATGCATTCTTCTGGGTTCTTCCCTCTCCTCTGTAATATTGTGATACTAATACCACTGGGTTCTTAATTCTTTTTGTTTGTTTGTTTGTTTGTTTGTTTGTTTTCTCCAGCACTGGTACTTGCTAATTTTCTCACTCCTCCAACTCTTAACTGTTCCCTAAAATAGGTGGCCCCTTAGGTTCTATCTTTGGTCTGCCTTTTTTTTTGTTTTTTTGTTTGTTTGTTTTTGTTTTTTAAGATTTGTTTACTTATTTTAGGGGGTGGGAAGAGGGAGAGAGAAGCCCAAGCAGACTCCCCTCTGAGCATGAAACTCAGTCCCAGGAACCTGAGATCATGACCTGAGCTGAATTCAAGAGCCAGCTGCTCAACCAACTGAACCACCCAGGTGCCCCATGCTTTTTTCTTTAAAATTCTAGGAGAGCTCCTGGACTTTTATAATTGTATCACCTCTTTGTAGACCTATCAGAAATTCCTCTAATTCTGACCTCTTTGACGTTCTAGCCTTATATTTCCAACTCCCTGTTGACATTTCTATGTAGATGCCCTGATTAGCACTTTAGAATCACTAATAACAGTCTTTCACTTTAATCTTTTACTGCCAACTTTTGATAAATGATCTGTTCTGTCATGACTCAAAATTCCTACATCTTGTGGCGCCTAGATGTCACAGTCAGTTAAGCATCTTACTTGGTTTCAACTCAGGTCGTGATCTCAGGATCAAGAGGTGGAGCCCCACCGAGCTTTGGGGTCTCCTTAGAGTCTGCTTAGAGTTTCTCTCTCCCTCTGCCCCTCCCTCCCACATTCGTGCACTTGAGTGCTCTCTCTTCCTCCCTCCCTCCCTGTCTCTCAAATAAATAAATCTTTTAAAAAATTCCTGCATCTTCTTAACTCATTTCTTCAGCACCCCCACATACAATCATACTCTACCTTTACAAATTCCCATCACTTAAAACTAAACAGTCTTGGGGTGTGTGGGTGGCTCAGTCAGTTAAACCAAGACTCTTGGTTTCAATTCAGGTCATGATCTCAGTGTCCTGGGATCAAGCCTCACATTGGGCTCTGCATTCAGTATGGAGTCTGATCGAGTATTCTCTCTCCTCCTCTGCTCCTTCCCTCTGTGAGCACTTACATGCATGCACTCTCTCTCAAAGATACGTAAATATTTAAAAAACAAAAACAGGGCAGCCCAGGTGGCTCAGCGGTTTAGCACCGCCTTAACCCCGGGATGTGATCCTGGAGACCTGGGATCGAGTCCCACGTTGGGCTCCTTGCATGGAGCCTGCTTCTCCTTCTGCCTGTGTCTCTGCCTCTCTCTCTCATGAATAAATAAATGAAAAATCTTTAAAAAACAAAACAAAACAGAACTACACAGTCTTAGTTCTGTTGCCTTTTCCTTCTCATTGGCCTTGGTATAGGTTTTTTCTTCATGTCTCACATTCTGCTTTCCCTTTTCTGTCAGTTCATACTTCAGTGTTTTCTTGTGAAGTATAAACCAAACTGAACCTGCTTCTGGTACTTTTTGGACTTTATATCCTTTGACTTCCCTTTATATCCCACATTTTTAGCCAAACGTATGGATACATACAGGCCTTTTCCCCCCTGCTTCCTAAATTGCAGATTCTCCTTTCTCTCTCTTTCCCTGTCATTCATCGCAGAGGCCAAAAGTGATCTTTCAAGGCTCAATTCAGATACCTCCTCTAGCTAGCTAGTTTCTCTCAATCTCATATAATTAAGATTTGCTTTCTTATGGAACTTAATTATAACCCAAAGAAGACTACAAATTCCTTCAGGGAAGAATCACTGTCTTATTTCTCTGTTATGCTTCTAGAAAGTACTTTATGCACATCATTAAAGAAAAAAGATGCAGTTAACTGCATCATTAAAGATGATCGATGAATGAATTTGGCCATTCTAGCAACTTGTCGTTCCTCAGTGCAGCTCAAAGTCTCTCTTAGAAGTTTTCCCTAGCCACTCTCTTTTCTGTAGCTACTTCCCCTCTCTCTTCATCATACTATCCTGCTATCTTGTGTATTATTCCATTGTATTAATCACAGTGGGTCCTTTTTTTTTTTTTTTTTTTACTTGTTTGTCTTCCTTTACCAGGAATATATGTTGATAAGGTTGGTGACTTTGAGTCGTCTTCTCTACGGTATATCTAAGCCCCAGACCAGTGGTTGGCTCTCAAAAAATATTACTGAATTTTTGCTCATGCTCATTTTACCTGTCTGAGGCATTGTTTTTATTCAAAACCTTCCCTGATCCCAAAATGTGATATAGAGGCTCTTCTAAGTTGAGAGGAAAATAATTCTAGTATTAAGACCATAAAGGTTATCTAGACCTCCTCAATCCTTGGATATAGAAACTGACATGACACTGGGAGGATTTAACTGCCAACATTAACATCTAGACCTGGGAGGCTGGCTTCCAGTCAACTCACCCAGTCCTTTGCCCACTCTGCCACATGACTCTGATCCTTTTCACCAGGAATCTTGTCATCTAAACCCCAGGATCCCTTGGTCCTTCCACTAATTTCCCAATTAATTTTGCCTTAAATACATTGGGAGAAGTGGTAGAGCTTAAACTATTAACTTTTTTTTTATTATTAATCCTGTAAACTCGCTGAAGCTAACAGTTCTCATTTTTAAAGATCTTTTTTCCTCTCCCTAGAAAAGCACTTGGTCCTGCTTCGAGATGGAAGGACGCTTATAGGTTTTTTAAGAAGCATTGATCAATTTGGTATGTACTAGTTATAGACTTATACTCTGAATAATAAGAGCTGCTTTTGTATGTTTGTGTTACTAAATGTTGACATTAATCCTGCAACTTTTTCAAGTGTCTGGCATAATGGAATACTGTTTTTGAGTCATTATGTCCTTTTTTTCTAAATTACGATCAGGTGATTCAAAAGTTAGTATTTACAAGCTAACAAGTATTTCTTTTTTGTTTTTTGTTTTTTGTTTTTGTTTTTGTTTTTAGCTTGTATTTCTAAAACTGGTTTTCACTAGAACATAGGATTACAATGTTTTGGACTGTTTTTTATTTTCCCCAGTAGAGGGAGCCAAACGATAGAAATAAACTCAGGCCACTGAAAAAGCTGCTCATTTGTACATTGCTTGGGTGCGACTATTCTTCAGAGCAGTTCCTGCACTGAAGGTAATCCCCCTTGTCCAATGAAAATTGTATAGAAAGCATTTCCTGAACTTTTTGGGGGTCCCAACTTTAAGCTCAAGATTTTACACTTGAGAGATACAGCAGACCCAAAAGAGTCTCAGTCTTTGTTTTGCATCTTGCATTTTTCTAAAGAGATCTATATTTGCTTCTGTTTCAAGGAACTTCTCAGTTCATATCAACATTCGTTGGACATTTCCTAATGGATTTGGGCATAAGGAAAAGCAACATAATTGAAACACTTAGAGGAATTACAGAAGATAGAGATATTTGCTTTTCTTCAAATGAGACAAATAATATCAATTTAAAAATAATAATAATTATTAACAACAGACTGGGGTTCTGAATCTTTTGTCAAATTCATCAAAATACCTTGGGGGAAAAGTAGCAAATACTGACTTTATTCTCACATTACCAGGTACAGTTATCTCACAAAGTGAAAAGAGGTTTTTGTGTATCATAATCCATGGATACCTGCACTGGGTTAAATGAATCCTAAGTACTGAAACAAAGTTAAATCTTTGGTAAATCATCATATACACAAACCTACACAACAGAGGAAAACTTGTTTTTTTGTCTAAAAACGAATTTTGACCTCTCCAGTTGTTTAGGCTTTAGATTCTTCCAAGTATCCCGACTATTTATATTTTCTTATAATCACATCGATAGTCACAATCTCACTGATGTAAAGGAATTTAATTCTTGTAACTGGTCCCCACCATCATTCATGTTAATGCAACATAATACCCAATACTCTCTCAGTTTCCATCTGTTTAGGAGTCTCCTAAGTGGTGTGTCTTAATGAAACAGAAGAAGACTATTCAAAATTTTAGCTTTTCCCGGAATTAGAAAGTTTGGAGATCATGTTTAGCGAAATCTTTTCTACTCAAAATAACTGATTATTGGAGTAACAGACCTTTACCCAATAATTTAAACTAAATATCTTTATTTCTTCCCTATACACTTATAGCTAATTTAGTGCTACATCAGACTGTGGAGCGTATTCATGTGGGCAAAAAATACGGTGATATTCCTCGAGGGATTTTTGTGGTCAGAGGAGAAAATGTGGTCCTACTAGGAGAAATAGTAAGTGAAAATTGTTAAGCTGCTGTGGGTCTTCATAATTATGCTAGCTAGGTTTCTTTTTCTTTTCAAGAAGGAAAAAGTATATTTTCCACATTGCATCCAGCTTCTAGCAGAAACTAGCACATTAGTTCAGGAGAGCTACAGACGTAAAAGGAAAACTAGAGAGAATAATTAACTTTGTTTCAGTGCCACTTGGCATTTTAAAGATTTTGATCCCATTAGCAACAAAGCATTGTTGATTTTACCTGATATAAAAATGCCATACTGTAAAAACATGTTCATTAATATGTTATTTCTGCTATCTCTAACAGCAGAAAATTAAAAAACTTAATACCTAACAAGAGGTGAATAATTAATAAAGTGTGATTTATGTGCATTGGAATTTTTTTTAAGATTTTATTTATTTACTCATGAGAGAGACAGAGAGAGAGAGAGGCAGAGACAGAGGGAGAAGCAGGCTCCCTGTAGGGAGCCGGCCAGGAATCATGCCCTGGGCCAAAGGCAGATGCTCAATTGGAATATTTTGCAGTCTTTTAAACAATTGGTTACAAGTAGATTTTCATGACCTAGAGCTACTGAGCAATGCTTGAGGGAAAGACATTGCATATACATTGTGATGTTCCTGTCTTTTAAGGGGGGGAAGGGGAAAGAAAGAAGAGGCCTATAGGAAAAGCCTCTCTGTTAACTCCTGAGAATGGAGCTCAGCCTCCATTGGATCATAGCTCACAACCAAAGAGGATACCTCTATACCTATGCCAGGAAGACCAGTTGGCAGGTGAAAAGTTAAGTCTTCTAAAATGTTGTTACTGTAGTAGGTCTGTGTGTGTGTATGTGTATGTACATGTACATAACCATACATATGCACATGTCTATATGTAGGCATATATAAATACATACAAAACTATTAGAAAACTTATATAGCTAATAGATGTACTCAGACTTGGTGGGGTTTTTTGGCTTTTTAAGTTTTTATTTTAATTCCAATTAACACACAGTAGTTTTTTTATTTTTTTTTATAAAGATTTTATTTTTAAGTAATTTCTATACCCAATATGGGGCTTGAACTCACAACCCCAAGATCAAGAGGTACATGCTCCTCCAAATGAGTCACCCAGGTGCCCCAGCATACAGTATTATATTAGTTTCAGATGTCCAATACGGTGGTTCTCAGACATTTTTAAAAGAAGATAAAATTTTATTATCATATTTTACATAAAATATTTACTCAAAAAAAAAAAAACAAGAAAAATCCCTAGTTTAAAACCTTTGGTTTTGCTTTGATTATTGGGTTTGCCAGGAAAATTAAACTAAAAAACTTTGGCATTTAACATTTTCAGTAGTTTCTCAATACCTAACCACATCTTATATCTGGTTTACGGAATTCTTTGAAGTGAAGTGGTTTGGTCTGTAGTGATTTTTAACAATAAGCTGTTTGGAAAAGTAAGGAGATAATCTATGCCAGGGTCAGGTTGGCTCAGAGACTTCAAGTTGAAACAGTTAGCTAGAGATGACTAATCAATAGTCTTAATAGCAATATTGTTAAGTCCTGCTATGAAATGTAGAAAATATTTTTTTCTAATTTTGAAAGTGTTTTTGTGATTGATAATTTTGGTTCAGTAGATCATTTTTCGCATGTTTCACCTGTAGGAATTGTCATCTCGTTGTAACATGTAGAGATTGAAATACAGCACCGTGAGGTGTGGGGAGTGGCAGTAGTAAAGGACTACAAAGTAAAGTGCTCTTCTGCCAGTATATAAAGAAGGGCTAACCCATCTCTGGACAGTAGGAGTATGCGTGATTTTTTTTTCTTTTGTTTATACTTTTCTCAATTTAATTTTTAAAGAGGAAACATGACTTGCTATCAGGAAAAAATGATTTAAGTTAAAATATTTACACATACTCTGCTTCAGTTTTTTTTTAGTTGTAGACACCACAAATGCTTTGTGTGCCAGTTGCATTGGCACAAATGTGCCCCTGTGTAGATGTATATGTATGTGAGGAAAGGGAGGGAACTTGAATTTGTTCGTGAAGATTCGTTGTTTCCTGGGAGTTCTTTTGTGGAGAAAGTACTCTTGAATGGTAATGGTTTGGATGCTGCGGAATTTTACAGTGGTACGGCTATAAGCCTTGTGGTTCAGAATGGTTACACAGCTGTAGGAACCAATCAATAGTCAGTGTGAAGAAATTAAGTACCCACCCAAGAGAAACTCATACCCAGAAACCATTTAGAGTCTGTAAACATCTGTTGTTTAGGAAGTCCCTAGATTCTGCCTCAAGGATGATGATGCACACAGCCTTAAGTAATAAAACTGATTGTTGGAAATTGGCATCATCATAACCACATGAACAACTCAATGAATAACTTACTGAGAAGTCCAAGAGGCAGTATACCATGCCAAGAACATTGTCTTCCCTTCAGCTGCTACACATGGGTTGTTAGGGCTGGTTATACTTGATAAGATACATTTTGCCCAGGGCAGCTAACATTCGAGCCAAGGCAGGACTTGCTTATATAATTTGTGTGGCTTTCATTCTAATCTCTCTGGTGAAGATCTTCCACCTGATGTCACTGCCTGTGGGTTCTGAGGCCTTGGCAACACATGTGGTGTTAGTACCCAGCAGTAGGGTGGAGTGTCCTGAGGGTTTGTGTGTTGATGCCTTCCCAGAATTTTAAGATTGAAAATCATAGAAAAAAGATAAGAAATAAGAATATCCCATATATATAGTCTTTCCATGTTACAGAAACACAGAATAATACCTGTATGTTCATTTTAAGGAGAATAAGTTGAATCTATGGATAGTGAGATGCTTTTATAGCAAGGTTCTGCAGCATAAGATTAGTTACCAAATACTTGTATGGTGTTCAAACATAAAAATATTAAGCATAGGAGCACCTGGGTGGCTTAGTTGGTTGAACATCCAACTCTTGATCTCAGCTCAGGTCTTGATATCAGCCCCATGCTGGGCTCTGTGCCGGATGTGGAGCCTACTTTAAAAAAAAATTAAGTGTCTTATGCCAGAGTAAGTGAAAAAATTACAATTAATTGCTTTGTGGGGTTTCAAGTCAATATATACATGGAAAAATTAGAAAGCTATTCACCAAAATATTGTTTCATACTAGAATTATGGGTAATTTTTCTGCTCGTCCGTTTTCTAAATTTCATACAGTACACGTGTGTTTTTAAAATAACAGAAAAAATGACTTTTTTAAAAACAAAAATACTGTAATTAAAACAGTGGAGAAATATATTGGAGTGAAACTAGTTTAGTGACCTAACCGGTCTATTAAGGTTTTCTGTAGATTTGTTGCCATAGAGGGGGAAAGAATCTTGCTTTATGATTTAAAGCCTCCTGGTTAATGGAACAGAGGGGCAGTTTATTCTCTTTGGGTGAGGGGTGCTTCTTTGAATCACCGTTCTCTACCTTCTTAGTGAGCCAAAACCCCCAGGAATTAAGCTGACTTTGATCATGTAAAAATACAAAACTTACTTAAAGCCATCTGGCCCTCAGTAACTTCTCTTTTGGATCCTTTGGGTTGGGGAGACAGCTCTTCATGCATATATATGAATATGTAATTTTTTTTAAGAAAAGCAGTCTTTGAGTATTGTAGGACTGCAGGTAACTTAAAGCTCTGTGATACACACTGATAGCGATCCCTACCACCACATTCATATAAGTATGTATTTTGTAGTAGTGTGGCCATCCATTTCTCTAGGAAGCTTCTCTGTCCCCAGGAAAAGGATATTTCAGCCATGTAACAATTATGATAAATAACCCAAGCCTGACATAGGAATCCATTTGCCTAATGGTCTGTAATGTTTTCTATTCTTGGTTATCAGTTGAAGTTTTTCAACCCTGCTTATTTTGTAGGACTTGGAAAAGGAGAGTGACACACCCCTCCAGCAAGTGTCTATTGAAGAAATCCTAGAAGAACAAAGGGTAGAACAGCAGACCAAGCTGGAAGCTGAGAAGCTGAAAGTTCAAGCTCTGAAGGATCGGGGTCTCTCCATTCCTCGGGCAGATACCCTTGACGAGTATTAATCATTTGCTCAGAGGCTGTTGCTTTTGGGGAACAAGGCTGTCACTGAATGAAAGTGACATCCTGATCACTTCACTCATTTGACTAGAGACTGTAGAGTATTGAAAAGTCCTTTTTGAGTTCTTTCACATGAACAACATGAAATCACTTTCCCCCCCTTTTTAATGACAAAAATCATTGTTAAAAAAAAAAAAAAACAACAGAGGCAAGGATCTTTTGACACATCATTTTGATCACTGTGGAGCTGGCAACCCTGCTTTATGTTGCCTTTCTTGTCTCAAATTAGTGTTCACAGGAGACATTCTCCGTTTACTTGTAAATAAAATAATCTGAAAACTCATGCTATTTCCTAAGTTTGAGTTGCCTCCAATGAATAGATAAAATTAAGTTTCTGCTCTCAAAGGTATAAGCTGTCCACACTGGGATTTCTCCCTTCAGCGACAATTCCAATTTGCTAGTGGCTTATGAAGGAATATTTTCACCCTAAATATCTTGCAGGTCTTCCCCTCTCCCCTTTTCATATTTTTGTCTAATAAGAAAAACACCTTTTCTTGAAGTGTGGAGGAGCTCAAGGGCTTGAGGAGGCTTGAGGAAGGAGCTTTCAGTGAAGTGTTACAGTTAACTGATGGTATCAGAAGCCTCGGTTTTGAGAAACAGCATTACAACCATACCTGCTGTTACTGCTTCACCAACAGCCAGTCCAAACTGCGTTCCCATGAGACCCAGCACTTTACTAAGGTGACTTTTTCTCCAAATCTTCTGTTAATTTGGTTAGATTTTCTGGTTCTTGGGATTGTGTCTTGAGCCTCTTGTGCTGTCATCATAAAGGAGCAGAAACTAAGTGGTGTTTCAGGGACTGATAATATAGGTTATTCTTGGCTGATGACCTGGGGAGATGGTATGATGTTGACTGCCCGGATGTATAATATTCCGATTTCAAGAGTGCAGAGTAGTGTTGGGCAGTGTACCAAACGAGGAGTTCAGACACGTCAGGAGAGACACTGTTCTCTCTCAGTTCCCCTCTCTGACTCTTGGGTTTTGTTGTGTTGTGTTGTGTTTTTTTTGTTTTTTGTTTTTTTAAGATTTTATTTAACAGAGGGATCCCTGGGTGGCTCAGTGGTTTGGCGCCTGCCTTTGGCCCAGGGCACGATCCTGGAGTCCCAGGATCGAGTCCCATGTCAGGCTCCCGGCATGGAGCCTGCTTCTCCCTCTGCCTGTGTCTCTGCCCCTCTCTCTCTCTCTCTCTCTCTCTCTATATATATATATATATATATATATATCATGAACAAATAAAATCTTTTTTTTTTTTTTTTAAGATTTATTTAAGAGAGAGAAATAACGAATGGCGGGGAAAAAGCAGAGGCAGAGAGAGCAAGGAGCCTGATGGGGGGCTTGATCCCAGGACCTGGAGATCATGACCCAAACCAAAGACAGATATTTAGCCGACTGAGCCACCCAAGCACCTCTCTCAGTTTTTTTAACTGTAGAATTACAGTTAATTCAGAATTACAGTTAAAGAATAATTTTCTTTTTATGGCATGTTGACCAAAGACATCCTTTTCCTTTTCATAAGATACTTAAATCCACTTCTTCCACTCCTGTGTCTGAATTACTGATAGTATTAAGTATACTTAATGTTTTGTCAGGTGTTTTTAAAATTACCCCCAAATGCCTATCAACCATTTGACTGCTGAGCTATTCATCATTGGGTTGGTTTTAAATTAGATAATTTGTGAAGAAACTGTTGCATGTAATGATGCATCTAGTTCTTGCCTCTAATCTTAAAGTTTAATACCCAGAATTTGTTATTAACACACCAGAAAGGGACAAGGCCCAGCACCAACCTTTGACAAACATGTGTCACTTTAACTACGAGAAGATACTGAGAGTCCAATAGAAGTACATTTTTTTTTCCCAAGCACCACTGTTTCAGAACCTCTGACACCTTTAAGAAATCTGGATTCACTATAGTTATCTTATTTTCAACCTCCTTCAAACGATTTCAAAGGCAGTAACAAGAGTTATGGCTTATGAGCAAAAGGGACATTATATCCTCAATAGAATTTCTTGGCCTTAGCAGGTTTTGATCATTGCTTCCTGACCTTAGTCACACAGGCAACAGCTAAGAATTATACTGAAAGGATGAAACTGGACTACCTGCTTCCTTCCTCAGTCTCCAGGCTGCTCAGTACAATGGTTGCCCTCTGCTCTGCCTGGCCCAACCTTTTTTGCAAATACTGAAAGCTGGTGCTTTTTCTCCTGGACCATTGCTGGCACACTCTTCTGTTAGATTTCAGACTCCACCTCAGTTCATACTTCATTATGTTTTTTTTTAAATTTTTTATTTATTTATGATAGTCACACAGAGACAGAGAGAGAGAGGCAGAGACACAGGCAGAGGGAGAAGCAGGCTCCATGCACCAGGAGCCCGACGTGGGATTCGATCCCGGGTCTCCAGGATCACGCCCTGGGCCAAAGGCAGGCACCAAACCGCTGCGCCACCCAGGGATCCCCATACTTCATTATCTTTAATAGTTTCTTCAGGGGCACCTGGGTGGTTCAGCTGGTTAAGCATCTGCCTTCAGCTTGGGTGATGATACCCAAGTCCAGGGATTGAGCCCCACATGGGGCTCTCTGCTCAGCAAGGAGAGTCTACTTTTCCCTCTCCTCTGCAGCTCCCCCTGCTAGTGACCTCTCTCTTTATCTCTCTTTCTGCCTCTCTGTCAAATAAATAAGTAAAATCTTAAAAACAAAGTTTCTTCCAATAGGGTTTCCCATGACACTGCTTTTTTGGGAAACCAATAAGGATGATCTACCAAAGCTCCTTTCCTGTCCATCTTTAATCTGATAAAATTGAGTTCAAAGCATATCTCTCTCTCTCTTAGCTGTTCTTTTTCCCTTTCCTTGGCTCTTGATCTTATGTTACATGCTCTTAGCTTGTTTAAACCACAGCCTTGAGGCACCTGGGTGGCTCAGTCAGTTGAGCATCTGCCTAGAGTCTTGGGATCCCACATTAGGCTCCCTGCTTAGCAGGGAGTCTGCTTCTCCCTCTGCCCCCCACCCCGCTCCTCTCTCTCTCTCTCTCTCTCTCTCCCTCTCCACCCCCCCAAATAAATAAATAAATAAATAAATAAATAAATAAATAAATAAAATCTTTAAAAAATTAAATAAAATCACAATCTTCCCCCAGCTCTGATAAGCTAACAGGCCCTGGCCCTGGATACTTAGTAGAGCCAAATAGTCTCACACTGTCCAGTGTACAGGGTTTTTCAGGGAAGCCATATCAGGGTGAATCCCAGAGGTATTGCATAGAGTTGAAGGTGGCTGGAAAGTGGTCTCGTTTTGCTCCCAAAAGTAGAGGCTGGCAGGCTCAGGCAGACGCACTGGGCAACCTGTAGTCTCGGAGCCATACAGGAGATTCATGGCAGCACAGCTCCAGAGCCAATCCCAGGAATTGTACTGGGCAAGAAAATACTAGAAGGGAGATAGTTAACAAACAGTTCCATACCCCTATTCTCCCAAGCAAGTTATACATACATACCTATCTGGGTTATCTGTCACCTTTCAAAAGGCATGCTACAAGATGAGCTCTATCCCACTTTTCCTATTAGGAGCCAGGATTCCCTGTGAGGTACAAAGAAGGCATCCTGGTGGTAGATGTTGCAGGCTGATGCTCCAATGCTGAAACAATCCTCCAGCTTTAAGCTAAAACCAACCCTGCCAGTTAATCAAGGAAAGAGTAGCAGGAGAGTTGTCTGAGCTGTCACTGGGGTTAATGTGAGCTGAGCAGGAAATATCAGCTGTGATAAAAGCTCACATGCACACATGCTCTACCAATGCAGTTGATTCCTAAAGGTGACCCTTAAACAATACAGGGGTTAGGAACACACCCTCCTGTACACAGTCAAAAATCCCCATGTAACTCCTGACTCCCCAAAAAATTAACTATTAAGAGCCTACTGTTGACTGGAGGCCTTATGAATAACAAACACTTGATTAACATATTTTTTTAAGATTTTATTTATTTATGATAGACATAGAGGCAGGGACACAGGCAGAGGGAGAGGCAGGCTCCATGCCGGGAGACCGACGTGGGACTCGATCCCGGGACTCCAGGATTGCCCCTTGGGCCAAAGGCAGGCGCTAAACCGCTGAGCTACCCAGGGATCCCCTGATTAACATATTTTGTATATTATATGTATTATATACTGTATTCTTGCAATAAAGTAGGCTAGAGAAAATGTTAGTAAAAAATCACACAAGGGGGTGCCTGGGTGACTCAGCCAGTTAAGTGGCTGGCTCTTGGTTTTGACTCAGGTCATGATCTCAGGTCCTGCCATCTAACCCCATGCTGGGACTGAGCGCTGTGTTGGGTGCCCGAGCTCAGAAAGGAATCTGTTTGAGGATTCTTTCTCCCTTTCCCTCCCCTCTCCCTCTTTCTGAAATAAAAAAGTCATAAGAGAAAATACATTTACAGTACTATATTAGATTTATCAAAATAACCACTTATAAGTGTACTTGCATAATTCAAACATGTTGTTCAAGAGTCAACTGTACAAAAAACAAAAAGTCAACTGTAAATTAAATCCAAGAGATGCCAGGTTTTTGCCAGTGAGACTGAACATGACAACTGGACCCACCAAGCAGCCAACAGGAGTAATTAGTAGAGATCCTTATGCTTTTTTTTTTGTTTGTAAAATTTATTTATTCATGAGAGAGAGGGGCAGAGACACAGGCAGAGGGAGAAGCAGGCTCCATGCAGGGAGCCCTACCTGGGACTCCATCCCAGGTCTCCAGGATCACACCCTGGACTGAAGGTGGCGCTAAACCACTGAGCCACTGGGGCTGCCCAAGATCCTTATGCTGAATGTGGAGACAGGCTCTTACTGTGGGGCAGCCTTCACTGCAGACCACAGCCCTTCAGGTGTAAGGAATGGAGATACATGGTGTAAAAAAATGTGTGGAAGAGCATCCCAGAGAAACATGGACTTTGGGAGTAGGGGAGGACTTGTCAAGGTTGTTGGAAGGAAAGAATATACTCTTCAACTTGTTTTCCTTTCAACAGCAGCCCCCTACTCCCATCTTGCAGATCACCCTCCAGTGCCCCCTGGATCATCCTTCTGCGCCTCCCCTCCCCCCCCACCATGGAGAGCAAGAGACTTTATAGCTGCCACTTAGCTGGACCCAGCGGTAGGAAACGGCCTCAGATGCTGCTGCTCTGGGCAGCCAGCTAGCCTGTAGCAAGGACAAAAAGAACAAGGGCTCAGTGTATCTCAAGGTTAAATATCCAGATGGCCTGAGAATTTATCTCTAAGATTTTACTTTCAGTAAAATCCCCTCTTTCAGTACACAGCTCTATGAATTAATTACATATAGTTAGGTGCCCATGACCCTGCCCCATTGAATTTAACTTCTCCCTCCTTCCCACTCCCTGGCAACCACTGATCTGTTTCCTGTCACTTTAGTGTATGTTGGCAATGAATTAAAGATTTTCTTATAATAGTGTACAGGTCAAAAGAGGCAAAATAAAAAAAAAACCTTCTGGGTTAAATTCAGCCCACCTGGGACGTCTGGGTGGCTCAGCGGTTGAGCATCTGCCTTTGGCTCAGGGAGTGATCCCGGGGTCCTGGGATCGAGTCCTGCAGTCAGGCTCCCTGCATGGAGCCTGTTTCTCCCTCTGCCTATGTTTCTGCCTCTCTCTCTCTGTCTCTGTCTCTCATGAATAAATAAAATCTTAAAAAGAAAAATTCAGCCTACCCGCCTTCAGTTTGCTCTTCTGGTTTAGGCTATTCCAAAAGGCAGAAAGTTTGGTGTTCCCTGCCCAAATCTCTGGGCAAGGAGACCCAAAGCCTGGCTCACCTGTGGGAGATGGAGAGTGAAGGGAGAGCAAGGGACCAAATATAATTTGAATAAATCATTCATTGCTCCAAGTTTGTTGAATGACTACTATATCCCAGGTATGATAGCTTATGAGAGGCAACTCTTGGCCCTGGTTTCCAGAGACAAACACGAGATTTTTTTTAAAGATTCATTTACCTATTTTAGAGAGTGCATGCATGCAAGAGCAGGAGGGGCAGAGGGACAGGGAGAGAAAATCTCAAGCAGACTCCCCACTGAGTATGGAGCCCAACTTGGGGCTCGATCTCAAGACCCTGAGATCATGACCAGAGCCAAAATCAAGAGTTGGGCACTCTATTGACTGCAGCACCGAGGTGCCCCCAGAAACACGAAATTTTTAAAGGTTAAGTTATGTAACCAAAAGCACAGACTAGACTGCCTGGCTTCTTCATAGCTGTCTGAGTTTAGTCAAGCTGCTTAGCACAATGCCTCTAATTCCTCATCTGTAAAATCGGCACAACAATAGCACCAACTCCTTGGTTGGTGGCTATAAAGATAAAGTGAGCTAATATGCATAAAGAGCTTAGAATCATGCCTGGCCCAGAAGGAGTGTCCAGCTGTCAGCTACTATCATCTGAATCCCTGACATGTGCCAGACTCTTGGCATCGACTTCATTCCCTTGATGAACTGACACTTAACAGTCTCCTTTGTACAAATAAGGATACCTTCTGAAATAATGTTGGCTAACTCGGATTAAAAATTAAGATCCTGGGACACCTGTGTGGCTCAGCGGTTGAGCATCTGCCTTTGGCTCAGGGCGTGATCCTGGAGTCCCAGGATTGAGTCCCATGTCGGGTTCCCTGCATGGAGCCTACTTCTCTCTCTGCCTGTGTCTCTGCCTCTCTCTGTGTCTCTCATGAATAAATAAAATAATTTTTTATTATAAATTTATTTTTTATTGGTGTTCAATTTGCCAACATATAGAATAACACCCAGTGCTCATCCCCTCAAGTGCCCCCCTCAGTGCCCGTCACCCAGTCACCCCCACCCCCCGCCCACCTCTCCAATAAATAAAATCTTTAAAAAAAAATTAAGATACTGACGACATAAAACGTATTCTAAAGGGAGGTAATCCATAATTACCTCAAGGCCAATGAGTCAAACTTCCCTGACTTTCTGCTGCCGCCTCACAATGGTGCCTTGGGAGGGAAATACCACATTCTTTTGATCCTAAATAAGCATATACCCTATAAGCAGCCCAGGACCTGCCCTTACTTCCAGGTTGACCACCATTAAGAGATGGAAGAAAATCAGTACTTACTGAGAATCTACAAGGTACCAGGTTCTATGTTTCCAATCATCCATTAAACATTGATTCAGTATCAATTAACTACCACTGTGCTAAGCGCTGGGGATTTGAGAATTTGCAAAGGATCCAAGTTCTAGTGGAGTTTACAGGTCTTTATCGAGCTTACAGACGTGTAAAAGAGGGGGACTTGCCTGTGTGGGGGCAGGGGGTGTATAAAAAAATCTCTACCTTCTTCTCAGTTTTGCTGGGAACCTAAAACTGCTCTAAAATAATAGTCTTGGGGCACCACTGACTGAGTGAGCCACTGGTTGGCTCAGTGGTTGAGCGTCTGCCTTTGGCTCAGGACCTGATCCCAGGGTCCTGGGATTGAGTCCTGCAACAGGCTCCCTGCGGGGAACCTGCTTCTCCCTCTGCCTGTGTCTCTGTCTCTTTGTGTCTCTCATGAATAAATAAAATATTTAAAATAAAATAAAATAAAAGTATTTTCAGGGGTGCCTGGCCAGCCCCCTTGCTCAATAGGGAGTCTCCTTCTCCCTCTGCCCCTCCCCCTCATTCTCTCTCTCTCTCTCTCTAATAAAATAAAATAAAATTAAAATAAAATAAAATAAAATAAAATAAAATAAAAATAAAACGAGGTGTGTGGGAGGGAGGGGCGGATCGGGCAGCAGTCTTACTGATACTGTGATACACATTTATCAAGGTGGCCCAAAGGGAAAAGTATTGAATTCTAGTTAAAGAAGCAGAGTGAAGGACTCCTGGGTGGCTCAGCGGTTCAGCGTCTGCCTTGGGCTCGGGTCGTGGTCCCCGAGGCCCGGGATGGAGTCCCCCATCCCAGTCCCTGCGAGGAGCCTGCTTCTCCCTCTGCCTATGTCTCTGCCTTCTCTCCGTGTCTCTCATGAACAAATAAATAAAATCTTTAAAAAGAAGAAACAAAGAAAAAGAAAAGGAAACAAAGAAGCAGAGTGAGGTGGGAGGAAGGGAGGACTTGAGGGGAGGTGATGCTGTGAGCGAGCTGCACGTGGACCTGGGCACTGGAGAAGACAGCCAGGGTGTGAGCTACTGGCGGGCCCAGACGTGGGGCTAAGAGGTCTGGACTTCCTCTCGTGGGCTCCTGATGTATGGTCACCTGTTCGCAGCCTTATAACCACCCCTCGGGAGGGCCATACAAGGGAAAAGGAAAGGAGAACATACCCCCATTTCACAGATCAGGGATTTCAGAAGGAAGAAGGGAGCGGCTGGCAATCACGAAGCAAGAGGCAGCCGGGGGTGGGGTGGGTGGGGGCATAGGCCGGAGCCCGTCGCTACGTGACACCCGGTGTGACACCTGCGAGCTCTGTGCTGCCTGCCCCTGCCGTCCGGCGCCCCCGCCCCGCCTGCCCAGGCCCGGGGAGCCCGCCTCCTGCCCTGCCGAGGAATCTTCGGGCGCCCGCCCTGGGACTCCGCGGTCCCGCACCCGCCGCCGCTCCTCCCCGCCTGCGACCGGTGCCTCCTTCCTGGGGCTGCTGGCCCCGCGCTCTCCCCGGAACACCCCGCACCCCACCCGCCTTCTCAAACCCAGCAACTCCTACCCACACTTTCCACACTCAGCTCGAACGTCCGTCCCTTCCTCCCCGGAGCGCCGGGAGGTGTCGCATCCTGGTCCCTGCAGACTCCACACGGTTGGCGGCCCCCGCACGCAGAGCCGCAGCGACCCGGCGCGCCCAGCCCTGCCTCGCCCCGCGCCCCGGCCTCCCGCCCGCCCCCGCACCGCCTGCGCACGGTCTCCTCCCCGGGCCTGCCCTCCTCGGGAAGCCAAGCCAGATACAGATACAGAGGACTTCCGGGGCCCCAGCAGATGACAGTCCCGTCTCCTGCACCTCACTGCTCAGAGGGACAGTGAGGGTTAACCGGTCACCGGTCCTGGAAACCGTGAGGAAGGAAGACGAGGGCCCGGCCTTGGGGGAGGTCACCAGCACCCCTCCTGCAGTCAGTGGCCGCCTCTGACATCAGCAACAGCTGTGCGCTTTGGCCCTGCGACCTCCCCAGCCCGGCTGCCCCTGGCTCCCGGCCCTCACCGCCTCCCTCCCCCGCAGGACGGCAGCAGCCGGGCCTTGAGCATTATCTGCGCGGCCTGCCCGGGAATAACCCGCGGCCGGTTCCGCTTCGCCGCCGCGGAGGCGCATGTGCGGGAGGGCGCACGTGTACACGCCCGGAGGAGCGGGGGTGCTGGTCCCCGGCCTCCCAGTCCGCCCTCCGCACCTTCCCTTCCAGCCCTGAACGTCAAGCCTCCACCCCCACCACCGCAACCTTCACGCGGGCTGGAGACCTGGAGGCCAAGGCCTCTCCCCTTCCCTGCCACTCTGCAAGGGCTCAAAGCCTGCAGGCATGTTTCCTAAGCCAAAGACCTCTCGGCCCCGCCCCTGCACCCCCCCACCCCGTCACCCAACAGAGGAGCGAGAGCCTGCTCTGTGCCCTCCCCGCCTGGAGCTGAGTGCGGGCCGGGGTGCAGGTGTTGAGGAGAAGCGGGCAAGGCACCCGCTTCGGGGAGAAACAGTCCAATGGAAGAGACAAGCAAACACACAAACCATTATACAAGTCGGGCCGACGTGATGCACCCATCTGGTGGTGTGACAAGTGAGGGTGTGTGTCAGAGGAATAAGCCATTCCAGAAGGTTGGGATGGTGGAGGAAGGCTTCCTTCCCAGAGGAAGAGGGCCCACAGTGGGCCTCGAGAAATGAGCTGGTGGGCCTCCAGGCAGCCACTGCTCAGACAGGAGCCCAGGACAAGAGCCTCTGGATTGCTGGACCCTCCTCCCTACTCCTCATGGGGCCTGATGGGCCGACGAGGGTGTGGGACTCACTCTTCTGCATGGGCTCTGGGCACCGGCTCTGCTCTGAGCAGGTCCTGTCCCTTCCATCCTTTCTGCGGTGAGGGAGGCAGCAAGAGCCAGTGGGGACCTGTTACTGCTCCCTGCTCTTTAGGCCTGCCCTCCCTACCCCTGGGGCAGCAGTGATAGGACCCAGAACGCTCTCCCAAGGATCACTAGTGTGATCCTCTGGACTCCTGATACTCTTGTCCGGTGAATCCAGCTTAAACGCAACCTCAAGTTCAATCTTAAAAGGAAAAGATTTCATCAGAGACCAGGACAATGTTTCTCAAAGAGTAGCATGCAATTCACATGGCAACCACCTGGAATTTTTTTTTTTTTTTGAAAACTTTTTTTAATACGAGTTTTAAAGCCTCAATTCTAGACCTGTTAAATCTAGAGTTTCTAAGGCTGGGGGGCCAGAAATCTGCATTTTATTATTTATTTATTTATTTATTTTTAATAAAGATTTTATTTATTTATTTATGACAGACACAGAGAGAAAGGCAGAGGGAGAAGCAGGCTCCATGCAGGGTGCCTGATGTGGGGCTCAATCCCTGGGTCTCGAGGATCATGCCTTGGCCTGAAGGTGGCGCTAAACCACTGAGCCACTGGGGCTGCCCTATTTATTTATTTTAAAGATTTTATTTATTTATGTGACACAGAGAGAGAACAAGCAGGGGTAGTGGCAGGCAGAGGGAGGGGGAGAAAGCGGCCCCCTAATCCCATATAGGGCTCAATCTAAGGACCCTGGGATCATAACCTGAGCCAGGGCAGATGCTTAACCCACAGAATCACCCAGACACCTCTCAGAAATTTGCATATTAAACAGCACCCCCACATGAGATTTGAAAAGCACAGTTGCATGGTGTAGGCTTTGTTCCAAACTGCCTTAGCCTCAGCAGCTTCCCCCCCTCCATCCACTGGAGTCTGGCACCAATCTCCCAGCTCCCTTCTGTGCACCGGCCTCCCCCAGGCAACCCGCACATGGCCAGAGCCACACTGTGAGGCAATCCCTCTATCCTTGACCCCTTCCTCTGCAGAGCCAGTGATGACTTTATCTCCGGATGATAAAGCACAGCCTTCAGCCGGGGAGCATTTAAGACAGGAACACGGGCTGGTCCCAGCCACAGCTGCAGGACCCAGAGGCAGACCCTGCTGGGCTCGGGCCAGGAGGGAAGAAGCCACCTGGAGAGCAGAGGCAAGAGCCCCAGTGGCCACAGCACCGCTCCCCTGCCTGTCCCCCACTGCCTTAAACCATGCTTCTAGCCACGTTTAAGCTGTGTGCAGGGAGCTCCTACAGACACGTGCGCAACATGAAGGGTGAGGTCCCTGGACTGGGGGAGGGGCTGCGGGTGCTCAGGCCGCGTGGTTGTGCGGGACTGGGGAGCAGGCCCCTCAGGCGCTGATCCCATGTGCAACTGCACCAGTCGCTTCCCTTCTGGAGCTCCCCATGTGAACAGCTGGGCTGGATGCTTAGATACCTGTGTCCCTTCAGGATCCTGTCACTGCTGCCCTCCTCTCTGGGGCCCCACCTTTTCTTGAGCTCGTCCTGACTTTGCCTAGATTGGCACGGAGGCTACCAGGAAAGTCTCAGCCTCGGTGCATGCAGTGGGCGTGAGCCTTGACTTCCAGCGGGCCGTGTGGGCAAGCCTGAGACATGCGCAGGGACGGGGTGGGGAGAAAAAGACGGGAGAGGGAACCCAGAGAAGAGCAGAGGAAAGAGAGAAAGTGGGTGCAGCTGGAAGTCTTATTATTGTACCATGGGGAGGCAGAACCAGTTACCGAAGCCTGATTTTGTGGTGCTCATCAAGATTCCAGGTCATCAGAGTCAATCCTCTGTGGTCACTGAATGGCACACAAACCAATCTCGAGTGCTTTCCAGTTACACTGGATTGAACTGGCTTCCATTCAGATGGAAGCCATGCTTGGAAGACTTGTACCAGCAGTGGGCCTGTTGTCACCAGATCAATAAGACCAGCTCGCTCTGACCCAGCGGCACACAAAGCAATTACTCATGCAAAGACCCCCGGCTGCTGACAAATACACAGACTACAGGGGATGGGGGTCTTCAATTCTCCTTCGGCAGCAGATTTTTTCTGGTTGAACAAAGCTTCTCTTTCAAGAAGGAAACTTCCCTGGGCTCTGGTACAGCTCCTGCCTCCAGGCAGGACCAGGCCTGGTCCACCCAGATGGAAGGTAGACTCTGGGCCCAGGAGGCAGCCTGGCACAGAGTAACAGCCCTGGACTGGGAGATGGCCTGGCTCTGGTTCCGGTCCCCACTAGGGATCTGTGTTCCTGAGCAAGTCACCTCCCTCTCCTCATCTGTGGCAAGGTGAAGCGGTGGATTGGTCGCCCTCTAGGGGTATTTTGCTATCCTAAGCAACCATTTCCTCTGCTCTCCACAGGGCTGAGGCACCAGGCTATGCTGGCCATCGGCCAGGAGCTGAACCGGAGGGCGCTGGGGGGCCCAACCCCAGGTGCGTGGATTAACCAGGTTCAGCGTCGGAGCTCTCTGCTTGGTAAGCCCAGGCTTCTGGACTTGTGCCAGTGGTGCGAGCTCGAGCTCGTGCGTGCTGCTCTGGTTCCCTCCCACCACCCCCGCCTCCCCCTAACCCTAAGCTGGCCTCACTCACTTACTTTGAGAAGATGGGACTGGAGTTCCTGAAGGCCAGACCCCTGTCAGCTGCAGCTGTGTGTCTAACTTTGCCTGTGAGCCTGACCCCATGGCTTTCGTCTTGGCTCTTCAAGGGAAAGAGCAGACCCAGATTCCAAGGGATGGAAGTCGGAGGGAGGCCAGGGAAACAGAGGCAAACTTGGGCTCTCCTTGGCTGTGTATCTAGGTTCTCGGCTGGAAGAAACCCTCTACAGCGACCAGGAGCTGGCCTATATCCGGCAGGGAGAGGAAGCCATGCAGAAGGCCCTGGGCATCCTCAGCAATCAGGAAGGCTGGAAGAAGGAGAGCCAGCAGGTAAGGGTGGGCCTGGAGGAACCCACGTTCCTCACTGTTCCTCTGCTGTCCTCAAGGCCTCAGAATTCCTGCCTCATTTGCCAAGTGCTAGTTTTAATTTGAAAATTCTCCTTTTCCAAGAATACATCCTCAGATACTCCTTTTGCCCATCACAGACATCCTGGAGACTGGTGTTCTAGAAACACTGTCACCTGGATCCTCAGTTACCCTCCAAACACATTGTACACCTAGTTTGCCAGGGACCACACAGTGACGGTCCTGCATGCATTGGAGGCCTCACCACGCTGGTCAGAAGAGCCAGTACCAAGGCCCAGTGCTGCTGCTGTTCAGCCGTCCTCACAGCTGAGCTTGCAGGGCTGATCTGAGCTCAGCCACAACAGGGCTGGACCCCGAGGCCTTCTGAGTTTCCTGGCTCCTGAGCACCGCATCCTGAATGGGAACCAGTAACAGGCACATGTTCAAGGCCACTGGCTCCATTGAGTCTCTTGTGGCTGTACTTCACCCAAAAGCTTCCATGCTGCCTGTTGCCTAAAGTTTAGGTAAACCCTCCCTTTCTCCAAGTTCTGAGTTAGCAGACCACTGGTTTGGGGTCAGGAAATCTGGGGTGTAGGTCCAGCAATGCCCTTAGGCTAAGGGTCTCTGGGCCTACATCCTTCTGCTATAAGGCAAGGTACTGGACTGAACATGTCTTTAAGATCCCACCTGGCATGCTGTGTATGTAATTAGGTGGTGGTGGAGCAGACTTTCCCACTCCCAGGTTTGTCTCGTTCAGAACTTTGTGCTTCTGAGGTCGAGTAGGGGCCTCTACAGTTGGACTTACCCACACCCAACAGCATTTACCACCAAGAAAAAAGGGTCCAGGAGCAGGCAGGTTGCTTGTTAAAGCTCCGGCAGATGCACGAGGCTTGTGGCAGGAAAGATTAGCAACTGTTTTCATCAGAAGTAATGCTAGGCTTCTTAGGGCTTAGCTTGGAGCTGTGTGTGCCACTTCCCTACCTGTTGCCTGCCTTGCCTGTGTGCCTTAAGCTAGGAATACTTTTTTCTAACCTTTATCCTGAGGTTAATTTTTTCTCCCTGATAGGCAAATGGGGACAAAGTACTCAGTAAGGTGGTCCCAGATGTGGGCAAGGTATTCCGTTTGGAGGTGGTGGTGGACCAGCCCATGGAGAGGCTTTATGAAGAGCTTGTGGAACGCATGGAAACAATGGGAGAGTGGAACCCGAATGTCAAGGAGGTCAAGGTAAGGAGAGTCTGGGTGTGAGTGGCAGAAAGCCACAGGAACTCAGTCTGCAAGGTGTGCCACAGAGGCCGCAAGCTGTGGGTAGTGCCTTAGACCCAGCACTGGCTGAGTAGTGATTCTGGCTCCCTGTGGCTTGGTAGGTCCTGCAGAAGATTGGAAAAGATACAGTCATCACCCATGAGCTGGCTGCAGAATCAGCAGGAAACCTGGTGGGGCCCCGGGACTTTGTGAGTGTGCGCTGTGCCAAGCGCCGAGGCTCCACCTGTGTGTTGGCTGGCATGGCCACACATTTCGGGGAGATGCCTGAGCAGAAAGGTGTCATCAGGTAATACTGGCCGTCCCTCAAAACCTCTCTTCCCTAACACAGGCTTGTGGGCATGCACCCATCAGGTGTGTGATGAATCCTCAGCTCCAAGAAACCAGTCCTTGGTCTCTTCCTTCAGCTTGCTTTTACACAGAAGTATTCTTTTTCCATAGTAGGGAAGGAAGACAAGTTTGGCCCTACTTACATAGCCAGTTTGTCCTGACCTTCCAAGAGAGCTTAAACACCTTAGTAATTTTCTAAAACATGAGGCAAGGCTGAGGTTTAGCTGGTATGCTCAGGTATGACCGAACATACTGTCGATTAAAATGTAATCCATACCACTTAGAACACAGCTGTTGCCTCAGTTTCCCAGGGCCCCAGCCACTACCCTGGACCCTTTCTCTGGTGTTCAGCAACTAAAAGGCACCACAGGAGGCCTCCAGGCTCCAGCTCCATTTGGCATTTGTTCTGATGAGCTGGTAACCACGCCAACTGTTAAATATCACCCTTGGCAAATAATATTTCTGAGACTTAGAAAAGACAAGGTAATAGAGAAGCATAGCTAATATTAAGTTGGCAGCATAAGAATTCTGCATGGTTCTCCTGACTTGATTTCTCTTCACTTGCCAGAGGTGAGCATGGTCCCACGTGCATGGTGCTCCATCCCCTGGCTCAAAGTCCCTCAAAGACCAAACTCACTTGGCTGCTCAGCATTGACCTCAAGGTGAGGAGCACAGGGTGGCTCAGTGGGTGGGTGGTGGGGAGAAAAACTGGCTTTGGCCCTCCTACATTGTCCCACAAGGAAGAGGGAAAATCCTCTTGCATTCAAAATGCAGATTGTCGGAGGGAAGAGGCTCGAGTTATGGCCTACTGTTCCATCACCTCAAAAGCCTACAATAGCTCCATTTTACCTCTATTAAATTTCAACTCTTCAGTTATCAATGTGGAAAGAAGGAAACTTAGGCCCCAAAAGATATGGTTGCTAGCTCAGAGTCACACACCTGGGAAGAGAGTAGTTCTGTGCTTCTTACACTGTCAGGACAGCAGGGTAGGGATGCAGTCCTCCTGGTCAACTCTAAGGTCGCATCTATAAACAGAGCTGAAGACCAAGCCCTAAGTAACCCATGTTTGTGATAGGGTACAGAGGTTTCTACAGCCGAACATCACCCACAAGATGGCCAAATTCTTCTAATTTTCTACTCTAGGGATGGCTGCCAAAGACCATCATCAACCAGGTCTTATCACAGACTCAGGTGGATTTTGCCAACCACCTGCGCAAGCACCTGGAGTCCAGCCCTGCTCCTGAAGCCAGATGTTAAGGACCAGCCTGCTGCTCCCAACTGTTCCTAGCTACACTGGCTTGCATGCTTGTCAGGAAGATCCCTGCCAGAAGCCTACAAGTCTGTTTAAGATCTTCATCTGGGGACTGAGAAATGAGGTGGGAGTGTATTTATAGAGTATGATACTGGGACTCCGATTGGTAAAATTTTAGGACCAAGAAAATGAGGGCAAGGCTTTTAAGAGCTTTATAGCTTCAATGATTAGCTGTGAAATGAAGGTCAAGGGCCCCAGCATATTTTTAAAGTTTCTTTCTGGCCCTTACATGTCTATTTAAGAGCATCTTTAAAATGCTACTAGCTGATACAGGGTGCAGAGGGCACTAAATACAGGGATTGGGACCTCATACTTTATGGGCTCATGAACTCCTCTTCCCTGCAGGCAGTGTTTGTGGACACAGCTGGGTTTTATAAAAGGTACTCTAGCAACCCTCTGCTCCTCTACCAGATAGGTAGTGAGCTGCACCAAAGACCAAGCAACTCCCCACAGCAGCAGGTGACTTCTAGAAATGTAGTCTACGTTTTCCTGATTGAAAATAAATAAATAAATAAAACTAATTAAACTAGTTCTCCTACTTCTGCCATGAGCACCAGTCAGAATAAAGAATTATAACTAACACAAAAACTTCAGTCTGTACCTGTTGAAAAATTCTCTTAAAAAAAAAATCATTCTAATAAATTGCAACTTCATGCTAAAGGAGTCCTTCTAGGACTAGCTCATTAGAAGGAAAAACTACTGGGCACATAAGTTACTCAATTATTTAGAATGTTACCAGAATCTTTCATAAAGGTTTAATTTCCATGATAAGCACAAGCCAAAATTAATTCTTAAAAGAACTCTAGAACTGGTAGCTGATTGATGAGCACTGGAAGAGGGTCATGACTGAGGATTTTTATTTACCTAAATAAAAGATAAGACAAATATGAGAATGAATGATAATGTTGAACAGAAACAAATTTAATTGTTTTTCCTTGAGTGAACACTGAAACCCAAAAAGGGGAGTCTTTAATTCAGAGCTGCTTACATCAGCTTCTAGCCTGGCTCAGGGTGGCCACTTTCTCTCCTTTAACAGGTCAGTGTTTTACAATTTCAAGAGATGGTTGAAAGAGGTGATATATAGTGATAGCAAAGCACCCAAGATTCAGAGAATTTATGCTTTAAAAATATAAACTGGGGCGGGATTACTTTGTTAATGTGTATAAGCACGATGAAAACCCAGCCATCACCACTTGAAGCTTTTCTATTCTGGTTTCAATGGCATTGATGATTTAAAGCATTTGGAAACAGAGCTCCAGCTTATTTGTTAAACAGCTCAGCAAGAGTGGGAATGCTGGTATTTATTGAGCTACTGAAACTTTACATCTGAGAAAAGTATTTATTATTTATTCTGTTTCTTAGAGTGATCTCTTTTTAGCATAGATCAAATTATTGTTATCTACCTGGGGGCACTTCAGAGTGAGAGAGGATGATAGTTGTAGAAGTATTTCTAGAATTAGAAATATCTAAATACAGAATTATCATCCATTCTCAGCTCAGAGAAAATGATTACTTGTTTAAAGTTGTGTGAAGCTACACTCTGGTTTTAAAAAAGAACATGCTGAAAGCAAAGAAATGGGACTTCACCACACATCATAGTTGTGATCTTGATTTTAAATTGCCTTCTTCAAACCATGCAACTGTGTCTTTGAGGGGACTGGGAGTTATTTTTCCACTTGTTTAATTTTATGTTGGAATAAAGTAAGTTGTTAGTGACAACCTGCTTGCCGAGACCATTTTATGGAAGTCTATGTGAAGAGTGGGTATTCTGTGAGCCCTTCAAATGAACTTTCTCAAAACACACAAGCACTTTGAATATGAATTATAAACAGGTAAAATCATTACTTCTGTAACTTAATTTATGAAAATATAATGTACAAAATTTTATCATTTAAATGGAGAGTGGGTGTACAAATAACATGTGGTAAATTATATTACGAAGAATTTACCTCCAGGGGCGCCTGGCTGGCTCAGTCCGTTAAACATCTGCCTTCTGTTCAGGTCATGATCCCGGGGTCCTGGGGTTGAGTCCTGCTTTGGGCTCCTTGCTCAGTGAGGAGTCTACTTCTTCTTCTCCCTCTGTGCCTCCCCTCCACTCGTGCTTGTTCTATCTTGCTCTCTCAAATAAATAAATAAAATCTTAAAAAAAAAAATTACCTCCAGCTTCCTCTAAAGGATACTACCCTCCCTCATTTCTCTTTTAAGAGTTCTTCAAACTCTGGTCATCCAGCTTTATAACCAAGTCTGCCCTTTAAGACCAGCCATGAATGAATAGGTGTCTTTAGCCTACGATCATACTAACTCTGTTAGGTCTTCTGTGAAGAGATGTGGAATGGCCAAAACAAACAGCCAGGCTGGTTTGTTAGGAGACAAATATATTAGTCAAAGCTACTGTGTTAAGGATACCAATAGTCACTAGAGATTTGAGAGACTTCTTCAACACGCAGGAAATATGGCAACACATTCCCCACCTTGCGGTGAACCCCTCTATTTACCTAGATGGAAGGCTAGAGGCAGGGAAGTCTCTGGAGTAATCCTGGGAGGCTGACGTATTAAAAACGGGGACAGGGAAGCCATAAAAGGATCTCAAGGGAGGGCTCATTCGTTTTTTGTTTTTTCTTTAAGATTTTATTTATTTACTCATGAGAGACAGAGAGAGAAGCAAACACATAGGCAGAGGGAGAAGCAGGCTCCATGCTGGGAGCCTGATAGCGGGACTCGATCCTGGGTCTCCAGGATCATGCCCTGGGCTGAAGGTGGCGCTAAACCGCTGAGCCACTGGGGCTGGGCTGCCTGGCAGGGAGGGGGAGGGGGCCCTCATTCTTACATTCCAGCTTGTAGTATTCTGAACACTGCCCTTTTATTATCACCTATTCTGAAAACAATCTCTACATATTAACATACATGTTCAATGGGAAGAGTTGGAGGGAGACCATTAACCCTTATTGTTTATTTTTTTAAAGATTTATTTATTATTTGAGAGAGAGAGTGGGCACACTCAAGCAGTGGGGGACAGAGGGATGGCAGAGGGAGGAAAGGAGAGAATCCCCAAGCAGACTCCCTGCTGAGCCCAGAGCCTGATGGAGGGCTCTATTCCAGGACCCTGAGATCATGAGCTAAAATCAAGGGTCAGCTGCTTAACTGACTGAGCCACCCAGGTAACCTCATTAAACTTTTTAAGCTCTTGTTCACCTCAGGAGTCTGATTTCAAGGATAAAGAGAGTGGGTGGAAAGAATGGAAGCAAGAGGGTTTGGGATAGAGTCAGCAATGTGCCTGTCTCCCCCAATTCTAGCCTCAAACTGCCCACATTCCCTACCACTGTCACAAGAGGAACCCAATGTGAAAGGGAAGCAAAGTGCCACACACACTTGAAGACAAGTTTTATTTGGGAAGAGTTTCTAATTGTTAAAGCTGCAAGCAAGTTCTTTTTACAATTATAGTTCTAGAGACCTAGTAGTTTCAGAGACCCCAGTGTTCAAAAATATTTCAAAATGAATAAAAACCCACACCAAAAGGAAAGACCTTTTAGGTCTGGAATGTACAGTCACTGAAATCAGCTGTTCTCAGAAACAGACCATTTCCTTGGAAATCAGATGGGATGAAGTCAATGCCACTAAAGGAAATGCCTTTTTAAATAAGTTAGCTACTTGAACAAGATTATTCACTCCTTAGAAAATACAGTAAGATAACAAGTCCCAGGTGGTGGGATACATGGTACAGCACCAGTTTCACAGGGAGTGTATGGGATCCTAGGGTCAGCAGTTGTTGGCATATGGCACACAACATAGAAGCAGTCACCGGAAGTGGAGAGAGTGCTGAAGGGCAGGCAGTCTTTCCCAGTCTCACCCACACTTTTAACTTGCTAACAGCAGAGGCTGTGTTCCGTAGTATCTTTGGGAGAACGTTTGCAACAGTTAAAAAAACAAAAACAGGCCCCCTCCCCAATTTATTCCCCAGAAAGTCCACGTCTGCAAAGAAGAGGGATCTGGTCAGGGTTCCCATGGTGGACTCCGTCTCCCATCCACCTCTGTTTCCACATGATACAAGACATCAGCCAGAGTATGTTCTACCACAGCGCCCCAGCCCATGTCACTCATCTGTGGGGGGAACAAGAAACAGAAATGAGGCGATGAGAATAGCTACAACAAGAAGAAACAGAGATAGGAGGATGTATCGTGAATGTTACTCACGGGGCGGTAAGTGAGATCCTTTGGAGGATACTTGAAACATGGTCCAAAGTTAATGGAAACCTGGGGGAGTTCAATTCGAGCAGACATGAAAGCACAGAAGAAAACAGTGAACAAGTTGAACGTGACATGGGAACTTTTTAAATGTAGCTATGACATTCGGGGCACAAGCGGAACGAATGACATAGATTCACACTGCTAAAAGTGGTCAACATCCTGATGTTCGTCAAAAATTAGGTAAATAGACTTGATGATTTCTGTTTACAACCTAAAGATTTCCTTATTCTATTTAAATGGTGGTTACTGACAGACTAAAAATACATGGAAACTTCCAGACATTACCCTTTTAAACCATTTAAAACAACAACAAAAACCTAACAGGATCTGATGAGAGTCCCTTTCATACTGGATCATATTAAAAAAACAAAAAACACAACACAGTATAAGCAACAGTTACTAACCAACGGTAGTGGATTATCATGACTTATAACACCAAGTTGACTTCTGTACCTATGTACCTCCTCTGTTTTACATGGAACAATAATATTTACCACATAGTACATTCAAAGGAAAAGTATGGGACACACTAACCGCACAATCTTTTATCTATCCAAGCAAATACTTCCTAAAACACCCAACTATTTTTGGAACAAAGAGTAACAGTAGGAACACATTCTCCTTTCACTCTTAGGCTATTCTAGAACTCACATCAATAGCTCTTCCAACACAACCATTCATCTATTTCCCTCAAGTCCTGTTCACAGGATGAACAGATGATACATACCGTGCAACTCTTATACAGTGAGATGGCTGGAAAATAAACCCCCTCAAAAATATCTTTGTAGGCCACACCTTGATTGACACCGTTTTTATAAAATATTATCTGAAACAAAAACCATGGTTTTACTTCAGAATTTAACCACAGAACTGAAAAACAACTCACTTGGAGAACCCTTTAGAAGTGCTCACCATGCTGGTAGTAAGGTCTTCCAAGACCAGCATATAGCTTGTGCACCAACATCTTTATACAGGACTTTAGATTTTTCAGAGCATATTCACATGCACTATTCTAGTCAGTCCTCAGGTTTTTTTGCTTTCTGAATTCTTATGTTACTTATATCAATCTGTTTTCCTATTATTCATCACATATTTCTAGAGAGTAATTTGGTCTTCGAGGGGATCCCCGGGTGGCTCAGTGGTTTAGCGCCCTGCCTTCGGCCCAGGGCGTGATCCTTGAGTCCTGGGATCGAGTCCCACACCAGGCTCCCTGCATGGAGCCTGCTTCTCCCTCTCCTCTGCCTGTGTCTCTGCCTCTCTTTCTCTGTGTCTCTCATGAATAAATACAATCTTAAAAAAAAAATAATTTGGTCTTCCACCAATTCCCTGGAACCATACCCTTTTAAGCTTATTTGTCCCCTTCCCTTACATCAGATTCTCACTTCTGTATTTCTCCTTTGAAAATCTCTTCAGATCTTCTAAATCTCTGAATCCTCATTTTTTGTCCTTTCCCTTTTGAAATTATTCCGAATATTTTCTCTCATCCACTATCTATGGACTTCAGAAAAGGCTCTTCTTTCTGAAGCAACCTTCTCTGCCTGTTCCTCCCAGCATGAGTGATCTTCTCCCAGGCTGGATTATCCTTAGATCTATTAGTTGTTTTCCTTTATTATTTTCTCCCTAGAAACAACTGGAAAAACAAAACAAAACAAAACAAAAAAAAACTACTGGAACCCTACTTTATTTTCTCCTACATTTGCTTCTATTACTGTCCCAGGCAGCTTCACAACATTTTTATGGAAAAATGTTTCCAGCTTAAAATTTTCTTCCACCCCTTCTCCTTCTAATTTCAGCCCTTGCGGCTGGGTCCAGTCGTGCCAGCCTTTATTTATGCTAGGACTTTGGGCAGATGTGTTTCCATCAACCTTGGAACAGGAAGTAGGGAAAGTTCTAGAGGACACTGAATGAACCATGACAGCTCCTGCTGCCTTTGGGTCACAGCAAGATCCTCTCCTATTCCAGTGTTCCTTCCTTTGAACCTGACCCTTCCTCTGAGAAGAAGAAATATCTCTGACTTGCTTCCTCAATCTCTTGCAGATTTCCCCAGTAGGCTGCTGTTTTTACCTTTTTCTCTATAGACTGGCCCTAAAGAGCCCTGATGATCCCTTTTATAGTAACAGCATGGTACCACAGGAAGAGCACAAACACAGTAGGCAGGAGTGGGAGCTTGCTCTGATGCCCCTTCAGGCTTCATTTACCTCACTTTTATAATTAGGAGATTGGTCCCAATCTTCAAAGTCTTCTAGTTCTGACATTTTTATGACCATGACTCACCTCACTATGGGGAGTCTGCTTTAGGCTCTTCTCTGCTTTATCCACAAAGTCTTTTTCCTCAAAATACAAATAACTCTTGAACTTTATCAAAGCCTTGAAAATCAAGAAAGAAAAGAAAAAAGGAACATTGAAGCATGAGCTACATCATCATGAAATTAAAAAAAAAAAAAAAAAAAAAGATAAAAAGAAAAAGCCAGATTCACACAAACAGCATGCATCCCTTGGGCTTTGCAACAAAAATTAAAAATCTATGTGGGGTTTAGCTTTGCTAGATTTTAAACAACTACATGCATCTTAAAAACTACTGGATGGCACATACTTGTTAAACATTTTCAAAAAAGACCTTTATTTACTAAGATTTGTGAAAAAACACATACATACACATATATACTTTCACCACAACAAAAATACCCATTAAACTAAAATTAATTCATAGTTCTTTTTTCCCTCGATAATCTCAGTGAAATAACAAGTTTACTGAGCCTACAATCTCCTATTCTATAAAAACATTTTTGAGAGCCACTTCCTTTAATCCTAGTTCTGATTCTCCTATAGGTTTCCAGTTCACCCCTTCCTTGCTGGTTCCCAAGAGCCTAATTAATACTTATTCCCAGGAAAATGTATGAAATTATTATTATTTTTTATTTTGAATTTCTTAGCACATAAACACAGTAAAAAAAAAAAAAAATCAAGAGATTTTACAAGAACATAAAATGAAGAGTCTCGGGATCTCTGGGTGGTGCAGCGGTTTGGCGCCTGCCTTTGGCCCAGGGCGCAATACTGGAGATCCGGGATCGAATCCCACATCGGGCTCCCGGTGCATGGAGCCTGCTTCTCCCTCTGCCTATGTCTCTGTCTCTCTTTCTCTCTCTCTGTGACTATCATAAATAAAAAAAAAAAAAAAGAAGAGTCTCTCTCCCTCTCACCATGTCACTCAACACGCAAGTTTTGCTTTCCCAAAAACAACCTCTTTCCAGTGTTCTTGTATCCTTCTAGAAAGTCTAGGCATATATTAGTATTTCAAAATTAAAATACATACACACACACAAACCCACACCAGACAAAAATAAGGAAGCAAAAAGGACCGATACTACATAATTTGAAGACTTACTCTAAAACTACAATAATCAAGACAGTGTGGTACTGGCATAAAGGTCAACAAATAGATCAATGGGATAGAGAGCTCAAGAACAAACTCTACTTTCCACTTGTAAAATCATCTGATTTTCACAAAGGGCAACAAAGAAATAAGCATAAAAGTCTTCAAAAAATGGGGTTAGGATAATTGGATATCCATGCATATGGAAGAAAAAATTAACTTTGATCCCTACACTTCATACCATACACAAAGAGTAATTCAAGGTGGATCAGAGACCTAAATGTAAAAGCTAAAACCATGTTTTCAAAGGAAAACATGGAAGAATACCTTCATGAGTGGAAAGTAGGCAAAGAATTATTAACTCATAGAAAGCAATTTAAATGTAAAAGAAAAATTTGATAGATTTTTTTTTCTTTTTTCTTTTTTAAATTTTATTTATGATAGTCACACAGAGAGAGAGAGAGAGAGGCAGAGACACAGGCAGAAGGAGAAGCAGGCTCCATGCACCGGGAGCCTGATGTGGGATTCGATCCTGAGTCTCCAGGATCGTGCCCTGGGCCAAAGGCAGGCGCCAAACCGCTGCGCACCCAGGGATCCCGATAGATTTCTTAAATTAAAAACTTCCATTTCATCAGAAGACACCATTAAGACATAAATAAGTCACAGACTAGGAGCCACCAAAATGGCTAAAATTAAGTTGATAGACAACAAATGCTGAGAACGATATGAAGCAACTACAATTACCACACATTGTAGCTGGGAGTGGAAAGAGTCTGGTAACTGCTTCTAAAACTAAATAGGGATCCCTGGGTGGCGCAGTGGTTTGGCGCCTGCCTTTGGCCCAGGGCGCGATCCTGGAGACCCGGGATCGAATCCCACGTCGGGCTCCCGGCATGGAGCCTGCTTCTCCCTCTGCCTGTGTCTCTGCCCCTCTCTCTCTCTCTCTCTCTCTCTCTCTCTGTGTGACTATCATAAATAAAGAAAAAAAAATTAAAAAAAAAAAAACTAAATACATAACTACCTTACGGCCCAGTAATTGCATTTCTAGCTGCTGACCCAAAAGAAACAAAAACATGTTTACAAAAACATCTGTATAAGAAAGTTCTAGTCACTTTTATTCCTAACACCCGCAAGCCTGAAATAGCCCAAGTGTCTATCCACAGGAAAATGGAGTTATCTTATCTAGTAATTCCATTACTGGGTATTTACCCAAAGAACAAAAAATACTAATTCAAAAAGATATATGCATCTCTATCTTTATTGAGCATTATTTACAACAGCCAAATTATGGGAGCAACCCAATTACTTACCTATAGAGGAATGGATAAAGATGTGGTGTATACAAAATAGGATATTACTCAGCCATAAAAAAAGAACAAAATCTTGCTACTATTTGTAACAACATAGATGGAGCTAGACAGTATAATGCTAAGTGAAATAAGTCAGTCAGAGAAAGACAAATATCATATGATTTCATTCATATGTGGAATTTAAGAAACACAACAAACAAAAAAACCCAGACTCAACAAGACAGAACAAATTGGTGGTTACTAGAGGGAGGTAGGTGGGAGGGATGCGTGAAATAAGTGAAGGGGATTAAAAGTACACTTATCATGATAAGCACTAATACACAGAATTGTTGAATCACTACATCGTGCACTTGAAACAAATACTGTATGTTATTTATATTGGAATCTTAAAATTTTTTAAAAATAGGAAAATGGATAGTTGTATATCAGTTATATCTCAATAAAGCTGGAAAAAATAGGAAAATGGATAAATCCACTGCGTGTATTCATACAATGCAACACTACTCCACAACAGAAGGAAACAAGCGACAGATACATGCAAAAACATAAATGAATCTCCAAAGCATTATGTCAAACAATAAAAGCCAGATACAAAGCCTACATAGTACATGGCTCAATTCACTTAAGTTTAAGAACAATTAAAACGTATAGGATTATGATAGGGGAAAAAAATTTCTAGATGGTGGTTGGCTCTCTAAGGGATGGGAGTTAGGACTGACTGGGAAAGAGCATGAGGGAACTTCTTGGGGTGATAAGATTCTAATGTCTTCTTAGGGATTTGGGCCAAACTCAAAACTCAGTGAATTTATACTTAAAATCTGTACATTTCATTTTAGGTAAGTTTTATATCAAAAGAAAAAGCTAAATCAAGGTTGCACTCTAGCTATTGACATGTATCCTGAAGTACGTGGGCAGGAGTGAGGTATATTGATGGCTATACCTCTCTGAAGTATATTAAAACAAGATGGACGGACAGATGGGTGGGTAGGTGGAGGAATGAGCAAATAATAGGCTCATGGTAGAATCTAGGTGATGGGTATTCGGACAATGACTTTAAAATTCTTTCAACTTTGTTGTATCTAAAAACTTTCATAGCGAAATGTCAGAAAAACGTGAATGGTAGGTCAGCATTACAAGAGAACACCCAGGCCGCAATTGCAGGCATTTGTTAGCTGCCACAGATCTTCAAACCCTGAGAAATCTCTGAGGAGGACAAACTCACCTTATCTTTGTAAGTATCGGGCAGTGACTTGGCTGTCTCTGTGTCTTCAGGAAGATTGATATAGAATCCCAGCACGTCTCCCTGTCCATAGCCAGAAGAGTAGTGTTTGCCAATCGACTGGTGGAACTTGGTTCCTTTTTTGCTTCGCCATGAATAGCTAAATTTATCATAACCTAAGGGAGCTTGAAGGTTACCTGTTCCGATTAAGAAATTTACAGGAAGTCAAAAGACTGCAAATCAAATCTGGTTTGCTGACAAAAAAATTCTCCTTTCATTATATTTTTTGGTCAGTTTTACAAAATTGCAAACCACCCAATCCTTCAGGAAGTGAATTTTCTGCCCAATAAGCTGAAAAGTCATGAAGCTCAGCCAGATGGTCTATACCTCTCCACCAGCTGCGATGGCCGCACAACAGCTTCCACTCACCTAACGGCTGGGACCAACCCAGTCTGGCAGCGGTGTCTGGCGGCATCTCATCCACTGTGATTTCAAAGTACCAGGAGCCTTTCCGTACTCCATGAGAAGCCCGGACCATGGAATAGCCCTTCTCTCCAACTACAGTGAGCCGGTCATCGGAGATCTTTAGCTGGGGAGCTGCAGTGTGAAGATGAAAACAATGGCCCGCAACTTACTGGAGGCACTTGGAGACAACTGCCCCCCAAGCCAGAGTCTCCAGGAAAATGGAGTAAGAAATCAGAATATTAGGTCAGGAATCTGCAGTATTAGTTCAGGAGTTTCAAAATCTCAACAGAAGACATGGCTGAAGGTGAGAGGAAAAAAAAAGGAATAAAGTAGTCAGGTAATCTAGTTTCTACTAAAAGTGATATTAAATTAACAGGTTAAAATTAATGATGCTAGTCCCTAAAATGTAACAAACTAATTATAATGTGCTTGGGTCTTTTTTTTTTTTAATATTTTATTTATTTATTCATGAGAGAGAGAGACGCAGGCAGAGGGAGAAGCAGGCTCCATGCAGGGAGCCCGACGTGGGACTCGATCCTGGGTCTCCAGGATCAGGCCCTGGGCTGAAGGCGGCGCTAAACTGCTGAGCCACCCGGGCTGCCCCTGTGCTTGGGTCTTGATTTGTATAAACCATTCCCCCCCTCCTTTTTTTTTTAAGTAAGTTTTATACTGAATGTGGGGTTTGAACTCACAACCCTGGAATCAAGTTGCATGCTCTACCTACTGAGCCAGCCAGGTGCCCCTGTATAAACCATCCTTTAATAGACCCAATATTTTATTTTGAAATAATTTTAGACTTTCAAAAATAGTACACATTTCCCATATGTCCCTCACCTGGCTTCCCCAAATGTTAACACCATCTGTGGCCACAACACAATTATCAAAACCAGAAAATTAGTATTAATAATACAATGCTATTAACTAATCTATAGATCATCTTCAAATCAAGCCAATTGGCCAAATAATATCCTTCTTCTGTTCCAGGATCTAATCCAACATCCCACATTTCACTTAGTTGTCATGTGTCCTTAGTTTCTTCCAATCTGAGACAGTTTAAGTCTTTCATGACCATGACATTTTGAAGAGTACTGGTCACTTTCATTTATAGAATGTCCCTCAATTAGGTTTTTCTGATGTTTTCTCCAATTTAAGTACAGGTAATGCTTTTTGTGACTGGAACATCACTGAAGTAAATAATGCTGTGCTGCTCAGTATATCTTATGAGGAAACACATGATATCAAAATGTCCATGTTATACTTTGAGCACTTGACTATCACGGTGCCTTACAGGTTTCTCCACTATAAAGCTACTATTTTCTAAAACAAGACAAAATCAGAGAGGGAGAAAAACCATAAGAGACTCTTTTTTTTTTTAAAAGATTATTATTATTATTTTTAAGATTTTATTTATTTGTTCATGAGAGACACACACAGAGCGAGAGAGGCAGAGACACAGGCAGAGTGAGAAGCAGGCTCCATGCATGGAGCCTGACGTGGGACTCGATTCCCGGTCTCCAGGATCACGCCCTGGGCTGAAGGAGGCGCTAAACCGCTGAGCCACCCGGGCTGCCCAAGAGACTCTTAATCATAGGAAACAAACTGAGGGTTGATGGAGGGTAGTAGGGGATGTGGTAACTGAGTGATGGGCATTAAGGAGGACATGTGATGGAATGAGCACTGGGTATTACATAAGACTGATGAGTCACTGACCTCTACCTCTGAAACTAATTAATACATTATATGTCAATTAACTGAAATAAAATTTAAAAAATTAAAAAAATAAAGTTACTATTTTCCCTTTGTAATTGGTAAGAATTTTGTGGGGGAGATAAAAAGATATTTGACACAATCAAGGAAATCTGATTATGGACTGAAGTTAGATGATAGCAAGGAATGATCTATTTTGTTAAGAGTGAGCATTGTGGTTATTAAGAGAAAACAACCCCATCTTTTAGAAATGCATATTTTTTAGAGGTATGTAGGGTGAGATTTGTCTTAAAAATTCAGGAAAAAGGGATCCCTGGGTGGCGCAGCGGTTTAGCGCCTGCCTTTGGCCCAGGGCGCGATCCTGGAGAACCGGGATCGAATCCCACATCGGGCTCCCGGTGCATGGAGCCTGCTTCTCCCTCTGCCTGTGTCTCTGCCTCTCTCTCTCTCTGTGACTATCCTAAATAAAAAAAAAAAAAAAATTTTTAAATTCAGGAAAAAAAAGAGAGGCAAAAAACCCAGATAAAATAAATATGGCAAAAACTTGACAATTGTTAAATCTAGGTGAAAAGTATATGAAGGTTCACTGTATTCATCTTTCTACCTTTGTGTATGTTTGAAACTTTACTATGAGGAAATTATGCAAGATAAGGGGACAATCTAAACAAACTGGAGGGGATATTGCGACTTGGAAGTGAAGAAAAGCAATGACAAGATAGGAGAGCATTTCCAGGTGATTTTTATCAACATAGAAACAACCACAAATCCAGTTAAGGCCAGTGAGAAAAAGAAGTTGAAATATTGTTTGTAACACTCAAAGTTGTCTGACTTCTACAGGAGGAAGCAAAAAATTGAGATTAGCTATAGCTTTTATTTTTTATTTTATTTTTTTAAGATTTATTTATTTATGATAGACATAGAGAGAGAGAGAGGGGGGCAGAGACCCAGGAGGAGGGAGAAGCATGCTCCATGCCAGGAGCCCAATGTGGTTCTAGATCCCGGGACTCCAGGATTGCACCCTGGGCCAAAGGCAGGCGCTAAATCGCTGAGCCACCCAGGGATCCCCAGCTATAGCTTTTATAAAGGCCTTTACGACTTACAAAGTACTTTCACAGGTAGATAGGTAGGTAGACAGACCCTGACTCTCTCAACTACCATTTCTACAGTGCAGATGGAGCAGCAGATGATGTGGCTGTTCAAGAGCGCACTGCAGGTCAGTGTGGCATGGCTGACTAAAAAGCCCTGCCCCTGCGCTCTGTTACACAGAGCCACAATGGCTCATGTACTAGGCAGATACAATGATAACTTCCTTAAATTAAATGCATGTTGCTTAGCACAACTTTCTTAGGCATTTCGCAAATTCTAACTTCTCAAATACAAATATTTCTTCCCTTACCCCTTCCTGGGCAATTCACCCCTAAAGCCACTAGGTGGGGGGTGAGCAAGGCAAGTGTCCAGGATGGAATAGGACACTAAAGGGTGTACCTCCTCCTAAAGTACTAATTACATAGGGGAAAAAAGTAACTTTTCAGGGGATAACCTGGCAGATACCACCTTAGCCAAATGATCAAAGTGGACATCATCAGTAATGGGACAAATTAAAATCATGTACCACATGACAGGATACAACATGAAGAACATAGATAGCATTGATTTAATGCTATTTCTGTCAAAGATGCAGAACTGAATCAAATCCTAAGGAGTCAACCAGACAAACTCAAATTGCAAGATATTCTATAAAACAAGTGCACTCTCATTTTCAAAAGCTTCAAGGTCCTCAAAATCTAGGAAATAGAAAAACTGTTCCAGATTGAAGAAGACTTAAAAGACATGACATCTATCGACACTTGGGTGGCTCAGTGGTTGAGCATCTGCCTTCCACTCAGGGCATGGTCCCGGGGTCCTGGGATCAAGTCCCACATTGGGCTCCCTGTGGGGAGCCTGCTTCTCCCTCTGCCTGTGTCTCTGCTCCTATCTCTCATGAATAAATAAAATCTTAAAAAAAAAGACATGACATCTAAAAGCAGCAAATGATTCTCAATGGGATCCTTTGCTATAATGACATTACTGTGTCAACTGAAGAAACTTGAGTAGGATCTGAGGGTCATCAGATGGTAGCAATCAGTGTTAATTTCCTGTCTTTGATGGTTATATACTGGTTCTGTAAGAATGTGACAGTTAAAAAAAATATCCACTAACTCTTTGATACTCTTCATTTGAAGAGGTAGAGCCTAATTTCCCTCCACCTGAGTGTGGGCTGAACATAGGGACTCACTTCTAACAAAACAAAGTTGAAGCAACTAACCAGCTTCAAAGACAGGTCACAGAAGACACTCAAACTCTACTGCTCTCCTGGATCACTTGCACTGGGAGGAGTTAACATCCATGGATAAGGATAATTAGTCTATGGAGAGGCTCACATGGTGAGGCTCTGAGAGAATCCTGTCAAAGTGACATGAGTGAGCCATCTTGGAAATAAGTCTTCCAGCCTGTCGAGTCCTCAGAGACGATAGGCCCCGCTAAGAGCTTGACTGCAACCACATGAATGCTACTGAAACATGCCACACAGCTAAGCTGCTCCCAGATTCCCAACCTTAAAAACTGTGGGAGATAATGAACATTTATAGTTTTAGACTGCTAAGTTTTATGGTACTTTGTTAAGCAGCATTAAATAACACAAGGGGAACATCCTTACTTGTAAGAATTACATCATCAAGTTCAAAAAATGAGAGGGGGTCATGGCAACTTACTCTCGAATGGTTCAGAAAAAAAAGTTCAGTACTGTTCTTACAACTTTTTTATACATCTGAGATTATTTCAAAATAAAAACTTTAAAAGATACCATACAAATTTATCATTAATTTTTCAAAGGCTCAGCATAAATAGCATAAACAGCAAGCAGCCACTGCTATCCTATATTAAGTTTTAAAAAAATAGGATCCCTGGGTGGCACAGCAGTTTGGCGCCTGCCTTTGGCCCAGGGCGCAATCCTGGAGACCCGGGATCGAATCCCACGTTGGGCTCCCGGTGCATGGAGCCTGCTTCTCCCTCTGCCTGTGTCTCTGCCTCTCTCTCTCTCTCTCTGTGTGTGACTATCATAAATAAAACAAAATAAAAAATAAAAAATAAAAAATAAAAAATAAATAATTAACTATTAAGGGCCAGTGTTCTTTTTTTTTCCTTCTTCCAGGATTATAGCTATTATGTATAATGAAATAAGTCTCACTTCTTACACCCTGAAGTCACTTATATGGCTCTTCCCTACTATCAAAGTATGCTTGCCACTACCAGAAGTCAAACAATCCATATATAATGGACATGACACCATAGGATTCCTGCCCTTCCAAATGACCAGCATCAATGTGTTAGTTTTTTTTATAAATTTAATTTTAATTTTATTTTTTAAAAGTAATCTCTACACCCAGCATGGGACTCCTACTCACAACTCCAAGATCAAGAGTCACACACTCCACTGACTGAGCCAGGCAGGCACTCCTACAAGTCTTAGTTTTTAGCATTAAATCAAGAAATAATGGGTTTTCAAATGCAATAAGTATGTATGTGACCTGTTTAGAACTAATTCAAAGAAACAACTGAAAGGCATATTTTAAACCATGGAAATGTGAATATGTGAATTCACATATGTGAATATGTGATTATTAGATCATTAAGGAATTATTATTCATTTTGGTTAGGGATAATAATGGTATAATAGTTATATTTTAAAGAAACCTTGTTTGACATACATACAGAGTGAAATAATATGCTATTTGGAATTTTCATTAATACTCTAGAAAACAACAAAAATTCATAAGGTACACTCGTCTAAAAGTAGTGAGTTTAGGGCAGCCCCAGTGGCTCGGCGGTTTGGCGCTGCCTTCATTCTGGGATGTGAATTTGGAGACCTGGGATCGAGTCCCACGTCGGGCTCCTTGCATGGAGCCTGCTTCTCCCTCTGCCTCTCTCTCTCCGTGTCTCTCATGAATAAATAAATAAAAAATATATATAAAAAAATGTGATTTTATTTAAATTCATTTTTACATTCTAAGGGATGTAAGTGACTTAAGGGATAATGAAGGCTATTTTGAGTAAATTATGTTATTAAAAGAGCTATTATAAAGAGTTTTTTAGGACAAAAAAAAGTTATAAAGTCAAAAGACAACTGACAAACTGGGAGAAAATATTCACAACACATACCACAAACAAGAGGCCAATATTCCAGTATATAAAGGGACAGATAATTCAAAACGACTTTTTTTTTTAAAGATTTTATTAATTTATTCATGAGAGATACAGAGAGAGAGGCAGAGACATTTGGCAGAGGGAGAAGCAGGCTCCTTGTGGGGAGCCCAGTGCGGAACTCAGTCCCAGGACCTCAGAATCACAACCTGAGCCAAAGGCAGACAGATGCTCAACCACTAAACCACCCCAGGTGCCCCCATAATGACTCTTAAACATGAAAAAGTGTTCAAACTCAAACACAAAACAGCTCTAAGGTATCATTTCTCACCAATGAGACTGCCCAGTTAAAATATAGGACAATTGCACATTCTGTTTGTGAGGCTATGGGGAAAATAAACACTCTACACTGCTGGTGGGAATGCAAATTGGCACAACTTTCCTATGGGCAATTTGGCAATGCTAACAAAACTACATATATATCTGCTTATCTTTTCCTCCAGCAAATTCTACTTCTAGAATTCTACCCTGAAAGTATACCAACAACAATACAAAACACACATGGTCATGGTTATTCAGTATCTTTTTGTAATTGCAGAATACTAGACACAAAGTGCCCAAAGAGTGGTTGAATAAGCTATATATCTCCAAATAGAGTATTAAGAAGCTAAAAAAATAGGAAAAAACGAAGATGATCTCTTTGAAGTGCTGCGGAGTAAATGCATGAAGGAAAATGCAAAAGAGTATCTGTAGTGTGCTGCCCTTCATGTATGAAAAAAGGAGATAAAAGGAAGTACACATATCTGTTTATTTGTGCAGAAGAAACATAGCAAGGATAAATTAGAAAACTAACAAGATTGGTTACCTATAAAGGGTAAGTGAGGGGAGAAAAGAATGAGAATGGGGTGGCAGGGATGACGAGTGAGTGATACTTTGAGTTAACCTTTTTATACAACTTTAACTCCTGGAACCACAGTCATGTTTCACATACCCTTCACCGACTCTCCTGAATAACACACACACACACACACACACACACACACACACACACACTTTTCTCTCTCTCTGTCTCTCTCCCCCGCCAGCCCCCCAGGAGGTGGGAGAACCTAAAAAATATAGCATACAGACACTAACAAATAAACCTAACTATTATAAATGAGACATACAATCACCCTGAATGAGGTAGGGAGAAAGAGAACGAAGCTAAGTTAACAGTAACCTGATGGAATACTGCAAGATTAAAAGACAAAGAGCTGGACAGAACTACTGTAAGCTAGCTATTGAGTGTTTCTCACAGAGGTTAGCAATTCTGAAACTACGTTATGTGCATATTACAAATAAACAATAAAGGACTACACTGTAGACAAATTAGCCAGGTTTCTCACTGTTGGAGAAAGAAATGACAAATAAGGAAAGGCGGAGGGCTGGAACTACCCTGTCATGTTTCACTGGAATCCAAGCTATCAGTGCAAATGCAGTATAGCCCTGTATATATACGTGTTAGCTGATATACATACAACTCCTATTTCTGTCCATTGAAAGAGTCTAGAAGCGACATCTGGGGAGCATAACACTTAAGTCTTTATTTCTAAATCTCATTCTCCAATCAAAGGAACCAGGGCTCTTCAGAGAAGTAGCTGATACTTGGCCTGGGATGTAGAAATTACTAGATAAGCCAGAAATATTTTGTGATGCCAGAAAGTAAAGAAGTACTTAAAAAGAAAAAAAAGATGAGGCTTATCAAAAACAATAATGGAACTAAGTTCATTATGGGGGCACTAGAGTGGCTCAGTTGGTTGAGTGTCTGCCTTTGGCTCAGGTTGTGATCCCAGGGTCCTGGGATGAAGTTCCACATCAGGCTCCCTACGAGGAACCTGCTTCTCCCTCTGCTTATGTCTTGCCTCTCAGTGTCTCTCATGAATGAATAAATAAAATCTTTAAAAAAAACTCACAAAAACCCCTCCCCATGGCCAAAACAAGAATAATTTGAGCAACTAGAGTTCACACTGATATAATCAATTAAATAATAAGTGGAGACAGGAAGAAAGACATCAAAAACCATCAGGCAAACATTACATTAATAACTGCTGCAGGGGCGCCCGAGTGGCTCAGTCAGCTGGGCATCTGCCTCTGGTTCGGGTCATGATCTCTGGGTCCTGGGATTGAGCCCTGTGGGCTCCCTGCTCAGGAGGAAGTCTGCTTCTCCCTCTCCCTCTGCCCCTCCCCCTGCTCATGTTCTCTCTCCCAAATAAATAGAATCTTAAAAAAAATGTTGCAGAGAAGATCCACTGAAGGGTAAAATTGAGCAAAACTTTATAAACAGGATTATCTGCAAAGCCTTAAAGCATCTTTCCTCAAGGTATTTATTAACTACAAAGGGAAAGACAAAGAAAGCCACAGAAACCACCTTAACCAGATGACCAAGTCAACATGATCAATAATTAGACATATCCACATCATGATCACCATGAGATGATGCAATGAGGACTCATTTCTGTGGTATTCTTCCAAAGTATGCATAACCTTGGTCTAATCATGAGGTAAAGTTAGACACTTACTGAGCAATATTCGACAGAATCCCTGATTAATATGATCATGAAAGATATACAAGGACTGAGAAACTGTTAAAGGCTTCAAGAAACTATGGAGAAATAATGAAATGCAATGTAAGATCCTCAAGAATAGGCATTAGTAAAAAAAAAAAAGAAAAAAAAAAAAAAAAGAATAGGCATTAGTGAGGAAACTGGTGAAATGTACATGAAATCTTGTTTCGTTAATTGCATATTCCAATGTTAACTTCCTGCTTTTGATAACTGGATTATCAATCGTGTAAGATGATAAATAAATAAAAAATCTTACAAAAAAAAAAAAGGGCACCTGGGTGGCTTAGTGGTTGAGCACCTGTCTTTGGCTCAGGTCATGATCCTGGGATCCTGGGATCAAGTCCTGCATTGGGCGTCCCACAGGGAGCCTGCTTCTCCCTCTGCCTATGTTACTGCCTTTTGTGTCTCTCATAATAAAAAAAAAATTAAAAATCTTCTAAAAAAAAGTTCGTGTAAGATGTTACCATTAGAAGCTTGGGGAGGGATATATTAAAACTATTTTTATAACTTTATTCTAAGTTTAAAATTAGTTCAAAATAGGAGTGCCTGGCTGGCTCAGTTGGCAGAGCATGCAACTTCTGATCTTAGGGTTGTAAGTTTGAGCCCCACGCTGGGTATGGAGATTACTTAAAAATAAAATTAGTTCAAAATAGGAAGTTTTAAAAACACACACACACACGTATGCATTTATATAAATGGCTAGAGTTTATAGGAAGAGACAAACAAGGAGATTCTTTCTTGCATGTTCTAGCTGAGTCCAGCTAGAACTACAGGTGGGGGTAATAGACTGACATTTTTCTCTCATTCTAGACTGAACAAAGCTGAGGACAGTTTTCAAAGTACCATCTGCATCCAACATGAACATTAATACCTTACATACCTCGATCGTGTAGGGCTAATAAAACCCGTTCATACAAGCACGCTCTGTAGAGGTCTCCAGGAATAGGCTTTCCTGCCCAGCAGTCAAGTTCAAGCTTCTCAGGGTCAGGGGCATGGGGATCGGGCTCAGCTAGAATATACCGATAGCCGTCTTTGTTAAACGGGTGTTCCAAGGGGTAGCCATGAGGGGGAAGGCGCTGAGCAGAAAACAAAGGGTCACTGCAGAAAGGAAAAAATAAAATCAAGAAACTAAAACTCCCTCTAGCTCAAATGCCTTCAAATCTGTAAGAAGGACATCTGATTTGTTAGATTTCAAGAGGAACACATGCAAGGTCAAAAATGTTTTCCATTGCTCAAATAGATGATCCTGCCCTCTGCAGGCAAACCAGGAAAAGATTTGCTTTTAAATTTAATGAAGTGGTTTTGGTCAAATTACTCTCTAGTCTGTAGGAATATCTTTGAAACAGAGCCAGTACTTCATAAGGGAGAAAAAGGGAGAAGGAAACAATGACAATTTCCTTTAGTATATTAATTACTATTAACTAATGACATGAAACTCAGAGATATGAGCACTTACTACCTTGCCAACCTAAATAAGACCAGGATTTATTGTACAAAGCAAAGGGAAGAGGCACAGCAAAGATGAAGTAAAAGAGCTCAAGTTCAATATTGGGTCTGCTCTCCCTCTCCCCAACCTACCCTTTCTCGAGATGTCCTACAGAACTTAACTCCACAGGATGCTGCCCCAGGGCTGATTTTAACAAATCTGTAAATCAGGATTCCTAGCCTGGGATTATTTTACCCCTCAAAGTGCTCAAGATTTGAGAAAAATGGACAGGCTTTTTAATCTCAGACACCTGAGCTAGTGAAGAGTACAGTTCTTTTCCCTCTGATGGACTGTGCCAGCACCAAAGAATGGTGTAACAGTGGGAGCGGGTGTTCTGCCCACCTCCGGGCCTTCTTGGTGGTCCCTGTGGTCCCTCCATCCTGCTGCTTGCGCTTAGCTCCTCTTCCTTTTCCACTGCTTCCTGCTGCAATTCCCCCTTTGAAGAGAAGGCAGATCACTTTCAATGAGTTGTGACAGAAGCTTCCCAGGATATGGAAATTCCATGGAGACTAACACTCCCGACGTGCATTTGTGTAACACCACACACAGGAGGATTTCCTTCCTGAAAGCATAGTGGGTTTCACCTTGGTTCTGAAAGAGTCTGCTGAGCTTCTCACAGCTCAGAACACTGGGCTCTGGTGGTAAGCTCAAAGGAACGTAGCACTGATAACACCGGTATTACATTTTCAACCTTCCTTTCTTAATAAACTATAACTACAAGTACACTTTCTGAGGATGTGACACAAATGCATTTTCATTCATCCAGATTCCAAATACCCACATCTAAAAACAATTGCAAGAGTAATATTTTTTTCCCACCCAAATCAATACAAACATTCACAAAGAATATCCTCAGTATAAGGAGATGTTCACTCGCTTGAACTGTGCATGATATATTCCATAAACGTAATAAAGGCACAATATCTGCTAAAGCACTTAACTAGAATATCCAACAAGACAAAGGTACATAAAACATAGAAAACAGAAACGGAAATACTAAAAAGGTGTTTCTCTCCAGTGCTACTAGGTATCCACTCCAGTTGCGCATGACACAAGTAGAAAGGCTTTAAATTTAGCAGGCAACTTTTATAATTACTGTGCCAATGTATAAAATTCAAGTTAGATTAACCTAGCTTGTGGAATTAAGAGCAAATATCAGTAGACAATTTACATATGTCATACAAAAAATAATTTAGCTACATACTCAGGCCACAAGGACTCCTACCTAGTGATTTCTGAAATAGGTACTTTGAAATCCTTGTCCAGTTCTGTCTTTCCTCTCAGTTTGTTTTTCCATCTGCCAGAAAATGTCCCTGAACTGCAGGAAAACACCTTTATGGAAACAACTACATAGAGTACTGTATCTTAATTTGGGGCAAGCTTGGAAATTATCAGCAGTTCTGCTGCAATGAAAAAGATCAAGACATTGAGAGCAAGTCATATTCTGCACATACAGGACCAGATTCACACAGAACTTCCTTTTATGAACATATCAGGTATTATTCCTATTTTTCATAACAAGGTTTAATGTTAAACTGTTGCAACATCCATTATCTCTAGTTTGAGTTACCTTAAAAAACTATTAATTTTTAACTGTTACTTGTATTTTGATTAATTTAAGAGAGAAGTTTTATATCTACCTGAAATAAAACTACTAAGGGGACTGCTGGCCATGTTAGGCAGAATATGACAATGTATAAGCTTTTAATTACTAACATTCAACTGGAACTATGGTTTCATATCAAGTGCTATTGCCACCATTTTCACGATGCTTTAAAATTTCAACTTAGTTTTAGCTTCTACCACAACTCAGCAAAAAGCATTTTCCAAACCACATAATACTTAAGTCTGAGAGGCTGAAAGAAGACAGAGGAGGAATTCACCTCCAAAAGAGGCTCCACCTGTAAGAACAGAAGTGGCACCATGTATTTGTCAGATTTTAAACAATTAAAAGGGGAAAAATGGTGTAAAAAGATAAACAATATGCTTAGCTATTTCCAACCCATCTTAGAATATTAGTAACAGTGGAAATGATTACAGATTTAAGATGCTATTGCTCCAAAGGACAAGTTAATGACACCATGTGTTAGCTGAATAGCTAGCTACCTCCCAGCTACCCCAACTTTCATTAGATTACCATTAATCCTGAAGGCCATTCCTGTCATTAGGTGGATTACTGATAGAAAAGCATCTATAGTGAGTGATCAGTACAGAAATGCTGTCATGGGAATAAACTAAAGTTTCAGGGCAAGAAAAATGAGAAGATGGGCAAAGGAGTTCTGTTAAATAGAAGCTGAATTAGGAGTAAGAGCAGACAGCAACTGAATCTACATTAGATGTTAGTGATGAGGATACAGACATACAGATAGGGAGTCTAAAATAAACACAGTAAATCTAACCTTAAACCTGTATGTTGTCTTATGCTAAATCTGTTTCACTTAAGACCAAACTATGGTGTAAAGGGACAAAAAGATCTCCACTACCATCTAATCTTTAGCTAGCTTCCAAAAACTGAGTTCGGGACTGTAAAGCCTCTGTAAATATCCAGTTAAGAGTCAACCCAAAGGATGCCCAATGCTAGGCATATTTGGATTCAACAGCTTACAAGTATTTCATCAAGGAGACATTTAAACACTTACCATTTAGATTCCCACTTGTAGACACAGCACTGCTTTGCTTTTGGTTGTCATAAGCAGGACCAATGTTACTAAGATCCTAGAGGGAAAAACATATTCAATTATAAAGGCTATATAATCAAACCACTGTGGCAATGCTCAAAAAACCAGGAAATTCTAATAGAATGTGAATCAAAACTGACAACACTAAGAATGTGAATCAAAACTGACAAACCTGAAATTTGCAGGGTCCCAAACCTGGATGCTTCAGAGATCAACAAGTAACGAGTGTGAAGTGGGCCAAATGTAAGGATCACAGTGGTTAAGAATGTATTGGGGGTGGAATGGTGGAGGGGGGCAGTGGCAAACAGCAGTGCCTAAGCCTCATTTTCTCAGCTCCCTGTGGGAATTCAGGCCCATTGTAATCAGATCTTTTAGAAAAAAAAGACAGAAATCTGAATTTCTAAAATTGGCACATTAACAAATGCTGGACTCATCTACTCTAAGAAAACTGACTGATTTATGAGCCTGTTTTGCAGAAGCTGACTGATCAAGGATAAGGCTAGCTAAGACTGGAGCAAACAGGGAATTCCTCCAAATGCACAGAAAGGACAAAGAGCAAACAAAAGTAACCTCTAGGAGGACATACCCCCAGGTGCCCTCTACCTCATCATCCTGCGCTGCTATTTTTGGAGCAAATGACCCATAAACAGGCTTGATTCCTGAATGCACATGCCCAGAAAGGAGGACACCTCCTTTTGTCCCTATATCAGTTAGCATATTCCATTCAACCTACACACCACTCCCTGACATCCTGACTCCTTATGGTTAAATACACCCAACCCCTATCCTTCGAGAAAGCAGATCTGAGAAATTTTCTCCCATCTCCTTGCTTGAAACCCTGCAATAAAACCTCTTTTCTCTGCTACAAAACTGGTGTCAGGTTTTGGCTTACTGTACATCATCGGGCAATGGACCTGTATACAGTAACATTTCTGTGTGAAACCCTGAATTTTCGGGACGCCTGGGTGGCTCAGTGGTTGAACACCTGCCTTTGGCCCAGGGTGTGATCCTGGAGTCCCGGAATTGAGTCCCACATTGGGCTCCCTGCATGGAGCCTGCTTCTCTCTCTGCCTATGTCTCTGCCTCTCTCTGTGTGTCTCTCATGAATAATAAAAAAAAAAGAAAGAAACCTTGAATTTTCAATGCTGATTGATCAAACATTTTTTTTTAATAAAGATTTTATGTATTTATTCATGAGAGACAGAGAGAGGGAGAGAGAGAGAGAGGCAGAGACACAGGCAGAGGGAGAAGCAGGCTCCATGTAAGGAGCCCGACATGGGACTCGATCCCGGGACTCCAGGATCACACGCTGGGCGGAAGGTAGGCGCCAAACCGCTGAGCCACCCAGGGATCCCTGATCAAACATTTTAAGGCACAGCTGAAAGATGTGGCTTTCTGCCACACCAAATGTGACCTCTGCCATTGTACAGAGTGGAAATTTTCTTTTTCTTCATTATGCTAGATACACAACACAAATTCTTTTTTTTTTAAGATTTTATTTATTTATTCATAGAGATGTAGAGAGAGAGAGGCAGAGGCAGAGACACAGGCAGAAGGAGAAGCTCCATGCAGAGAGCCCGATGTGGGACCCGATCCAGGGTCTCCAGATCACGCCCTGGGCTGCAGGTGGCGCTAAACCGCTGCGCCACAGGGGCTGCCCCACAACACAAATTCTAATTCACGACAAATTTTTCTTGCTAATATAAAAGTTTTTAAGAGTAAACTTTGAGACGGAAAGAAAATTAGAAGTAACTCAGCACAGCTTATTTGTGATACAAGTGAGGAAAGTTAAAAAAGATAAAAAGGATATGCATAAAGCCATAACATTAAGGGGAAGAGCCAGAACTAAAATGCTAGTCTCCTGGTTTAAGGCAAGGGCTCCCTCTTCCCACATATAGCAGAAACCCTCCCTTGGAGCCCACAATGTGAGAGGCCTCTAGTGGCAGTGGCAAACAGTAAAATGTTAATAAAGCCGAAATCTCAGTCTCCAAATCAAGAGGAGTACACAGTACCTGATCCAAAAGTCCAAATTTGGGGTAATCTTCTTCTGGGTCCTTACTCCCGGGATCAGGATGTTCCTTTACTAAGAATACATCTCTTTCTTTACTCTAAAAGGAAGCAGTATTTTAGCATTATTGGAGATTTTATACTTCAAAGTGGTGCTGAATGGATGATCAACCAGCAACTCCAATTCCTAAGTGTAATCTCCCAAAATGATACTACTGCTTTCCCCTCTGATTAGAAAATTAACACAAGACCATCCAAAAATTCAAACAGAGAAACTTGAAAAAATGAGAGCCAAAGTCCTTCAGAATCCTCACCTATCCCTCCACCTCACAGAGATAAGCACTGTTAACAGCTTGCTGTTGGCTTCTCCCCAGGTGCTCTCTTTAATTCTAAGGACAATAATGTTTAAAACAGTGTTATTTGTTTTTGTTTTTAAAGCAAAGGAAAAATAGTCTGCAATGTCAATATAAAATTATACTTGCAAAAGTACAGTAGAAAAGGTTTCAGTGTCGTGTATAAAACAACCAGGGTGATATTCACTTTAGACACAACTTTGTGACTGTGTGAAACCTATTAAAATTTACAATTAGCGATACCTCACTCTCCAAGAATTAGAACTAAGTTTTCTCATTTTCTTAGTCATCACATTATTTCAGTGAGACTTAAACAAATTTAATTCTTACAAAGAACACTGACATCCAAAATGTCGAGTCTAATCATTTTAGTCTACTCACCATTGTTTTAACAATGTTATTTGGCCAAGTCATTTTCCCAGGTCTCTGTCTGGTCGTCATGCACTCCCAGTATTTATCAATAAATGGTATGATATCCTAATTTTTAAAACAAAATATATTAAGATTTCTACAGTTGCTTTCAGTTATACTCACAAAAAAGGAAAGAAAACTGCAGCATTTTCAAAGACCTTGTCAGAACTGAGAGAAAAATCCACATTTAGTCTTTTCATGATTAAACAAACACACAATTGCATGCAAACAACATATAGATTGTGAGGAATTTCAAATAAGTATATACATATCTTAGCTACATAGGGCTTACAATCTAGTTGGGAGGGAAAGATCTTCCTCTACCCCATTCTCTTAGGTGCCATTTGGACAACTCCCAAATCATTCTCTCCTGAGTTCTTGTTTCTGCTTCTGACATCTCTATATGGATACCCCCCAGGCACCTCAAACTTCTTATAAGAAAGCTATAAACTTTGGAGGGTGCCTGGGGAGCTCAGTTGGTTAAGCGTAGGATTCTTGGTTTTGGTTCAGGTCATGATCTGAGTCATGAGATGGAGCCCCAAGTCCAGCTCCTGTGCATGGAGCCTGCTTAAGATTCTCTCTCTCCCTCCTCCTCTGCACTTCGCCCCCACCCTCTAAAAAAAGAAAGAAAGAGAAAACTAAACTTTGTATCCTACTTCACAAATCTGCTCTGCTGATTTTTATTCTTGTTCTTAATGCTCAGAATCACCTATTACCTAGAATCACAAGCTAGAAACCATGGGTCATCTTTGATTCTTCTCTTGTGTACAACTTTTACATCTAAACTAACACCAAATTAATTCTTAAGACTTCAGAAATTCTCACCAATTTAGCCTCCTTTCTATCCCCACTGCTTTGATTGTAGTCCTCACCAGTTCTTGCTGGCGTGACTAAAATAATATCTGAGCTTGATCTGACATTGGCCTTCCCCCATTCTCACCATTCTTCCAAAGTCCACCAGAGTCAGAGTCAACCACTAATACCTTCTACCAATTAGTTCCATGAAAACCAAATTTTTACCAAAAGGAACCAGGGTTGGGGCACCTGGCTGGCTCAGTTGGTGGAGCATGTGGCTCTTGATCTCGGGATTGTAAATTCGAGCCCCATGTTGGGTGTAAAGATTACTTAAAAATAGTATCTTTAAAATAAATAAATAAACAATAAAATAAAAGGAACCAAGGTTGAACCAGGGAAAGTAGAAAGGAAGTCTGGAATATTCTGCTGTTACAGAAAGAAGAGTTCAAAAACTGATAGAGACATATCAAAAAGTGTAAGGAGTCAGCAGTCTGACACTGGTCAAATCCAAGCACCAGAATCAGAAATCCAATAATGGACTATAAATCTGGGGCACCTGGGTAGCTCAGTCGGTTAAGTGTCCATCTTCAGGTCATGGTCCCAGGGTCCTGGGATTGAGCCCCAGGTTGTTGGCTCCCTGCTCAGTGGGGAGTTTGTGTCTTCCTCTGCCCCTCTCCCACCCCATCTGAAATAAGTAAAATCTTAAAAAAAAAAAAAAAAACACAAATCCGCAGTCATACTTAAAAAGAAAAAAAAAGGATGGACAGAAAGGAAAATTCTTCTTTACAGAAGAATTGCAAGCAATAAATATATTCTTTTTCACAGCGACCATTCTATTAACTGATTCAGGCTAGGATAATCAGTGGTTGCTAAAATCACTGCTCGAAAGGGTTCAAACAATACATTCACACAATCCCAAGGCATCACCACACAGATTGCTTAATAATTACAAAGAGAAAAGGTCCCTTTACAATGGAGAAATCTGGCAGAGACCTCCTCTTTACCAAAGTAATCAAATTTAGAACCACTAATGATAAAACAAACCAATATTTTATGTCTCTTGATGTGACACAAGGAAAAATGTACACTATGTACATAATATTCTTGCCAAAAATGTTTAACCTGAGAGGATCAGTCGGTTAAGCATTTGACTCTTGATTTTGGCTCAGGTCATGATTTCAGGGTTGTGAGATCGAGCCCTGTATCAAGTTCCGTACTGGGCGTGGAGCCTGTTTGAGATTCTCTCTCTCCCTCTCCCTTTCTTTGTTCCTCTGCCCCACTTCCCTCTCTAAAAAAAAAAAAAAAAAGTTTAACCTGAATTCACTCATGAGAAAACAATCAGATATAAATGCAAATTGAGGAACATCATGCCAAACAATTAAGATCCTCAAAATTTTTGTCACAGCAGACTTGGGTGCCTGGTTGGCTCAGTTGGAGGAGCATGAGACACTTAATCTCGGGGTTGTGAGATGGAGCCCCACAGTGGGATTAGATATTACTTAAATAAACTTTGCAAATAAATAAATAAATGTATGTCATAGCAGACTGAAAAAACAAAGTAAAATAAATTCAGGAACTATTTTAAAGACAAAAAAGACATTATAGGGATGCCTAGCTGGCTCAATGAGTAGAGCATGTGATTCTTGATCTCAGGGTTATGAGTTCTAGCCCTATGTTGGGTGTGGAGCCTACTTTAAAAGAAAGAGAGAGAGAGAAAAGGAGAGAAAGAGAGAGACATTACAACTAAATGTAATGTGTGATCCTTGCCTGGATCCTGGATGGAGGAAAAAGCTATGAAAGATATTAAGACAATAATAACAGTAAGAAAATATAACTATATATTTTATATAAAAAATAAAAACTTTATATAAGTAGACAATAATATTACATTAACACTAAATTTTCTGAGTATGATCACTGTATTATCATTATGAGAGAATACCGGATATAATGTTCAATTTAGTCTCACGTAGCTTAGAGAAAAATATAGACAGGATGATAAAGTAAATGCAATAAAATATTAACAACTGGTAAATCTAGGTGAAGAATAAACAGATGTTCACTGTACTACCTGAATTTTTCTATACATTTGAAAAATTCAAAATAATTTGGGAGGAAAAAATAAGAAAAAAAAAAAAAACAAATCTAATCACAACACATCTTTAATGCAGGAATTAAAAGAAGGTGAGCAGGCTGTCTATAGGACTAGATCCTAATTTCTATTCAGTAGAAAATCCCTGATCCCAACTACACTGGTCTCACCAGACACCCTATACAAGTGTCTTTCAAACTGTAGATCGCATCAATTAGTAAGTTATAAAATCAATTTTGCAGATCAAATCTAGCCCTGCCTAGAACAGGAAATAACAGAGTACAGAGGGAAAAGATCAGAGGATAAGCACTGTTTGGTGAAATTTTTGTTTTTTGTTTTTTTTTTTTAAGATTTTTTATTTATTTATTCATAGAGACAGAGAGAGAGAGGCAGAGACACAGGCAGAGGGAGAAGCAGGCATCATACAGAGGGAGACCCTGATGTGGGACTCGATCCAGGGTCTCCAGGATCACGCCCTGGGCTGCAGGCGGCACTAAACCGCTGCGCCACCGGGGCTGCCCTTTTGTTTCAGTTTTAAATGAAAAGTAGGAAGGTATAAAAGTATACTAGGTACAATGTAAACTCCACATTCTAAAATTTATTTAATTTTATTTTGTTACCATGAATCACAGTATAGGAAAGACTCATGGATGGGTTAATCATCTAATTTTGACTCCTGACTTTCATTGTGTGGTGCTGCAGTTTAATAATAGGATAACTCATTTAAATAAACTCATCCTCTTCCTTCTGACAAAATCTGTAATAACAATCTATACAAATAGCTAAACTGAGCTGAGAAGGTTCCCCTCAAGATCTGATTATTACTTGCAGGATAGACAGTTGTTACTTCTATAATGCCAACCAAAACTATTTAACAATTCACCCAACTAATAACTAAGCCAAATGACATAATTTGCACATACTAAGAAGTTAGTAAATCACATGAAATAAGTAACATGTAACTACTGAATCTACAGTCGTATATTCACAAAAATTGGGGGGAAAGTACTTATTGTTAAAAAGTATATTTAGAAGTTCCACCTAATTCTTTGGCATAACTGTGCAATTACATTAATTTCTTCTCTACCTTATCTTTGGAGAACATGGTTTTCGGATGTTCATCCTGTGTTCGGGACTGCCATGTTAGGTTGGCCAGAGCACTAAGGCACATTTCCTTCAAGTCTATCAAAAACAAAATGGAAGAAAAAGTTATCTATAGTATTATCTATTACCAAAAGAATATTAACCTAGGTGGTCCACAAATTAGCAATTACAGCAGCTAAAAATAGAGTCATCATTAATCTGAAATGGACAACAGCCATTACTCAGAGCTAAACCTGAACTTCTACCAGCTACCAGGCAGGGGTTTCTGATTCTGCTACGTCCAAATCCCTTTTGTTTTGCAGCTAACCAGAGAACAATTTTGCAGCACTCCATAGTTTGTTCTTACTTGCTTGCTTCCGGAGGAAATAGGTATTCCCACTATGATGGCACACATTGCAGTGAAAACTATAGTTGGTCATGAAAGGTAGACAGGATCTGCAGAACAGCCAGATTAAACAGATTAGCACATTTCTTTATGAGAAGTAAATCAACAGAATCAACAAGAATCCCTTTCTCACAATGAAATTAAGGGAATAATATAAATATATTAATATACAATTACAACTTAAAAAGGTCATCAAAACCAAAATAAGGCTTGTATTTTTACAAATAGATGGATTTTTGTGTTACAAAAATTTAATAAGACATTATCTACCATAGTGGATAATTCATCACCAGGAAGGTTCTCACTGGGATCTTGTCCAAGCTAGTTTGTTATAGTATTTGAGCACCTAAAAAGATTATCCTAGGCCAGTTGTGGAAGACAAAGCAGGCTCTTTAAATACCTTTATATATAAATATTTGTATGTAAATGATTTGTAAATATAAACAGCTATATAAATGTATATAAATTTTATTTAAATACTTAAATATTTATTTAAAGTGCTAGTAACACTGTTGGAAAGGGCAGAGAGAAACTATGACAAGATTAATTAAAAATGTAAATAATTGTGGTGCCTGGGTGGCTCAGAAGATTGGGCATTTGACTCTTGATTTTGGCTCAGGTTGTGATGGCAGGGTTGGGAGACCGAGCCCTGCATTGGACTCTGTGCAGAGCGTGGAGTTGGCTTGAGATTCTCTCTCTCTCTCTGTCTCCCTCTGTTCCTCCCCCTGCTCTCTCTCTAAAATAAATAAAATCTTTTTTAAAAATGTAATTATTCAAGAAAACAACACATAGTCACAAAATATTACTTATCTCATTATCAAAGGAATCCTACAGATGGTAATTAGTCTATTAGAGTTTTAAGCATCCAAGTAGTAACTTCAGATTTAAGAGAAAAGATTTCTGGAGGACATAAGTTATGAACTGGATTTGGGAAGATGATTTGGTTTTCATTTCTCTAGGTGTGAACTATGTATAGAGATGAGAAAGGGCCAACTAGGGGGCAGAGAGGCAAACTGCTGTTAAATAAATTTGTCTCAGAGAGGGGATTTGTCAGGGATATGGTTAAAAAAAAGAAAAGTAAAAAGTAAGGCTTGATAGGTAGGAAGTGCAAGGAACCAGGTATAGTTGGATATTTTCTGTGGGTAATAGGAATTCCTTGAAGGCGAAGTGACATGGTTAAAATTCCAAGTTGCATGACAGGATGGGTCTGAAGAAAGAGATTACAAAAAGCAAATGTATGTAAGATGCTTTTTTGGAAGCTCCAACAGAAGGTAAAGAAGGCCTCACTTAGGGTGAAATTAATAAAAACAGAAAAGACAAGCTCCTACATAAGAAGAGAAAAAAGTTGGTAAAGCTTGGTGACTAATGGAGGGGTGCAGGAGGTGAAAATTCTACCTACTAAGGGTGCTTATATCACGAAGATGAAACCTCCTAAGAGGGAAGTTTGGGGCAAGAGAAGACTTGTCTGTTTAAAGGCAGACAGAAAGATGCCAGAGAAAGGGAGAGATTTAAAAAAATGATGGATACTGAGGATATAACTGAGGAAACCAATGCATTAGAGAAAGAGGTGTGGTAGGGACTGCACCCAATGACTGGAAAAGTAGAGTACAGGGAGACCTTAGTCTTAAAAAGGAGAAAAGTAGGGCAGCCCAGGTAGCTCAGTTTAGTGCTGCCTTCAGCCCAGGGCCTGATCCTGGAGACCCAGGATTGAGTCCTGCATCGGGCTCCCTGCATGGAGTCTGCTTCTCCCTCTGCCTGTATCTCTGCCTCTCTCTCTGTCTCTCATAAATAAATAATAAAAAAAAAAAAAAAAAAAGGAGAAGGGTAACAGAAAAATAGGAGACTGGTTTAAGTTGTAAGAGAAGAAATCAAAATAAAAGCAGGATAATCTTGGATTCAGCTGAAACTTGCTTGAGATATCCTCAAAGAGCAGCTTCCTGAGTGTGTGTCTACTGTCACCATTCAAGAAATAAACATTTCTGTGAATGTTTAGATTGAGTTCACTTGCCTTTACATTGCTCTCAAACCCTTTCTGTTCAACAGCCACCGTGACAAAATCATCTCAGAAAGTAAAGCCTCAGGGTGCCTGGGTGGTTCAGTTGAGAATCTGCCGTTGGCTTAGGGTTGTGATCCAGGGGTCCTGGGATCGAGTCCCACATTGGGGTCCCCACAAGGACCCTGCTTCTCCCTTTGCCTATGTCTCTGCCCCTCTCGGTTTCATGAATCAATAAATAAAGTTGAAGAAAGAAAAGAAAGAAAAGAAAGAAAAGAAAGAAAAGAAAGAAAAGAAAGAAAAGAAAGAAAAGAAAGAAAGAAAGAAAGAAAGAAAGAAAGAAAGAAAGAAAGAAATAGGGATGCCTGGGTGGCTCTGCAGTTGAGGGTCTGCCTTTGGCTCAGGGTGTGACCCAGGGGTCCTAAGATCAGAGTCCCACATCGGGCTCCCTGCATGGAGTCTGCTTCTCCTCCCTCTGCCTCTCTTTGTGTCTCTTGTGGATAAATAAATAAAATCTTTTTTTTTAATAAATAAAATCTTAATAAAAAAAGATAAAGCAAAGCCTCAAACTACAGATATGTAGATAGTTGTTATTTAATTGAAATATAACATGTTTACAGCAGCCTTTTTCCTACCCTGCTGGCTCACTTCCTCCATCTCAGCTGTGAAGGGTAATCTGTCCCACCTAGGTGGGCTTTAGGTGTAACTTCTCAAATTCAGGTACAAACTGGTTTTTACCAAAACTCCAAACTGTGCTTTGATTCTTCCCTAGATCTCCCTAAATTATCCCTCTGGTAAATTTCCTTTCCTAGGCTCTACTTATCCAAATAAACTCTCCTTGGCCAAAGCGGCCCAATTTTAGGTCTTGTCTGTCTAGGTGACCAGCTTTGCTTATCTTGTATATTCTCCCTACAGAGCCTTCTAACAAGATCAATTCTTTCTTCCAGATCCTTCAGTATTTTTTTTTTTAACATTCTATCTTAAGGTCATCAATCACATGTGAATTAGAACATTAGCATTTCTCAGTGGTTGGGTGTCTGCCTTTGGCTCAGATCATTATCCGGGGTCCTGGAAATAAGTCACATTGGGCTCCCTGCCCGGAGCCTGCTTCTCCCTCTGCCTATGTCTCTGCCTCTCTGTCTCTCATGAATAAATAAAATCTTAAAAAACAAAAAAAAGAACATTAGCATTTCTAAAACCCATTATAACTTTTTAACTAGAAAGCATACAATAAACTATAAAGGAAGATATTTCTTCACAAATCCACCCAATGAGGAAGAATTTCATAATAGTCTTATTTTGAGACAATCTAAATTTACTTGCATAATATGGACCATGAGGAACACCACGGAGAGCTAGCAGAATTATTTCCATAGACAGTGGATCAACATCAAGCACTTGCTAGCTGTTTACTGAATCCCTACAATAAAGCAACAGCCTTTTATTCTCAATCATAAAATGATTTTAATTCATTAGAAGAGGTAAAAGATTGGAAATATGTTGAGGAGTAAACACAGGATACTTAAAGGGAGTGAGTTAAAGGAAAGAAAAAATGGCTCAAGCATGAATAGGCACAGGTCATCTCAGATTTTTGACAACAGGCTTTGTCTGTCATACGCACCAACCCTTTCCCCCAAATCCATTAACACTAAAACAACATTTAAATGATACTGTCCCATATTTGTTTATATACTGCTTCACAACTGCACAGCTTTGTCTCCCAACCAAGTAAGCTCAAAGCAAGGATAATACTTAACGTTGCACCTATTTGGTCTGGGCCCTCAATAGGTAGGAAACAAGCCCAGGTTATTAAAACAATTCCTGATTCAAATCCTACTATTCACTGAACAGGGGTTAGAAGACATAGGAAATATGCTTTTATGTTTGCCTACAAACTATCATTCAGCTGTTGAACATGTTGACATTTTTTTCATAAAGCGATTCTCAGAGGCCACAAAAAATACTCACGAGGTATCTATGCCAAAGGTGTCTGCTGTGAACCATTTCGTACATATCCCACATTGCAGCTCTACCTCTCCCAACTGCCGGCCATTCTCTTCATCCACCGAGCCAGCCTGAGTATCCATCACCTCTGAAGTATCCCCAGCACCTTCCTGTGTCCACAGAGCAATTAGAAAATCAAGGTAGTTGACCCAACTGTATTTCTGAGTCACTTAAAAACTTAAAAAACAAAACCTATTTCGCCTTGCATACATCCAAAAAGAAGTACTTACTAGTGTATCTTTTCCATTAGAGGATTCGGTCTCCAAACCACCACCTACATCAACTGAATTTGCATCCCTACAAGATAATGAAAGCACTCAAGTAAGAATTTTCAAGAGAAACAAACCTCAAAGTGCCTATTTCCAAAGATAACGATCAAAGTACAGCTGAACTTCACGCTCCTACAGCTTTTTCCAACTAAGCCTGTTCTCAGCCTGGATGCCCAGGGTTAGGAAGAATATGGCCTAGACAGACGCAGCCCCATAGGGCACAGGGAAGCCTAATCTGCCCTTACCAACAAATCTACACTGGATGGAATTGGTCCTCGGGGAGGTTCGCAGAGATGCAGCTCTCCCACTCTGCTTACAGAGGAACCGTTACTTCTTCCAGTCCGGCAATCCAAAGTGGTTTCTTCTCTGGGATATCTGAGGGGTTCCTGCTCTAAGAGTAAGCTACGAGCCCCGTGCTAGGGTGCCAGAGCAGGGGAGAGAACAAGAACCTGGACTCTCACAGAGAAAGATGTGAGAAGGGGCGTAGTTTCAGACACAGTTCAGAGGGGAGGGCCAAGGGGACGGGCCAAGCGGCGGGCGGGACTACACTCCTCGAGGGGGCAGGGCGAGCCGTTAGCTGCAAGACCTAGGTTCGGAGGGGGCGGGCAAGAGGGTTCCCGGGAGCCGCGGAATTCTAAGAGGGGTGGGCCTCCCTCCCTCCATCCTCCTCGGGCCACAGGACGTCTCACCCGCTTTCTGCCTCTCCAGAACTAGGTTCCGCAGTTGGAGCAACAGATGCCCCCTCTCCAGCCGGGGCAGTTGCCACTGCTACCACCGGTTTTATCTCCCCTTCTTCCGCCGTTGTTGCATTTGCGGCCGCTGCTGGGCCGGGTCCTGCATCTACTCCGGGTCCGGGTCCGGTTCCCGCCGCCGCCATCACTGCCGCCTCCCAGGGTTCTCGCGAGAATCCTATCTCGGTCTCGCGTGAGTTGCCGACTGGCTTTGTAATCTTCAAACAGTAAAGGTTCTTGGTGGGTCCACCGCTTGCCTGAGGAATAGGCGCTCCCGGACCACTTTAAGGGCGGGCGGGCGGGCCGAGGTGGGCGGGGTTTCGGGGTGTGGCCTGCTACGGACCCAGCAGGGTGAAGGCGTCGGAAGCAAGAATACTAGTTGACTTTATTCTAGGACTTTCTTGGCCAGATACTGTGCCTTTTCGTGGCCAGCGCTGGAAGTCACCGCGCAGATGAGGCGCCTTGAGAGCTCGAGGTGCCCAAGGACTGCGAAGGTTGTGGTGTGCACTCCAAACGTTCCTCCCCGCGAAATGTGGAAATGTCTTCTACAAACACCGACCAGGACTCGCTGCCCCGCCGCAGAAGCTGTTCGCCGCCCTGCCCTCGAGGTCTGCCACCTTGTGCACGCCTAGCCTCGACCGTGTGAATCTAGAGCCCCAGCTGCACGGGCGCGGACCGGAGAGGGGATGTGGAGGGAGCATCCAGACGGAAGAGGTGCGCGGCAGTGCGTGTTGGGGAAGCTGAAGCCCGAGTTAGGAAGTCAGATGCTAGAGGACGCAGCGGTTGAAAGAAGATTGGCCTTGGAGAAGGGAACAGGTGTCCAGCAACGGTAAGAACCCCAGGAATGGGGCGCCTGGGTGGCTCAGTGGTTGAGCGTCTCCTTTTGGGGGTCCTGGGATGGACTCCTGCATCGGGCTCCCTGCGAGGAGCCTGCTTCTCCCTCTGCCTATGTCTCTGCTTCTGTCTCTGTGTCTTTCATGAATAAATAAATATTTTAAAAAAGAAAGGAACTTGAGTCAATGGCAGTATTGATAGGTGAAATCACTGGAGTAGTCTCTCATGAATAAATAAAGTCTTTAAAAAAAAACAGTACTTTCACAGACTCAAAGTATGCCCCCAAAAATATTTATTTATTTTTTAGAAAAGATTTTATTTATTTATTCATGAGAGACAGAGAGAGAGAGAGAGAGGCAGAGACACAGGCAGAGGGAGAGACAGGCTCCATGCGGGAAGCCTGATGCAGGACTGGATCCCAGGACCCCGGGATCATGACCTGAGCCCAATGCAGATGCTCAACCACTGAGTCACCCAGGTGCCCCTCCCCCCAAATATTTATTACCTATAGTGGTGGTTTTAACACAGGGCCAAAAAACTTTGGTACTGCTTCCTCTAGGAGATAGAGCTTGAATCCCTCCTCTTGAGTGTGTGGGCTGGACTTACTTGCTAACGAACAGTAGAATGTGGAAAAGGAAAATAGTAATTTTTACCATGGAGAAACTGGCAGGCACGACCTTAACCAAGTGCTCAAGTTTAACACCATCAGTAATAAATCAGATTAATTTCATTTGCTCCTTGATATGATGCAGTGTGAAGGACGGACTTCATCTCTGGGATTCTTCCCCAAAATCCCTAACTCTGGTCTAATCAAGAGAAAACAGCCAAATCGAAATTGAGACATTCTAGAAAATACCTGATCAGTATGCTTCAAAACTGTCAACATCATGAAAGAGAAGGAAAGACTGAGAAACTCTGGAGGAGACAAGGAGATGACTACTAAATGCAGTATAGTATCCTGGATGAGGTTCTGAAAGAGAAAAGGGACATTAGTGGAAAACTGGTGAAATCAATAATGTCTGTGGTTAATAATATTACAGCAATGTTAATTTTTTAAAAAGGTTTTATTTATTTATTCACGAGAGACACAGAGAGAGGCAGAGACACAGGCAGAGGGAGAAGCAGGCTCCTCACAGGGAGCCCAATGCGGTACTTGATCCCCAGACTCCAGGATCATGCCCTGAGCCAAAGACAGATGCTCAACCACTGAGCCACCCAGGCGTCCCACAGTGATGTTGATTTTTTTTATTTCTGATCAATGTACTATGCTTTAAGATGTTAACATTAGGGGAAGCTGGATCAAGGCTATATGAAGGAACTCTTTGAACTATCTTTGTGATTCTTGTGTAAATCTAAAAGTAATTGAAGATATAAATTTAAAAAACTGATGTTAGGTCACAATGTGATTTGGCATAGAACTTTGAAGGAGTTCAAAGAATTGAACAGATTCAATAAATCTGTAGCAGATTCAATAAATCCTAGATGGGAATCTGCTTGTTTATGTAAACAAAGATTGTCAGCTCTTGCATATATAAAAAATTGAAAAATAGAATAGTATTGATGCTAAACTGTCTTATTCTAGCAGTGGTGATACTCATCTATGGATGTAAATCAAAGAAATAAATAATCAGTCTCATTAAGAGTTTTATCTCCAGGGATCCCTGGGTGGCTGAGCAGTTTAGCACTGCCTTTGGCCCAGGACCTGATCCTGGAGACCTGGGATCGAGTCCCACATCAGGCTCCCTGCATGGAGCCTGCTTCTCCTTCTGCCTGTGTCTCTGCCTCTCTCTGTGTCTCTCGTGAATAAATAAAATCTTTAAAAAAAACTTATATCGCCAATAAAATTTTAATTTATGTTTATCAAAACTTGTACACTTATTTGATTAATTGAATTTTATGCAATCAAGGAGAAAGATTTTGACAGTAGAGCCTTAAGGTTACAGGAAGTTTTTAAAATTGTAATTTCAACTTTCATATATATATTTTTTAAGACTTTATTTTATTTTTTTAAAGATTTGAGAGAGAGAGAACAGGGGGAGGGGAGAGGGAAAGGGAAAAGGAGAGAAGCAGACTCCCACTGAGCCAGAGCTGATGCAGGGGCTGGATTTCATGACCCTGAGCTGAAATCAAGAGTCTGGAGGCTTAACCAACTGAGCCACCCAGGTACCCCTTAAAATACTTTATTTTTAAGTAATCTCCACACTCAACATGGGGCTCAAATTCGCAACCGCAAGACCAAGAGTTGTATGCTCTACCAACTGAGCCAGCTAGGTGCCCCATTAACTTTTTTTTTTTTTTTTTTAAGAATTTACTTATTTATTCATGAGACACACAGAGAGAGGCAGAGACTGAGGCAGAGGGAGAATCAGGCTCCCTGTGGGGAACGTGATGCGGGACTGGATCCCAGGACCCCAGGATCCTGCCCTGAGCCAAAGGCAGATGCTCAGCCATGGAGCCACCCAGGTGCCCCACCTCATCAATTTTTATATTTATTTCAGAGAAGTATTATAGACTTTCTAGTATAAAAATAAATGTTTGCATAAATGTATTATCTGTGTATTGCGTATCTATATGTGTATTGTGTTTTATGAAGGAAGAAGAACAATTCTGACTTTTTTTTTTTTAAGATTTTATTTATTTATTCACAAGAGACACACAGAGAGAGGCAGAGACACAGGCAGAGGGAGAAGCAGGCTCCATGCAGGGAGCCCAACGTGGGACTCAATCCTGGGTCTCCAGGATCACGCCACCGGGGCTGCCCACAATTCTGACTTTATTTTATTTTTTTTTAATTTTTATTTTTAATTTTTTTAAATTTATTTATGATAGTCACAGAGAGAGAGAGAGAGAGAGGCAGAGACACAGGCAGAGGGAGAAGCAGGCTGCATGCACCGGGAGCCTGATGTGGGATTCGATCCCCGGTCTCCAGGATCGTGCCCTGGGCCAAAGGCAGGCGCCAAACCGCTGCGCCACCCAGGGATCCCCAATTCTGACTTTAAAGAGAAAATGAGATAATGTAAAATTTCTATTTTTTAGTGTAATATTAAAAGTCGTTCATGTATTTTTTGTATGGATAATGGCAGATATCCAATCAGTACAGTGGAACTTTCTTTTTAGTTTTATTTAACAATGCTGATGTTTGCAATTCACCTGAAATTCTCTACAGGTAATTAAATTTACAGTGATATATTCAGGCAAACAAAATTTTGAAGACCGCTAATTTAGAACAATGTCTTTCAACGTTTGACCACATCTCACATAATACATTTTGCAATGTGACCCACTATACATGTTATATTATTTACAATTAAAAGATTCATGAAACATTCTGTACTCTATATATCCTTTTTTTTTAAAAAAAATTATTTATTCATGAGACACAGAGAGAGAGAGAGAGAGGCAGAGACACAGGCAGAGGGAGAAGCAGGCTCCATGCAGGGAGTCTGACGTGGGACTCGATCCTGGGTCTCCAGGATCACGCCCTGGGCTGAAGGCAGGCACTAAACCACTGAGCCACCCAGGAATCCCTTTTCTTTTTTTTTTTTTAATGTCAGTAGTGACACATTAGATTGATTTGACAACCTCAGCAATTTGGAAAACACTGATACAGCATTGTTTTCAAAGTGCTGTGCCTGGGGGTTGTGATCTGGGCAGCAACTGCATTTTATTTTATTTTTTCATTTGTTTTTATTTAAGTTTGATTTTGCAACATATAGCACCCAGTGCTCATCCCATCAAGTGCCCTCCTCAAAGCCCGTAACTCAGTTACCCCAACCCCCTGCCCACCTCCCTTTCCACAACCCTTTGTTTCCCAGAGTTAGGAGTCTCTCATGGTTTGTCTCCCTCTAATTTTTCTCAGTTCCCCTCCTTTCCTTTAAAATCCCTTTCACTTATTTCTTACATTACCTGTATGAGTGAAATTATATGATGATTGTCCTTCTCCGATTGACTTACTTCACTCAGCATAATACCCTCCAGTTCTATCCATGTCGAAGCAAATCGTGGGTATTCATCCTTTCTGATGGCTGAGTAATATTCTAAAAATATATATGTGTATATATATATATATACACACACACACACACACACACACACACACCACAACTTCTTTATCCATTCATGTGTCGAGGGACATTGTGGCTCCTTCCACAGTTTGGCTATTGTGGACATTGCTGCTATGAACATTGGGGTGCAGGTGTCCTGGCGTTTCACTACATCTGTATCTTTGGGGTAAATACCCAGTAATACAATTGCTGGGTCGTAGGGTAGATCTATTTTTAACTTTTTTTTTTAAGATTTTATTTATTTATTCATGAGAGAGAGAGAGAGAGAGAGAGGCAGAGACCTAGGTGGAGAGAGAAGCAGGCTCCATGTAGGAAGCCTGATGTGGGACTTAATCCCGGGATTCCAGGATCATGCCCTAAGCCAAAGGCAGATGCTCAACCACTCAGCCACCCAGGCGTCCCTATTTTTAACTTCTTGAGGAATCTCCACACTGTTTTCCAGAGTGGCTGTACCAGTTTACATTCCCACTAGCAGTGCAAGAGGGTTCCCCCTTCTCCACATCCTCTCCAACTTCTGTTGTTTCCTGTCTTGTTAATTTTCACTATTTTCACTGGTGTGAGGGGTGGTATCTCACTGTGGTTTTGATTTGTATTTCCCTGATGGCAAGTGATGTGGAGCATTTTCTCATGTGCTTGTTGGCCATGTCTGTGTCGTCTTTGGTGAAATATCTGTTCATATCTTCTCATTTGGATTGGATTTGTTTCTTGGGTGTTGAGTTTAATAAGTTCTTTATAGGGGATCCCTGGGTGGCGCAGCGGTTTAGCGCCTGTCTTTGGCCCAGGGCGCGATCCTGGAGACCCGGGATCGAATCCCACATCGGGCTCCCGGTGCATGGAGCCTGCTTCTCCCTCTGCCTATGTCTCTGCCTCTCTCTCTCTCTCCGTGACTATCATAAATAAATAAAAAAAATTAAAAAAAAATAAGTTCTTTATAGATCTTGGATACTAGACCTTTATTTGATATGTCATTTGCAAATAGCTTCTCCCATTCTGTAGGTTGTCTTTTAGTTTTGGTGACTGTTTCTTTTGCTGTGCAGAAGCTTTTTATCCTGATTAAGTCCCAATAGTTCATTTTTGCTTTTGTTTCCCTTGCCTTCATAGATGTATCTTGCAAGAAGTTACTGTGGCCAAGTTCAAAAGGGTTGTTGCCTGTGTTCTCCTCTAGGATTTTGATAGATTCCTGTCTCATATTTAGATCTTTCAACCATTTTGAGTTTATCTTTGTGTATGATATAAGAGAACGGTCTGGTTTCATTCTTATGCATGTGGCTGTCCAATCTTCCCAACACCACTTATTGGAGAGACTGTCCTTTTTCTAGTAGATATTCTTTCCTACTTGTCGAATATTAGTTGACCATAGAGTTGATTGCCCATTTCTGGGTTCTCTATTCTGTTCCATTTTTCTATGTGTCTGTTTTTGTGCTAGTACCATATTGTCTTGATGATCACAGCTTTGTAATATAGCTTGAAATCCAGCCTTGTGATGCCCGCGGCATTGGTTTTCTTTTTCAATATTCCTCTGGCTATTTGGGGTCTTTTCTGATTCCATAAAAATCTTAAGATTATTTGTTCCAACTCTGTGGATAAAATCCATGGTATTTTGATAGGGATTGCATTGAATGTGTAAATTGCCCTAGCATTGACATTTTTGCAATATTTATTCTTCCAATCCATGAGCATGGGATGTTTTTCCATCTCTTTGCATCTTCCTCAATTTCGTTCAGTAGTGTTCTGTCGTTTTTAGGGTATAGATCCTTTACCTCTTTGGTTAGGTTTCTTCCTAGGTATCTTATGCTTTTGGGTGCAATTGTAAATGGGATTGATGCCTTTATCTCTCTTTCTTCAGTCTTATTGTTAGTGTATAGAAATGCCACTGATTTCTGGGCATTGATTTTGCATCCTGCCACACTGCCAAATTGCTGTATGAGTTCTGGCAATCTTGGGGTGGAGTCTCTTGGGTTTTCTGTGTACATATCATGTCATCTCTGAAGAGGGAGATTTTGACTTTTTCTTTACCAATTTGAATGCCTTTTATTTATTTTTGTTGTCTGATTGCTGAAGCTAAGACTTCTAGTACTATGTTGAATAACAGTGGTGAGAGTGGACATCCCTGTCGTGTTCCTGATCTTAGGGGAAAGGCTTTCAGTTTTTCCCCATTGAGAATGATATTTGCTGTGGGCTTTTCATAAATAGCTTTTAAGATATTGAGGAATATTCTCTCTATCCATACACTTTTTGTTTGTTTGTTTGTTTGTTTTTTTCATACACTTTGATGTATGGTTTTTCTCTTGTTGATGTGATCTATCATGTTGATTGTTTTATGAGTGTTGAACCAACCTTGCATCTCAGGGATAAACCCCAGTTGGTCGTGGTGAATAATCCTCTTAATGTATTGTTGGATCCTATTGGCTAGTATCTTGGTGAGAATTTTTACATCCATGTTCATCAGGGATATTGATCTATAATCCTCCTTTTTGTTGGGGTCTTTGCTGGTTTTGGAATCATGGTGATTCTGGCCTCATAAAACAAGTTTGGGTATATTCCATCCCTTTCTATCTTTCAAAACAGCTTTAGTAGAATAGGTATTACTTCTTTAAGCATTTGATAGAATTCCCCTGGGAAGCCATCTGGCACTGGACTTTTGTGTCTTGGGAGGTTTTTGATGAGTGCTTCAATTTCCTTGCTGGTTATTGGCCTGTTCAGGTTTTCTATTTCTTCCTGTTCCAGTTTTGGTAGTTTGTGGTTTTCCAGAAATGTGTCCATTTCTTCTAGATTGCCTAATTTATTGGTGTATAGCTGCTCATAATATGTTTTAAAAATCGTTTATATTTCCTTGGTATTGGTTGTGGTCTCTCCTCTTTCATTCATGATTTTATTAATTTGAGTCTTTTCTCTTTTGTTTTTAATAAGGCTGGCTAATGGTTTATGTATCTTATTAATTCTTTCAAAGAACCAACTCCTGGTTTTGTTGATCTGTTCTACAGTTCTTCTGGTCTCGATTTCATTGAGTTCTGCTCTAGTCTTTATTTCTTTTCTTCTGCTTGGTGTAGGCTTTACTTGCTATTCTTTCTCCAGTTCCTTTAGGTGTGAGGTTAGCTTGTGTATTTTTTTCCCAATTTTTTGATGGAGGCTTGTATTGCGATGTATTTCCCTTTTAGGACTGCTTTTGCTGTATCCCAAAGATTTTGAATGATTGTATCTTCATTTTCATTAGTTTCCATGAATCTTTTTAATTCTTCTCTAATTTTTGGTTGACCCATTTATCTTTTAGTAGGATGCTCTTTAACCTCCATGTGTTTGAGTTTCTCCCCAGTTTCTTCTTGTGATTGAGTTCTAGTTTCAAAGCATTGTGGTCTGAAAATATGCAGGGGATTTCCCCAATCTTTTGGAATCAGTTGAGATGTGATTTGTGACCCAGTATGTAGTCTATTCTGGAGAAAGTTCCATGTGTACTTGAAAAGAATGTGTATTCAGTTGCATTCAGATGGAAAGTTCTGTATATATCTGTGAAATCTATTTGGTCCAGTGTATTATTTAAGGCCCTGGTTTCTTTGGTGATGTTCTGCTTACTTCTGTCATTTGCTGAAAGTGGGGTGTTGAACTCTCCTGCTATTAGTGTATTATTATCTAAGTATTTCTTTACTTTGGTTATTAATTGCTTAATATACTTGGCAGCTCCCACATTAGGGGCATAAATATTCATGATTGTTAAGTCTTCTTGTTGGATAGACCCTTTAAGTATGATACAGCATCCCTCTTCGTCTTTTACTACAGTCTTTGGTATAAACTTTAATTTATCTGATATGAGGATTGCTACCCTAGCTTTCTTTTGAGGACCATTTGAATGGTAAATGATTCTCCATCCCTTCATTTTCAGGCTGGAGGTGTTCTTAGGTCTAAGATGAGTCTCTTGTAGACACATATAGATGGGTCTTGCTTTTTTATCCAGTCCGATACCTTGCGTCTTCTGATGGGATTATTTAGCCCATTCCTGTTCAGAGTAACTATTGAAAGATATGAATGTAGTGTCATTGTAATACCTATTCAGTCCCTGTTTTGTGGATTATTTCTTTGGGCTTCCTCTTTCTTTTTACTCTTTCAATTTACAGTAAATAAATTTCTTGCAGAGGTAGTTTGGTGGTCACATATTTTTTCAGTTTCTGCCTACCTTGGAAGTTCTTTATCTCTCGTATTCTGAATGACAGCCTTGCTGGATAAAGTATTCTTGGCTGCATGTTATTCTCATTTAGTACCCTGTATATATCATACCAGCCCTTTCTGCCTGCCAGGTCTCTGTGGAGAGCTCTGCTGTTAATCTGATATTCCTCCCCATATACGTTAAGAATCTCTTGTCTCACACTGCTTTAAGAATTTTCTCTTTATCTTTGAAATTTGCAAGTTTCACTATTAAATGTCGAGGTGTTGAATGGTTTTTATTGATTTGGGGAGGGGGCGTCTCTACCTGAATGCCTATTTCCTTCCCCAGATTTGAGAAGTTCTCAGTTAATGATTTGTTCAAATATACTTTGTGGTCACCCCTCTCTCTCAGCCTCTTCTGGAATCCCAATTAGATGCATATTCTTCCTTCTCAAGCTATCATTTATTTCCCTAAGCTTTTCCTCATGGTTTCTTAATTGTTTTTCTCTTTTTTTCCCAGCTTCCTTGCCATCAACTTGTCTTCTATGTGACTCACTCTCTCTTCTACCTCATTAACCCTAGAAGTTAGAACATCCAGATTGGATTGCATCTCATTTCATCTGTTTTTAATTTCGGCCTGATTAGATCTCAATTCTGTAGTAACGAAGTATCTAGAGTCCTTTATGCTTTTTTCCAGTAACTTTATAATTGTACTTCTGAATTGAATTTCTGACATCATATTTAAATCTAAATTCTGTAACTGTGGCAGAGTATTGTTTCTGGTTCTTTGTTTTATGGTGAATTCTCCCTTCTAGTCATTTTGTCCAGTGCAGAGTGGCTGTATGAGTGGGCTGAGTCAAAAATATCAACCATGACCAAGTAAAATACACCCTAGATGATTCTGAAGACGTCAGAGACCAGAAAATTAAAAAAACAAAACAAAACAAAAAAAACAAAAGGACCACTAAAGTGAAAAACACATTCTTAAAGCAGTAAAAATAAAAAGCCAAAACCAAAAACAATGAAGAAGAACAAAGAAAAAGAAAAAAGTAAAGAGGAAAAAGAAAAAAAGGAGGGGATGGTGGTGGTGAGGAAGTGGTAGTGGAGAGAGAATGTCTATCTGAGGGGTCCTAGAGGGTGATCATCTTGGTTCTGAGTATTTTTTGTTCTCTGTGTTAGAAGGTGCTCAATCCTAAATTTATATAAACCAGCAAAAGTTATATAAAGCCCCAACATTGACCACAAAAACACAAACAAGATAAAAGAGGGGGGCAGAATGAGGAGGAAGAGGGAATAGAATCTCACAGAATGAACGAACATGGTATTCTACTTGGTTCTGGGTATATGTTGGTCGTGTTTTAGAAGGTACTAACACCCACCATCGTAAAACAAAATGAGGCAGAAAAAACAACACAAAACAAAAACCCATATCTTGTATATCTACCAAAATTAAATTGAATACGTTGAAGGGAATCCAGAAGTGAAAAATATGTCTAAGACATGTAATTTTAGAAATATGAAAGTCAAAAAGGAAAAAACTTAAAAATGAAGAGCTGGTAAAATATTGTAGTTAAGGTGGGAAAAGAAAAAATATTGGAAATTTTTAGTCTGATATAAAAACGAGTAGTAATGGAAAAAAAAAAAAAAAAGACCTTCTTGTTCTATGTACTATTTTCCCTCAGTCCTAGAGAATCAGCATAGGCAGCTTTCCAGTGCTGCTTGGTCAATAAACTTGCTCTTCCCTTGTTCTTCCAGCTGGTCTCTTCTGGGGTAAGGGTCTGCTGGCCTGATTCTCAGGTGTCTGGGCCTGGGTGGAGATACCCCATCCCTCACCAGGTGCCAGGCTCAGAGTGAGTTGATGATCCCGTGAGGTCTTTGTTTCCTAGAGGCCCCGCCTCTCCTAGGCACAAGGTGAAACAGAGGAAAAACAAAAATGGTAGCGGCCAGATTTCCAGCTCTGGAGTCTAGCTCCCTGTGAGTAACTAACCACAGCTCCCAGTACACACTGGCCTAGATGCTCCTGGGGGCAGGCGCCGGTGCACTGATCTGCACAGCTTGCTGGGTACCTAGTAGCAGTTGAGTTCTCACTGTCCTGTGCCCTCCCCGCTTCTGCCTGTCCCAGAAGGAACACCCGCTTTGCTTTGGCGCCCTGGGATTCGGGGCCCTGTGCCTCTGGACTCGCGCTCCTGGGGACTGCCTGTCCCGAAGGAAATGGGGTACAGCCACCTCCGCCCAGAGCCAGCTCACCTAACCAACTGGCTTTTCCCAAATGCACCAGAGGATGCGGCGCTCCACCCCTTTACCGATAGTGGACTGTGGTTTGTGGTGCACTTTCCCCCAGGTGCCCCTCCTCTTATAGTGACTCTGGGAATCTTGAGGCTTCCCTGCCCCTCCTGCGATTTCCTGGCTAAGCACTTTTCTGTCAGGGAAAACTCTGGTGCAGATTTTTAAAGTTCCCACTTTTCCAGGGCTGAGCTTTCCTGCCCCAGGAGGCTTTCACTGCTCCACTTTAGCCCTGCTGGTTGCAGTTCCTCTCCCTTACTTAATTCTTTTTTGTTTTTTTGTCTTCCTACCTTGTTAGAAGCGAAAACTTTTCTCTCTGTAGCATTCCAGCTATTTTCTCTTTAAATCTCAGGTCGAATTTGTAGGTGTTCAGGATGTTTTGAAAGTTATCTAGGTAAGTTTGTGGGGCCTGGTGAGTTAAGGCCCCAACTCTTCTGCCATCTTGCCAGCGACTACATTTTAAATGAAGGCCATGAATGATTCCAGTAGAGTGGTAAGGAGCAGAACCCACATTATAGTGGATTGAAAAGGGAGAGGAAGACAGGTCTTTCCAGGTTTTTCTTGAGGCATTTTATTTCCTCCAAGAAAAAACTTGAGTCCATGTGGTAAAAAATGTTGACATTTGTTAAATCCTTGTTTGTTACATGATTCTCTGCACTGTTTCAGTGTGTTTGAAATAGTCCCTAAGCATATGTCTGGCTCTGAAGGTGAGAGGACAATTGAATGATAGCTAGAAGGAAATGCAGGGTTGGGGAGCTGGCTAATGACACTCATTCATCAGTAGGGAGCCAAAGGTTGAAAATACAAGAGAAGTGGTGGTTGATGGGGTAGCTTTGTAAAGAAACTGATGGGGTCAAGGAGGTGAGGCAACTGGCCGGTGGAGAAGTTTGGCTTGATGGCAAGGAGAGAATCCATTCGTCTGAGACAGGAAGAAACCGGGAGGATGGAATAAAGACGTGGTTTCTAATACAAACAGGAGACCTTGAGTCAGTAGCTGGCTGACAGGGCTTCACTGAGCTCCGAGCCTGCGCAGCTTTGGTGGCCCCAGTTTATATCTTCCAATTCCCGCAACAGCACTAGGCTATATGACAGCAAAAATGAATGGCAACTGTGTGAGTTTTCAGTTTTGCCAGGCAGGTAAAAGGGCTAGGAGAAAAGGCAGTCAAAGATGATAGCAAGAAAGCAGTTCAGATGATTGAACCATGGCACTGGAGAAAGCAGGAAGACAGGGGAAAATGGGGGAATTCAGCATCCAGAAGTCTGGATGAGAAGGCAGGAACTGGAATGGGGAGAGGCTGAAGTCAGAATATTTGAGTTTCAAGATTTTAGTAGAATTCCTGAACAGCTGGCTCATGTGTGAGTAAAAAAATGTGTGAGGCTAAGATGAAACCAAATCTAATTTCTAGGAGTAGAAAGCAAGGCATCCCCCACCCAGGGCAGCTGCTCAAGAAAAAGGTTAACCAAAATCACTAATGGCATCGGGTTAGAAGTTGAGGATGGATACAATGGGAGAAACTTCACATGTTTTAGAAGCTCTCCCCATCTGCCGTAGGGAACTCCTCCAGCTTGCCAGGAAGCTGACTGTCTGCAACTGCCCGCTGGAAGGTCTATTGTTCGCCTGGTGAAAATAGGGAGCCCATTCTCTCATCCTCAGACACAGTATTCAGGATGCTCACAATTGTAATTCTTCAGCAGTGGGTTGATAAAGACTGCCTCTTCTGTTTTCCAAGTGCTTGACTGTGTGCAAGTGTTGCTCAAATCAGAAGTAAATAAAGGCTTTAAAAAAAAAAAAAGAAAGACTTGTCTCCTTCCTCACTTCTCTCCAGATTAGTCTGGGGATTTGAACCTCCAGCCTATTTTGTTTTTTTTTTTTTTTTTTTTTTTTTAACCTCACTAGGATGACCACACCTGAAGCTTCCTGGTTCAGTCTTTCCTACTCTGATTCAGCCCCGCCAGTCATTTGACATCTCTGCAGCTCTGCATCTTTCCTTAGCAAGCTACTTACTGCCTTTCAGAGAAAACAGACCCAGTTCCATGTTCAAGAGTGTCCAGCAAATAAGCCCCAGTCCTGTTGGAACCCACCATTCTCAGGATACCCCACCCCATCCTCAGATCTCTAGGTTTGGTCCTCCTTCCTTCCATCTGGATTGCCCCCCACCCCCTTCTAGCATCCATGTGTATTACATCAAGACCCTTATCTAAAGTTATTTCCCCCTTGGAAAACTTGCTTCATGCAGTCTCTATGTAAGTGTATATGATTCAATAGTCCTCAGTTGCAAATTAGAACATTTTATTGTAGTCCCAGTGTCCATAATCCTGTTTGGCTCACCCGTATGAGGTGAAATACAGGCGATCATTTCATTTGTAACAAACTACGATGTCTTAAGAATAATTGACTTCTCTAACATGTTCAAAAGCCAGCGCCTGGGTGGCTTAGTTAAGTATCTGCCTTCGGCTCAGGTCGTGACCTTAGAGTCCTGGGATCGAGTTCCACAAATAGGGCTCCCTGCTCAGCGGCCAAGAGTCTTCTTCTCCCTCTCCCTTTGCCCCTCCCCCCTGCTTGTGTGCTTTCTTTCACTCTGTTTCAAATAAAATCTTTTTTAAAAAATAAAATGTTCGGGGATCCCTGGGTGGCTCAGCAGTTCGGCGCCTGCCTTTGGCCCAGGGCGTGATCCTGGAGTCCCGGGATCGAGTCCCGCGTTGGGCTCTGGGCATGGAGCCTGCTTCTCCCTCTGCCTGTCTCTCTCTCTCTCTCTATCATGAATAAATAAAATCTTTAAAAAAAATAAAATGTTCAAAAGCAATCAGTATCCCACTCTGCACTCAGTTCACTTTTGTTTCCTTTTCCTTGCTTGAGCTGTTCCCTCTGGCTTGAATGGCAAATGTTAAAAGCCAAGTTTCAAAACAATATTGTTTCTTTCCGTAGGATTTAATGATTTTGGATAAAGTTAATTAGGTGCCTGGCTGGCTCAGCTGGTAGAACATGAAACTCTTGATCTCGGGGTCGTAAGTTTGAGTCCCATGTTGGGTAGAGAAATTACTTAAAGATAGAATCTTAAAAAAATAAATATAAGAAGCAATTGTTTTGATTGATGGATCATCTGGATTCAAGAATAAAAAGAGTGTAAAGGAAAAAACAATTTTGGGGCTCCTGGCTGGCTCAGAAGAACGTGAGACTCTTTTTTATTTTTTAAGCTTTTATTTATATGTTCGTGAGAGACACACAGAGAGAGAGGCAGAGACCCAGGCAGAGGGAGGAGCAGGCTCCCTGCAAGGAGCCTGTTGTGGGACTTGATCCCAGCACTCCGGGATCATGCCCTGAACTAAAGGCAGATGCTCAACCGCTGAGCCACACAGGCATCCCAGAGTGTGAGACTCTTGATCTCAGGGTTGTGAGTTCAAGTACCACGTTGGGTGTAGAGATTACTTAAATAAATAAATGAACCTTAAACCTATTATGTTGTGTTCCTACTTTTGTATATTTGTTAGTATACACAAAAAAAGAAATCTGGATTGTAGCTATATCAGTGGTTATCTCTAGGGGAATAGAGGTGAATACAGAGACTTTCTGTAATATATTTCTGTAATATCTTAGATTTTTCTATCAATTGGATTTGTAATCAGAAAAGGTGAACACATTTTTTAAAAATTTTACACATATATGAACTAAACCAAGTAATTTCCCCTAGTATAAATGTTAAAGTGAACTAACCTACTTCTATCATCTTTTTTTTTCTATCATCTTTTAAACTGAAAAAAGATATTCCAGACCCTTAAGGAACTGAGAATTTTCTTCTCACTTAAAAACAAAACCAAGACATAATATGAGCTGGATTCTAATTGTTGCTAGATTACTTCTCCCTCCAGAAACTTCCCCAAGCTGTGTCCATTTTGTCTCTCCACCAAGCAGTCACACTGACTTCTTGCATGACTATTTTCTTGCTGTTCTGAGAATGAAGCTTTCCAGAAAGCTTTACAACTTAAAAACCTGTTCCAGACCTTCCTCCTCCCAAGAGTATGCTTTAACAAAAGAGCAGTGTCAAGCAGTACTTTGCAGATGCTGAAGGGGGGCGGGGGGGGGGGCGGGGGCGTGTGGGCGCGGCTGAGATGCTTGCATTTCTAACAAGCTCCCTGCTGGTGGCAAGGATGCTAGTCTGAGGATCACACTTTGAGTGGCTGGGAGTAGAGTATTTCTAACTCTATTTCACCTCCCCACTAGCTTCTCTCATATGATCCTTTGCAACAGAGCTTGGTGTACAGCTGATAATAACTAATCCTGCTTAGCTACTAGCTAATGTAGAATAATAATTCCAAACAGTAATGGATTGCACCTGAGGAGCTTTACAAAAAACAGGCAGTGCTCCTTGGCCAATATAATTTGACCCTATAAAGGCGGGATCCAGGTAATGATAGCTTAAAAAAAAAAAAAAGCTTTCTGGGGCACCTGGGTGGCTCAGTTGGTCAGTTGGTTGAGTGTCTGCCTTTGGCTCTGGTCATGATCTTAGAGTCCTGGGATCAAGCCCCCCATGGGGCTCCCTGCTCAGCAGGGAATCTGCTTCTCCCTCTCCCTCTGTTGCTTCCCTCACTCATGCACACACATTCTCACTCTTGCTCGTACTCTCACAAATAAATAAAATCTTTACTTAAAAAAACTTCCTATGTGGTTTTTTTTTTTTTTTCAGATTTTATTTATTTGAGAGAGAGGACTTCAGCAGGAGGGAGAGGAGGAGGGAAGGGCAGAGGGAGAGGGAGAAGCAGACTCCCCACTGAGACAGGGCCCTGTGCTTCACTGACTAAAGGAGAGATAGGGCAAGATGAAACAAATAGTTGGTCATCTACGTCCCTTAGAGGTACAGAAAGGACTCATAACTAAGATACTTGAGGTACATACTTCTACCCCCACGTAGATTTCTTAGAAGATGAGAAAGGGACGTGTCATGACTGTGGGTAAGTCTAGATAGACTGGGACTGAGCCTTGCAGAGATTTCGGTGCCCTTGTGCGGCACAGGGGAGACAAGATGCCTCCCACATCCTCTCACCTGGCCCATACCTGAACAGCAGATGGGGCAAAGGAAGGCTCAGTGGATGCCGTGGGGGTTAGGCTTAGAACAGAAGCCTACCCCCAATAGAACAGAGTTCTCCTGAACTTTGCTGGATCACAAAATATATATATATATATAAAGAGAATATAAAGAAAAATCATGTTGGATTATACAGTCCCATTCCTTGCTAATTGAGTTGTAGACCAAGATTCACATCTGTAACACTAGCAAAGATTCTAGTGTTGGCCCTTCAGAAGCACCGTATTTGTTCTTGACCACCAGAGGGCCTCCAGTCCCCAAGGGAGAGAACTTAATGGGGAAAAAGCAGTCCCATCCCTGTAGCAGCCTTTGCCAGAAGTTTCTGGGCCCTTTTGGAAAAAAAAGAGCAGCGGGTCAGATGTCCAGTGCTCTGCTCCCCGCTCCCCCCATACCTGCATATTTTTTTTATCGTCTCTAAAGCCAAAAAGACCAAAACCAAAACCAAAAAACATGTTTGTTATAATTATCAAAAGATGAAAATAATTATTATAGTGGTTTATCTCAATGGAGCTCTTATTTGGTCTCTGCCTGAGCCCTTGGACCTTAATCTCTAGTGTATGTACACAGAGTTAACTAAACACTCTTGATTACTTCCAGCAACCAGGTATCGGAGTCCTAGAAACAGTAAAAAGGGTTTTATTCTTCCTTTCATTAGAAAAAGGTAAGTTCCATGTGGGTGGAGGATTTTCGTGTTTTGCTCACTGATGTATCCCACACACCTAGAACAGTGCTCCCCACAAAGAAGATACTCAGGAAATATTTGTTAAATATATAGAACTGCATCTCTCTCCTGTGAAGGCTGGTCCCACTGTGAGGCCAAAGGTACCAGCAGCCCCACTGGGGAAAGTGTCCCAGAGCGTTCAGCAAAGGGGTCCTCTGGAGTCTGAGGAGTTTGGAAACAAGTTGCCTTTGTCTAGTCAAGGACATCCTCAGATTATGTAGCTCAGTGGTTCTCAAAGTGTAGTCCCAGGACTAGCAGTGTGAGAATCAGCTGGGAATTTAGTAGAAGTGTGAATTTTCAAGTTCTGCTCCAGACCCACTGAATCAGAAACCCTGGGGATCCAGCCTAGCAATGTGTCGTAACAAGCTCTCCAAGTCATTCCAATGCTCTCTAAAGTTTTTTTTTTCTCTCTCTAAAGTTTGAGCATCACTGATGTAGTGGGATAAAGGGCAGAAGGATGAGCAAGAGGAGGAACAAGTGCTGAAAATTCAGAGCCTATTTTGAGTCCTGGGGGTGGTGGTGTGTGCATTCAAGCAAAAAGATGCTTCCTGTCCTGCAGTTCCTCAGGGAGCTAGTGATGAAGACTGTTTAGAATGCACAGGGTAGGGGAGTCTGGGTGGCTCAGCCACTTAGGCATCTGCCTTCAGCTCAGGTCATGATCCCATGTGGGATCAGGCCCTACACCAGGCTCTCTGCTCCGTGGGGAACCGCCTTCTCCCTCTTCCTTTGTCTGCAGCTCTCTGTGCTTGTGCTCTCTCTCTTGCACTCTCTCTGTCAAATAAATGAAATCTTAACACACACACACACACACACACACACACGGTAGATGAGTTTATCTGATGAGAGTCCCTGTGGGATATTGGAGGCCAAAAAAGGTAGGCAGAGAAAGAATATAAAGTTAAAATTTCCACTTCTTCTAGACATAGTAAGTTCTGATCAAGATGTGGTAAATGGTTGTTCTGTTGGAATTGCAGAGGATAAGGCATAGTCAGGAGCTCAGAACATAAATGAAGCTGTATAGTACATAAAGTACTATACAGATTATCTGGAAAGATCAAGAGGACAGCGGTTATCAGAGGAGAACTGAAGTAGGGGCAGTGAAAATGAGCTTGCCTCATTCAGGAGTCCATGAAGTCTCTGGAGGAGAGACAAAATTCTGACCTCCTTTCTCTCCTTTCCTTGACACAAGAAAGGTTCTGACTGAACTGTAAACTTTAATGCAGTTACTCATTCAGGGATTTAAGTTTTCATGATGCAGGCCCAAGAGTTGGGGCTCTCTGCTACCCACCCCTCACTGGATCTAAGTACATGTATACTTTGTGTAGCATATATGAGAATAGATAGCAGACCAGCTCTTTGACAGGTCAGGATCATAATGTCTTCCTCTTGGTGATGGCTTGTCTTCAACCCTAGAGGAACATGAAGGGAGCTGTCAAGTCTGAGATAAGAAAGAATTGGAGTCTCCAGGAGGGAAAAAAGAATCAGTGGTTGAAAATTCGTTCTGGTTGGAGGTGCCAAATCCTGTCAATAGAGGGACTATCCACTGATGGCTGAGTAGCATTTCCAATTACATCTTGAGTATAGCACAAACAAACAAACAAATAAGGTGCCATCTTCTTCCTTTGTGGTTTGAGATCTCCCAAACCCAGGGCTGAATGGGTGGAGTTGATGAACCACATTGCACACATACTACAAGGTGCCCACATGAACATTCTCTTTTGCCTCTGGGCCCCTTGCACTGAAAAAAGCTGATCTGGTTTAGATGCCATCCATAGAGGAAGTCATGTTACTTTCCCCCCAGATCAGTACCCCTAGCATAATTTGTCAGTGAACTGAGTAAAGGGGTGGCAAGGTTCACCAGGCTTACAGACTGAGTTCAGTGCCACTGTTTAGGACACCTCTTGTTAAGAAGCTCAGCTCAGGAGCCAGGAAACACAGCTCTGGATGGGCTTCTTGGTGGTCCTTGAAGGGCTCAGGGGCTGAAAGTGTCCCAGGAGTTGGGGGATTACCTGAGTGACAACTATCTTTATATATCCACAATGCTAGTGCAAATCTGAAGCTATCCTGGTAGAGTCTAAGGAAAGCGTTCTTTTTTAAAAGATTTTATTTATTCATGAGAGACACACAGAGAGAGGCAGAGATATAGGCAGAGGGAGAAGAGGCTCCCCGAGGGGAGCCCGATATGGGACTTGATCCTGGGACCCCAGGATCACGACCTGAGCTGAAGGCAGATGCTCAACCACTGAGCCACCCAGGCGTCCCATGGAAAGCATTTTTAACAGTTCAGAGTCTTGTCCTTTTGGAAGGCAGTCTTGTTTCTCCCGTGTTAGGGTGGAGTGACTGGGAAAAGGTTTAAAAGCAACCTAATGGCAAAAGCTCAGGTTGAGGAGCCATGCAAGGAGTAAACTTTGTTCCTAGGTGGGTAGAGCCTAAGTGGATGGAGCCTAGGTGGACAGAGTGGTGAGTTGACGTCAGAAGGCACCACGACTGGCCACATGCTTGGCTGTTTGGCTGGAGGGTGGATGTCAGGGTTGTCACTAGCTTGTCCCAAACCAGGTCTGAGCAGTGCAGAAGTGTTTTACGCTACCCCTGGTTCTGCCCTCAATACACAATACACTTCTGGTCACACTGGAAAATTTGTCACTCGGTATTCTTTTCAGAGAATGAGTGGCCAATATCATAACCTTGAGATAATGTGAAGAAATGTGCTCAGGTCTACAATACCTGTGTTGCCCCTCACTTCCTCATCTAACTGAAATGAACAGTAAGCTTCCTTCCTTGTTTTAACAGACTCTTCCAGCAGGAGGCAGCACGAACTTGAGTATTACAGCTGGAAACTAAAAAAAAAACAAAAAACAAAACCTTTCCTATAGAGAATCTGAGAATAAGGAACAAATGGCACTCAAAAGTCTGCCTTTAAAAACCAGTGTCCTGTGCTATAGCCTCTGAACAGCTGGGGGAAGGAGGAGTTCACTTTCACTCTGGCCAGGGGGGTCCCCTCTCCCTCTGCAGAACACTCAACTCGTATCCTTTGGAAAATATACATTCAAGGAAACCTAATCTTCATGGGTTGTACTTTCTCCTGATTAATCTGTCATTTCCTCACCTTCTCTTGATTTAACCTGCTGCAGATGAGGAGGGAGGCTTTCTTCTAGTTATTTCCAGAAACTGAGGGGTCTACTGCCTGGCACTGGGAAGCTGGCTCTTCTTTGCAAGATTCATCGTCCCACAGCAAGGGGAGTGTGTCCTCTGCTTAGGATGGCAGGGAGGGGTGGCTATGCTAAATTCTGAACCTTAGGGGTTACCTGAGTGACTCAGTGGTTGAGCATCTGACTTTGGCTCAGGTCCTGATCCTGGGGCCCTGGGATCAAGTCCCACATCAGGCTCCCCGCAGGGAGCCTGCTTTTCCCTTTGCCTATGTCTCTGCCTCTCTCTGTGTGTCTCTCTCATGAAAAAATAAAACTTTTTAAAAAAAATTCTGAGACTTGGGGATCCCTGGGTGGCTCAGCGGTTTAGCGCCTGCCTTCGGCCCAGGGCATGATCCTGGAGTCTCAGGATCGAGTCCTGCATTGGGCTCCCTGCATGGAGCCTGCTTCTCCCTCTGTCTCTCTATCATGAATAAATAAATAAAAAAACTTTAAAAAAATTCTGAGACTTATCTCAAGGAGGCCAGGATTATGATTTCAGCAATGAATATGCAAGACAAGAATCACATGCAGTCTCAATCCTTAAGTGTATGTTACCTCTCCAAGAACGCCAGTTCCTGGAAAGCAAGGTTTGTCATGCTCACTGCTCTGTTTCCAGTGCCTGAGAGTGCCTGCACACAGGCACACAGTAGGCACTCGATAAATAGCCCTTGCGTAAATGAGAAAGGCTACCAATCTAATTTCACTCCTTGGTTTTCACCCCCAATCCCTCTAATTCTAAGCAATCACTGAACATCTATCTGGCTCTAGTTATCTTCACCTGATTCACCTCAACACTAGCCTGTCACTGCCTTATTCTAATACCTCCAACCGACATCCTAGTTGCCTATGGCTCAGAATCTATAGAGCCCGGACCTCAGTTCCAACTAGTGTGGTATAAAGGACATGCATGGGTTTTGGAGCTGGACAGATAGAAGCTGGAATCCTAATTCTGACACACAGCCACCACAGACGTAAGTAAAATGGGAATAAAAACATCTACCTTAAAAAAAAATCTAGGGACGCCTGAGTGGCTCAGCGGTTGGATGTCTGCCTTTGGCTCAGGGCATGATCCCCGAAGTCCAGGATTGAGCCCCACATTGGGCTTCCTGCATGGAGCCTGCTTCTCCTTCTGCCTGTGTCTCTGCCTCTCTCTCCCTGTCTCTCATGAATAAATAAATAAAATCTTTAAAAAAAAAATCTACCTTATGTTACTGGGACCACGAATAAGATTGTAGTAAAGCTCCAGGTATACAAAAAGCATTCAACCAATGGCCTTTTCCCCCCAATAATGTAATCTTATGCTATCTAAATTTACCGTGTGCTACCCAACACATTGGAGCCTCACATGATACTCCTATGCACACTGTATCCATTCCAGACACCAGATCTCTGCACATGCAGATTCGCCGCAGCCCACCAATCCTTCACAGTCTTCAGCTGCACCTGTCCCACTCTCACTCCTCTTATTTGCTCTTCATCATGCCTCCTCCAACTTTGTCCTTGAGTGGTGGTCTTGAAATTCTCCTGCATTGCCTCAAGGTCTAGCACTCTGCTGGGTATGGATTAGAGGCTTAGCAAAGTCTTATTAAATCAGAAGGAGGTTGGGTTTAGCTGAAAAAGACCACTTGCTGGTCTATTAATGAACCCTGCCCCTTCCTGAAGTACTGGTTTTCAGACCAAGGAATCCCTCAGTGTCCTTGGGCTCTTCCTTGGGTCGTTTCCATGGTAAATGTCTCATGATGGGGTGCTAGTAGACAGATGACCTCGTCTGGCTTCCTGGGAGTCGGAGGGATGCCCACAGCTGTGCCAACAGTAGGATGGAGGTTGGAAAATCACTGGCGGTTCAGGCCACTCCTCCACTTGTGCTCCCTGGAAACACGCCACTATGGATGGGCCCTTCCACGTGCCCTTAGCAGGCACATGGATTCCAGCTGCCTTCATAGCCCCTGTGAGGGGGACTCCAATACAGCTGTAGAAAAGGCCAGGCAGAGGACTTTACCACCCAAGGCCTGCTAGCAGCTCCCCAAATGGCAGATTGACAAGTGCTATGAGTCCAGAACTGTAAGGTCCAGGTCAGCCATTGCCACTTGGCCAAATGCCATCCACCCCCAGCATATCCTATAATGAGAAACACCTGCTGTTTCTCAACAATCTCTCTGCCTGACATTCAAGGATTTAGAAATCTGACCCTTTTATACTCATTTACAAAAATTGTCCCCACCCACACAAATTGCTGGCTCTGGTTATTGATGTCTTGTCCTTGTATGCCCTGGTTCCTCAAGGCCTCTTGACCTTGGCAATATTGGGCCCCTGCCGCTGCCCAGCCCACTCCTTCTCAGGACCCCAGCTGGAGCATCAGCTCCATGAAGCCTCTACTTGCATTGACCATTCTCTGGTAACCAATCCTATACAATCTCTCTTAGACTACCTTTCCTTATGGCAAATCTTACGTTTCAATGAAATCCTCAAGGCAGAGTACTTGTTTCCTGTTGGTGTCTCCCATGACAGCTCATACAAAGGGATCATGGACCAATATGAGGGGTGTGTGGATCAAAGACGCTCCGTATCATCCAAGTCTTGGGTTCTTCCCTTTGACTCTTGCAGGGACTGGGTCACAGAACGAAGGTGATGGGGTCAATTAACAGGCTTGGCGGACAAAGCCCAGAAAAGAAATTGCACCCACTGCTGAACAAGAGATGGAGAGCAACACACAGATCAAAGCCAGTCCCATGTGTCATTTACTGGTTGTGTTTTAACTTCTCTGAGCCAGTCTTCTGAGCTGTACAATGAGGATAACACTTAGTCTACTTACCTTATAAGTTTATGTGAGAATCAAATGAGATAATGTATGGGAAAGTGCTTAGAAGCACCCCACATACAAATAATAGCTGGTGTTAGCTACCCATATGGAGTTGAAAAGAGCTCAGACAGGGGCCAACTCTTGGCCCTAGGGCGAAGGTGGCTTTTATTTCCTCTCTTGGGGAAGAAGGGGGAGGAGAGTTTTCCCATGCACACCAACCTAAGGAAGGGGTGGGTGTGCCCCCAGAGGATGGGGCTAGAAGAGCCAGATAATCATTCAGAAGAGCTCCTCCGAGTCCAATCCTGGCCCTGGGCTGCAGGGTGTGCTCATCATAGTCACTCCCTTTAAGGTGGAAGCACCTGCATGAATGGAGGCACATGGAGGTATCCGCTGGTATCCGTTCATGAAGAGGAAGGGGGAGCAGGTGCCCTGAGTGAGGGAGCAGAGGGCCAGGATGGCCGACCCTATACTCAATGCCTGCACAGGATTATGACTTGCAAAAGGCCTGGCTGGTACGACTCTTCTCCCGAGAAGGGTCAGGGGGCCCAGAGGCATTATTCAATGGCTGGTCCTTTAAATGTCCATCTCAAACTGTGACTCTTCACCTGGGGAGAGAAGGGATAGATGGCCAGGTAAACAATCGGTAAAGTAGGGCTCACCTTTTAGAGGCCAGGGAGAGGCATTATTTTTCATTTTGTTGTTCCTACAAGAGTAGGGGCCAAAGAGAATGGAGGGAGAGTAGGACTCCACTAGGAATTCCTGGAAACAGACCTGAAGTTTCCCTGTCCAGCTGTGTTCTTTTCCCCAATCTTAAAGGAAGAGCAGAAACTGAGTTTCCCCACAGGAGAAATGACAATCCTGAATTTTGTACAATTTTTATTATTTTTAAAAAGAGTGAATGGTTACTTAGCTTTGATATAAATACAGCCTCACAGAAGAACATTCCTTAAACATGAAACTTTTCTGAGTGTGTGTCCCAACCGTAGTTTAGAAGATGGTAACACAACCTACTAGGCCCATGTCCAACTGCCCACAGAATAGCCTGACTCTGCAATAAAGGAGTTATTTTGGTAATTCAGCTACTCATTACCCTCATCCTAACTCTTTACACAAAAATATCCAAGTAACTCAAGCTGCAGGAGGTTGTTTTCTTAAATGGAGCTGCCTTGTTCATGATCTTCTGGGGTAAGGCTGCTTTGAGATTCTATATACCAAGATGCCCTGGCCCCCACAGGGAAACTGGCCACTTCTTCTGGTTTTATTTACACAAATATATGGTCCCAAGCTAGGAACTTTGGCTAATGTCCTGTTAACGCAAAATGAAAAATTAGGTCCATCCCTCACCATCACAGTGGAAATCTTAGGCCATTATTGTGGGTTAAGGGTTGTCAGCCTGGGGCACCTCTGAGCCAGCCCTGCATTTGCTATGGCTGAGTGCAGCTCCAGAAACTGTGAAGGGTTTGGCATAGCTGTCAAGTAGTGACGATTCCACATTGTCAGGTATGACTACCTTCATCCTCAACTTCCAGTCTTTGGTTTGAGGCAAAAGGGGGTAACTGACCACATGAATCCATCCATCCTTTTCTGTGTGTGCTCAAGCACACCTCTCTCCCTCCTTCCCACTGTTCTCCAAGTATAAAAGGCCAGGCAAGCGCTGCCTGTCATGGAGTTCCCAGGGTAAGTATGAATCACATCCTGCAGGCCCTGGATAGATGGACTCTGCGCCTGTCAGCAGGGCCAGCCCAGCCTGAGGTCTCAGCTGCGTCCTGTCTGGCCTTGGTCCACCGCCTTCCGGGTGAAGGGTTAGCGGGTTCCAATCTGACTCAAGTTGTCTGCCAGTGCTCACACTTCACTCTCCCACAGTAGGACGCTGAGATGCTCTGGTGAGCTAGTCATGATGCCACAAGAATGCATCACACACACCTTTCCCCGGGTGGTTGCTCTGTTTATTTAGGGGGAAGGCAGGGTGAGATACCAAGAAGGACCTAGCCGCCCCATGTCAAACCTGCAAAAATAACAATTGAGTACTCATCTTCAAGAATCTACTAGCAGACCAATACAGGAGGCATCCTGGATGTCTTTCTGATCCTATAGACCTGTAATTTCCTAGAGGGTACATATATCGTATCTTTGAGAAGTCATCTCCTGCCCATGCACATATCCCATGCTTGGGATATGTCCCAAGCATGGCAGACATGGGAAAATGCTTCAGGGACAATTATACCAAGAGTCATGCTTATGAAAGTGGCTGTGTGGAGCCCTCCCCTCCATTTCAAACAAACTCCCCACCAATTAAATTACCTGATGGGGCCAAATCCCCTCTCTTGGAGTTCTCAGACTCTTTTCATGTGGAAAGTTGGTACCACTGAAAGTTCTACCCCCCAATCCACATCTGGTCTCTAAGTTGTTCCACAGAGGGTAGGGCAGTGGCCATCATTCCCTTCCCTGAAATTTCCTCTTTGAAAGGGATCTATCAGCTGCCTATGTTCCCTCCCTAAGGAAGGGCCTGACCAAGCCCTGTCACTCACCACCGGCCGGCTTATCTTCCGGGCTGTTGCGCAGGTGGTTCTGGCTGGGCTCTGTCGGGGGCTCCTCACTGGCAGGGCTGGTAACCCCGGGAATGGTGGGCAGGTCCCGCGGGGGTGTTTTGGTCACAGGTGAGTTCCGACACTCCATCAAGAACTTCCGGTCATAGATGATCCTGGTACCTAGAGGGGGGCAGGGATGTTGAAAAAGCCATCTCAAACCTCCTGCCTGCTTGTTTTCCACTTCTTTGAGGCATGATTATTAGAGGCAGCAGGTTTATCTGCAAAAGCTGGATCAAGGAGGAGTGAGGCTGGGGTGCCTGCTGGTTCAGCTGACAGAGCATGGGACTCAAGTTGTCTGCCAGTGATTTGGGGGTTGTGGATTTGAACCCCACCACAGGGGTAGAGTTTACTGAAAATAAATGCCAAAAAAAAAAAAAAAAAAGGAGGAGTGAGGCAGATTCAGGGGTCTGGTTGCAGTCCTGCTCTGTTGCCTCCGAACCACCAATCTCATCATGTGCACACTCTGATGGAAAAAGAAGCCTGGCAGCCCGCCACACTGCACCTTCTCCTCTCAGATCAGTGCATCCTGGACTCTCCCCTTAAAGTTGTCCAACTCACTAATTAGTGTTCAGTGTTATTACTCAGGACAATCATATCCAATACTAGAGAAGATACATGTTTTTTTTTAAGATTTTATTTATTTATTTATTTATTTATTTACTTATTTATCAATCACACACACACACACACACACACACACACACAGAGGCAGAGATACAGGCAGAGGGAGAAGCAGGCTCCATGCAGGAAGCCCGACATGGGACTCGATCCTGGGTCTCCAGGGTCACTCCCTGGGCCGAAGGCAGCGCTAAGCCGCTGAGCCACCCAGGCTGCCCAAAGATTTTATTTATTTATTTGAAAGAGGGAGAAAGCATGAGCGGAGAGGAGGGGATGGGCGAGAGGGAGAAGCAGGCTCCCCTCTGAGCAGGGAGCCCCATGCGAGGTTCGATCCCAGGACCCCATGACTTGAACTGAGGGCAAACACTTAACCAACTAAACCACCTGGGCACCCTGAGAGGGTACATTTTTATTTATTTTTCAATTCAGTCCTTATAGGACCTTCATGGGATATCCAGAATATGTAACTCCATTTTACAGATGAGTAAAAAGAACAATTTTTTTTAAAAAAAGGTTTTATTTATTTATTCATGGTAAACACACACACACACAGAGGCAGAGATATGGGCAGGGGGAGAAGCAGGCTCCTCGATGTGGGACTCGATCCCAGGACCCTGGGATCATGACCTGAGCCAAAGGCAGATGCTCAACTACTGAGCCACCCAGGTGTCCCAAGCAAACAGAAAATTAAGTGATTCCCCCAAATCAGTAAAAATGAGAACTCCTGCCTGAGCTTCGTGGACAGAAGTGATGCATGGGCTCTACATTCCCACTAAAGGCTCTCCTGCTAAGCCCGTCTCCCTTGTGACAGCTGCTCTGATGTGTTACCGCACTTCGGGGCTTGCCCATGATCTATGTTCTATCCACTCCCTCTTCATTCTCCTTTCCTGAGCATCACCCTAGGGTGAGGACCAAGTCTCATGGAGTTACTATCCTTAAACCACACCCAGGACCTAGCCTGTGAGGGTGGTTGCCTGAGTGATATCTTAAAAAGGAACATTTTCTAAAGTCCAAGACTCAATTGGTTTCATCAAAGAACAATGACTAGGGAGAGGTGATTCATGTTGGTTCCTTGTTTACTCAGAATTACCTCTAAACACAAGGAAGGTAGTAATTAGTAACATACCTTAAACACCTCCCTCACACTCCTGATTCAGCCTTTTCAACAAAGGGCAGGCCTCAGGCTCAAATCCTTCAGCAGGCAATGGAATCCAGCTAGAATTTAAAACTGCCTTGGTGTCATTATATTTCTTTTTATAGTTACCTTCTATTTATGGCAAGTGAATCTGGTTTTCCATATATAGTTGTGATATCAAGTTTCCTTTTCATATACAATATAATTGAATATTATAACAGTATATATGTTATAAATAATGCACATAAGATAAAATAACAAAAACTAAGTTAAAAAGGTAAAGGATACAAAGACAAATACTAAAATATACATACAAATAGAAGGCAAGGTACAATATAAACTGCAGATGGAATGCGAGTGCTGGAGTTTAGAAGCAAGGATCAAAGACTTCAGGAGTGCCCTTCCTTATCAATAGACCTGAAGAATTTTCCCTACTTGAGGGCTAAGATGAGTGACATTCCGAAAGTGGGGATCCATGTCACGATGTTGAGCAGGGGCTCTGTGAGCAGCACCCAGGAGAGGAACCTGTTTGCACCCCAGAGATCTGAGCAGGAGTGCATGGGGTGGAGGTCATTCTGCTGAGGGCTGGAATGCTGAGAAGCACAGAAATGGTTAAGAGATACCAGAAGGTGCACTTGGCCTACTTGCATGTCCCCATCTGACTGCAGCCCTGCCTGGGCAGTTACCCAGTCTTGATCTCCCTGCCTGAGAGGCAGTAATGCCCAAGCCTTGTCCACCAACACCATGTGAACTACGGTTCACACTCACATTTCTTAGGGGGAGGGTGAAAAGCAAAGAACACAGAACCCAGGCTGTGCTGTAGGCTCTGCTACCAACCAGCCGTGTGACCCTACTGCCCACCACCCTCCGCTCCTCCTCCATCTGGGCCTCAGTTTCCTCATCTGTAACATGAAGGGCTGAGAGGAGTGCCTATGAGCCCAAGGGGCTCTAAATGAAGACTTAAATGGAGCAGTGCCTTCTTGAGGGTAAATGCCCTGGCTTCAGAGACAGACCACTCTTCTTTGTTTCTTAATCCTCAAGGCTTGGCAAGATTCTCCCCTGTCCTTGCCTCCCTCCAGCCTTGCTATTTTGTTGCTTTGTTCACCACAGAATGGGGAACTGACCACATCAGAGTGGAACCTAAGACTTGGAGATTCAAGGATCTCAAAAAGAATCAGGGTAGAGGGGAGTGCCTGGGTGGTTCAGCTGGTTAAGTGTCTGACCCTTTGGGTTTTTTTTTTTTTTTTTTAAGATTTTATGTATTTATTTGAGGAGGGGGGAGAGAGAGAGAGAGAAAGAGAGAAAACACGTGCATGCATGAGCCAAGGGGAAGGGCAGAGGGAGAGAATCTCAAGCAGATTCCCAGCTGAGCGCAGAGCCTGACTTGGGACTTGATTCCACTACCCAAGATAATGACCTGAGCTGGAACCAAGAGTCAGATGCTCAACTGATTGAGCCACACAGGTACCCCTGAGCATCTGATTCTTTTTTTGTTTGTTTGTTTTCTTTTTTTTTTTTAACTTTTATTTATTTATGATAGGCACACAGTGAGAGAGAGAGAGAGGCAGAGACACAGGCAGAGGGAGAAGCAGGCTCCATGCACCGGGAGCCTGACGTGGGATTCGATCCCAGATATCCAGGACCGCGCCCTGGGCCAAAGGCAGGCGCCAAACCGCTGCGCCACCCAGGGATCCCTGAGCATCTGATTCTTGATTTCGGTTCAGGTCATGATCTCAGGGTTGTGAGATCAAGCCCCATATCGGGGTCTGACCTGGGTGTGGAGTTTGCTTAAAATTCTCTCTCCCTCTCCCTCTGCACCTCCTCCACTTCTCTTCTTTTCTAAAAAAACAAAAAACAAAACAAAACTGGAGATCCCTGGGTGGCTCAGCAGTTTAGCGCCTGCCTTCGGCCCAGGGCGTGATCCTGGAGACTTGGGATTGAGTCCCGCATCAGGCTCCCTGCATGGATCCTGCCTATGTCTCTGCCTTTCTCTCTGGGTCTCTCATAAATAAATAAATAAAATCTTAAAAAAAAAAAAAAAAAAAAAAAAAAACAGAACCAGGGAGTCAGCAGCTCCTGGAGAAGCTCTTTAGAGATTATTACCCTCCACAGATTTTATTGACATTGTGGTCAAATACAAGTAACATAAAATTTACCACCGCAAGCATTCCTAAGTGTACAGTTCAGTAGTGTTAAGTACAGTCATGGTGTTGTGCAACCAATCTCCAAAACACTTTCATCTTGCAAAACTGAAACTCTATACCTATGAAATAGCAACTCCCATTTCCCTTCCCCCTAACTCTTGGAAACCACTATTCTATTTTCTGTCTCTATGAACTGGACTGCTCTACGTACCTCACAGGAGTGGAATCATACAGTATTTGTCTTTCTGTGCCTAGCTTATTTCACTTAGGCTAATGTCCTTGAGGTTCATCTATACTATTGACTATGTGTCAGAATTTCCTTCCTTTTTAAGGCTGAATAATATTCCATTGTATAGATATACCACATTTTGTTTATCCACAGACACGTAGGTTCCTTCCACATTTTGGCTATTGTGAATAATACTGCTGTGAACACGGGTGTGCAAATGTCTCTCCGAGACAATACTTTCAGTTCTTTGGGGGTATATATTAGGAAGTGGCACCAGGCAATTTTTAAATCATTAATTATCCTTAAAAAAGAAAAAGAAAGAGCCTCTGTGCCTTTGTCCTACACCTATGGCAGTTGTTTAAAAATAAGAATCCTGGGATCCCTGGGTGGCGCAGCGGTTTGGCGCCTGCCTTTGGCCCAGGGCGTGATCCTGGAGACCCAGGATCGAATCCCACATCGGGCTCCTGGTGCGTGGAGCCTGCTTCTCCCTCTGCCTGTGTCTCTGCCTCTCTCTCTCTCTCTGTGTGACTATCATAAATAAATAAAAATTAAAAAAAAAATAAGAATCCTCATTTAAATGAATAAAACCCAGAAACTAGATAACAGCAGAGGTGACACCCAAGACACCCACCGTCAGAGTATTTTAGTTGGGGAGGAGGCTACAGAGGCAGGGGATGGTAGCGTTCAGAAAGTCAGCTGACAAGGCACCAAGCCTCGGAGGGGACCACTGACTCATCTGGCATCAGTGAGGGAGTATGAGATGGAGACCAAGGTAGTGGAAATGTTTCCTATGGAAGAAGCGTTAGCTTTTTAATCCTTTCTTCTTCCATCCCTTTATGGGATCCACCACCACACAGCTTCAGCCAACAGTGATCTTCTGGAAATTCCCTCCGTCTTCCACAGATGAGACAAACAACAAAACATACAGTCTCATATTGTCAAAAATAGGCACCCTTGGCTGAAATGCAGTTTTCTGGAGCTGGGGACTTGGCCTGCATACAGGGACAGGAAATGGAAACCGGGTGGGTTGGGGGGCTATACTAAGGTCCCAGCAAGGCGCTAAACAGTAGCAGCTGGAGGGTGCTGGTCAGATGTGGGCCTCTGGGCTATGTGGGTATTACACCTGGCTGTCTCCACATAATACTCTACAGGGCCTACTTTCTCTATATATATTAGGGAAAATGACCCAACTCCAGTAGGCCTCTACAAGCAAGAGCATGAAGAGCTTTTGAGGATCTATGTGGCTTCAAGATACCAGAGCCAAGACATGTTTTTTCCCTGCTTCTTCTCTCAAAAATCAAGCAGACACCAAGAAATAAAACAAGAAATAGAAGCACATACTCATGTTGGAAGCAAGTGAGGCTCAGGTTGGTACCCCAAATCACAATATATGAAGACAGAGAGTGAATGGAGGAGTTGTTCTAACAGAGAGGATGAGGGTGGCATCTAAATGCAGGGAGGTGGGGTTGGACGTTACAATAGGAAGTGAGGTTCCAGAAACCTCAGGAAGGTTCAGGAATTAGAGGCATCATGGAAAATGGGAATGGGACTAACACCAGGAAGAGATCCACTCTGCCCCTTACCCCAAAAGGGGAGGAGACAGGGAAATTAAGTTTAAGTTGACCTCCTCAATGGAGACCTCAAATCCCTTTACATGCCCTTCTTCAGGATAAAGAGCAAAGATAAGGATCAACTGAAGCTGATTTTGGAAAGGGGGTTCCAGATGAAAAGTATCAGCTAGCCACCCACCAGCCTCTAACCTCAGAAAGGTCTTCCAGTTAGCTCTGGAAGTGCCTCACTCTTAAATATAACCAGCTCAATGTCTCCACACATTTCTGAAAAAAGCTTATAGCATCTAAGGAGAGACCCAAACACACCCACAGAGGGAAAGAGTAAAGGGACTTCACTGTTTTTTAAACTTTTCAACTTTTTGAAGACTTTAAAGACAGGAAGAGAAAAAAATAACAGGCAAAAAGAGAACAAACTGGAAATCTAGTATCAGATAACAGGAAGTCAAGAAAGAGAGATAACAACAAAAAAAAAGAGAAAAATTTCCTGAATTGAAAGAGATTAGTCTTGAAATGCCTCTTGGGTATCCTGTATAATGAATTAAAAATACCAACTTTCATTGTGAAATTTCACAATAGTTTGGATAAAAAGATCCCTAAAATCTTCCAGAAGGGGAAAAATCCAACAAGTGCAAACAAGGATTGAGAATAAGAATGGCATGAATGTTTTCAATGGCAATGCTGGAAGCCTGGAGATGGTGAGCCAATGCCTTCACAATCCCAAGGGAGAATTCATTTTAGTTTAGTTTTATACCCAGCCAAAAACCAATCAGTTGGGATGCCTGGGTGGCTAGTTGTTCAGTGTCTGCCTTTGGCTCAGATCATGATCCCTGGGTCCTTCGATAGAGTCCTGAATTGGGCCTCCTGAGAGGAGCCTGCTTCTCCCTCTGCCTGTGTCTCTGCCTCTGTGTCTCTCATGAATAAATAAATAAAATTAAAAAAAAAACAATCAAGTAAAAGTAAAATAGAGACATTTTCAGAAAGCTACAGGAATATTCTACCAAAATTCTACCAAGTGGAAGGGCATCAGAGATCTCCTATCAGCAGCTACATGGCAGGTCCAGAGCCTCCAAATCCTGTCAGTTCCCCATAAAAGGATAAAAATGGGCTGATAAATCCAAAAGTTGGACTTTGCATGTCAAACTGTATTTTGTTTAGCATTTTACAAGTGCCAGAGGGTGTGGGATACTTGAATGAAAACTAAGCACATTATTTTTTAAAGTAATCTCTAGGGCAGCCCTGGTGGCGCAGAGGTTTAGCGCTGCCTTGCAGCCCAGGGCGTGATCCTGGAGACCCTGGATTGAGTCCCATGTCAGGCTCTCTGCATGGAGCCTGCTTCTCCCTTTGCCTGTGTCTCTGCCTCTCTCTCTCTCTCTGTGTCTCTATGAATAAATAAAATCTTAAAAAAAATAATCTCTATACTCAATGTGGAGCTGGAAATCACAACCAAGATCAAGAATCCCATGGTCTAGGGACTGAGCTTGCCAGGTGCACCAAAACTAATGGCATTTTAAAGATTTGGGGTGCCTCAGTTGGTAAGCCTTCAGCTCATGTCATGATCTCAGGGCCCTCTGATCGAGCCTCACATGGGGGCTCCCTGCTTGGTGGGGAGTCTGCTTCTCCCTTTTCCTTAGCTCCTTTCCCCTGCCTGTTCTCTTTCTCTCTTTCTCAAATAAGTAAAATCTAAAAAAAAAAAAAAAAAAAAAGATGTATTCATTTATTTGAGAGAAAGAGCATGCCCACTTGAGTCAGGGGAGGGGCAGAGGGAGAGAATCTTCAGACTCCTCGCTGAGCACAGAGCCGGAGGCTGGCTCAGTCTCAGGACCCCATAAGATTATGACCTGAGCAGAAACCAAGAATCAGATGTTCAACCAACTGATGAGTGGTTGAACCCAGGCACATCAAAACTAACCACATTTTGAAAATGAAGCAATTGTTAACTATTTTTGTAAAATGGTGTATAATAGGGATCCCTGGGTGGCGCAGTGGTTTGGCGCCTGCCTTTGGCCCAGGGCGCGATCCTGGAGACCCGGGATCGAATCCCACATCGGGCTCCCGGTGCATGGAGCCTGCTTCTCCCTCTGCCTGTGTCTCTGCCTCTCTCTCTCTCTCTCTCTCTCTCTCTCTCTGTGACTATCATAAATAAATAAAAATTTTTAAAAATGGTGTATAATAATTAACTACCTGGCTGATCAAGAGGCATAGTAATAAAAACTGTGATATAATTATACTGGGGAATAGGAAGAGAAGATGAGGGTATACAAATGATAATAAGTCCTCATCTATCAATAGATAAAGTCCAGAAAAAGCTAGAAATATGGTGGTAAATCCCCAAAAAGAGAAAATGTTAGTTGCTTCTAAAGAGTGAGGGGGGTGGAGAGGCAAGGGATTACTGCTTTATTAGGAGCCTTTAATCATTTTGAGATGTAACTATTTAAACATAAAAACAACTTACAAAAAAAAAAAAACTTACATGTAAGTTTGACATACTTTTATTATGGAAAAAATCAAGGAATACAAGAGGACAGAATACTATAATTGTACACATATACATATATGTAAAACTTATTTTTTTATATTAAGGGATAGGTTAAATTATTGATCAGATCTACAATTTGATGCTGTCCAGTTATTATTTTTTTAAAGATTTTATTTATTTATTCACGAGAGACACAGAGACAAAGAGAGGCAGAGACATAGGCAGAGGGAGAAGCAGGTTCTTCGCAGGGAGCCTGATGTGGACTCAATCCCAGGACCCGGGATCAAGCCCTGAGTCAAAGGCAGACGCTCAATCACTTAGCCACCCAGGCATCCCCATATTTTGTTTTTAATACAAAACTCTAATACATAGGGTATTAAGCAAACAAATAAGGATAGAGGTGAGAATCTCCTTTTCTAGGAAGCCAAGTTAAAATGGCCTTGGCTAGGACTAGGGTCGACCTAGTGGACCCTTCCCATACACTCTCCCTAGAAAGCCTAGGGGGCTCTCTGCTGGCTGGCCAGGATAAGTGGAGCCTTGAGCCTGCCCTGCCAGCATTTCTCTTGGCAGCTGTGTGCTAGGACCTGTCCATGTTAGACTTTAACTCCCAACTTCATAAAATAATGGTGTGGATTAGAACAGTAGCTGACACAAGGTAAGACCTATGTGAACAAATCCTAGCTATTATGACTGGCATGGCTTCAGGTGACATATTTTAGGGACCAATTATCCAGTCAGAGTTGGAACAAATCAGAGAGGAGGTAAGCTGCTCTGAAAAGAGACCAGGGTGTGGAGGATGCGGGAGGGTAAGGGGACCCTCTATCCTTTTTTTGGCCCACAGAAACATGCTTTAAGAATTAACATGAGCTTTGGCATGTTTGGCAACCAGTGTTCATTCAGGATTATAAAAACTTTACATGTGCCCCAAATACAAGAATGGTAATTTTTCTTAAGGCATGCTTGTGATGATGACAGTTTACTTGAATGTACAAAGAATGCAGACATTCCGGGGCACCTGGATGGCTCAGTCTGTTAAGTGTCTGTCTCCAACCCAGGTTGTGATCTGGGAGTGTTGGGATCGAGGCCCGTGTTGGGCTCCCTGCTTGGAGGGAGTCTGCTTGTCCTTGTCCCTCTGCTTCTTCCCTACCTCATGCTCTCTCTCTCTCTCTCAAATAAATAAATAAAATATTAAAATAAAAAGAATGCAGACAGTCCCCTTGGGTCTGTTTTCCTCACTTGTAAACAAGGTGTACTAGGCTCATTCAAGCTATTTTTAAAGCACCAACCATGTGCCAGGCTTTATAGATAATCTTTGGGGTCTGTTCCAGCTCTGATACACTACCACTTATTTTGGCTGTTGGCAAGTGTTCAGTGTGGTGCAAACAACACAGTGCTTGGAGGGATAAGTGCTGAGCTCGAATCTGAGTTTGCTGTGCCAGCCCCTCAACTCTTAATTCCTCAGCAATAAGAGGCGGGGACTAACAAAATCCATACCTGGGACACCTGGGTGCCTCAGTGGTTGAGCATCTGCCTTTGGCTCAGGGCATGATCCCGGTCCAGGAATCGAGTCCTACATCGGGCTCCCTGAAAGGAACCTGCTTCTCCCCCTACCTATGTCTTTGCTTCTCTCTCTGTGTCTCTCGTGAATAAATAAATAAAAATCTTTAAAAAAATTCCACACCTCACAGGCGTACTGTGAAGATGAAAGCACTGTCTGTCTGTGGGCCAAACACTGTGCTCATGGCCTGATATGCCAGATCTCAGTACCCCCATCTCCCAACTCCCCACAAAGGAGACAGTGTCCTCCACTCACAGACAGGAAACTGAGGCTCAGAAAGGCTGTCCCCATGGGGGCAGACCTAGCCTGTATTGCCTCCAATCCTAAACATCAGCCTCTGTTTAAAACTAGCAAAGCAGACCCAGGCTGCCATGCCTCAGCCAGCATGAGCAACTGGGAACATTCCAGGGGTCTTGTGACTTTCCCCTATTCTTCTGAGTATCTGGCCAGAACAGGATGTTCCCTGGGAGAGGCCTGCCTTGATTTCTTCTCCACCTTCCCACAGTACCCACACTCAGGTTCAGCATGGGGCTGGCCACAGCTTCTGTAAATTGAGCTCAGCCTGTCCCTTGCTTTCCCCTGCACCTCCCCTGGTGGAAACATTCTTCCCCTGAGTGGGGGACGTGAGGCCTAGCAAGAGTCCAAGGACAGAATTCCTAGAACTGCTGTTCCCATTCCAGGGAAAGGGAGAGTGTTTCACAACATGCTCGGCGGGAGGCTCAAATGCCTATGCTCAGATGCAAGCCAGCAGCCTGTGAACTAAATACTCCGGATAATTTTACATTCAGCTCTCGCCAGCAGCCCTGTGCCAACCTGGAGGCAAACACAGAGTTTACCAGGGGTCTCCCACCCCATCCACCACACAGCAGGAACTGCATGTGTCAGGGTAGCTTGTCTTGCTGGGCAGTCTGTTTAGCAAGCTGAGCCACCTTGTCAGGGAGGAAATATTGGGTAGAGAACCAGACGTGGTCGGTCCGAGACTCTTCTTCACTATTAGCCCTGTCAGCTCTGCAATGAGAACCAATATCTGAATGTTTCTCAGGAGCTGGCAATGTTAGGAAGCTCCTCAAATACCAAATGAAGGCAATCAATGAGTGACAAAGGGCCCTCTCACCTTTGAGGCCCTGACATGGGAGGCAATAGTCCATTTTATTTGAAAATTAAGAAGCAGGGACAAGGCTTTTGCCAAAACATGCCGAACAAAATAGCTGAAATAATTATTCTAAGAGTTGGCCAAGTTCCTTCTTCCCTCACTTCCCTCCAAATACTTCAAAATGACCCTGTGCAGAAGAGGGTAAGGTTACCCCTGAAATTCATCACCAACGGGGAGCACCCATCTGAAATGCCTCTCGTTATATAGCAACAAAAGCTGTGGCTGGAAGAGGAAGGGGCCTTGTTTTCTGTGTGAACTGCCTCCACACCACATCCAAATTCATTTGCTGAAGTTCCAACCTCCTACCTCAATGAAACTGTATTTGGAGATAAGGTCTTTAAAGAGGTCAGTAAGGGGAACCCTGGGTGGCGCAGCGGTTTACCGCCTGCCTTTGGCCCAGGGCGCGATCCTGGAGACCCGGGATCCAGTCCCACGCCGGGTTCCCGGTGCGTGGAGCCTGCTTCTCCCTCTGCCTGTGTCTCTGCCTCTCTCTCTCTCTCTCTCTCTCTCTCTCTCTCTCTCTCTGTGTGACTATCATGAATAAATAAAAAATTAAAAAAAATTAAAAAAATAAAGAGGCCAGTAAGTTAAAAAGAAGCTGTTAGGGTGGGGCGCTGATGCAGTATACTGGTGTCCTAAGTGGGGCGGCAGGGCGGGGTGTGTGGCTGGGTAGCTCAGTTAGGCATACAATTCTTGGTTTAGGCTCCACTCAGGTCATGATCTGGGAGTTATGGGATAGACCCCTCCCCCCTGGCAACAGCTCCGTTATCACTGGGGAGTCTGTGTGTGCAGTCTCACATAAATAAAAATATAAAATCTTTATTTTTTAAAAATATTTTATTGATTTATTCATGAGAGACACAGAGAGAAAAAGGAGAGAGAAAGGGAGATGCCACATAAAGAGACAGCAAGAGGACAGCCATCTGCAAGCCAGCCATCTGCAAGCCAAGGGGAAGGGACTTGAGAGAAACCAACCCTGTCAGTACTTTGATCTTGGATTTCTAGCCTCCAGAACTGTGAGAAAATAAACTTCTGTTGTTTAAGCCACCCAGTCTGTGGTATTTTGTTAAGGCAGCCCTCGCAAATTAATATAGGCCAGCTCTCCCCTTTTACTCCAAAAAGCAGGAGAGAGAAATCAATTTATACACATGCACTCTCTTTAAGGCAACAGACCTGGTTAGCCTGAATGTGGTTCATGTCACCAGAAAACCAAAGGGAGTTCTGGACCTACCTGCACCTCCTGGCATTCTCACTCCTACACACTTTCAGAAGGCTGCTAGGCTCAGAACTTGACTCTATCCTACTGTCGGCATTCCAGAAAATCAAGGGTGTTCAAATGGGGGTACTAGGAAGGGCAGGCAAGGGTGGGCTCCCCTGAAAGGTGCTCCCAAAGCCTGGCTGTTTGAGGAGTGAAGAGGAGGCAGGCAAGATAGCAGTCAGCAAGGGGAAGCATGACACAAAGTGGAAGGTATTGCTTGCGGGTGTGGCATCATGGCCACCTGTACAGTTTGCTTTGTGGAACTGAACGTAGGGCCTTGAACACAGGGTGCAGGATCTGTGACTCCGTGTTTTCAGGAAGGTGTCCCAGTTCTTAACCTAAGAGTTAATTCACAGGCTTGTGATTCTGGTCTGCTTCTATACCCAGCCTTGGCTTGTGTACTTGGCAGAGTAGGATGGGTGGTTAAGTTCCCTCAAAAGACCATCCTTTGAGGCTCAGTCCTGGTGGAAGACTGCCTGAAAATAGCTGAAAGTAGCCCTATAACTCCTCCCCTTCTTTCCCTACAGGAGGCTTCTCTCATTCCAAGGCAGTCATTTCCCCTCTCTTGGAATCTGAGATAGCCCTGTGGCTTGCTCTGACTGATAAAATACTGTGTGTGTGATGTTATGTGACTTCTGAGCCTGGGTCTTAAGACATGAAAACTGTCATGTCAATAACTCAGGTTAGACTGCTGAATGGCCTGGGACCAAGGCGACAGAGAACGCCCAGCCTTCTAGGTGTCCCCAGAAATGCCCCTGCAATGTGGGAAAGTCCAGATTGGACTTTCAAGCCCAAGACAATCTAGCTGCCAACTGTATGCAACCAGGTGAGTGACCTCAGGAAGACCATCAAAGAATGCCCAGCCAGCCCAAAGAATGGAGAGAAATAATAAATTGTTGTTGCTGAAGTTACTAAGTTTTGTGAAACTCTGGGCTGAGTATCTGAGCTCTCTCAGTAAACTTTTGGGGGCAAGGACACTGGCTTACAAGACATCTTGTGCTGCTTGTATCCTTGATCATCCAAATGCCATGAGCAGATGTGACTTATCCCTGCCTAGTCAGTGATGCAGGAGGCAAACAAATAAACAAGGAGCATCAATCCCAGTGTCTGAGACCCTGGCCCCACCAATGACATGTTCAGCATAAAGGCCACTTCATTCTACTTTCTGCTTAATAACTGGGAAAAGGAGGATTAGTAATACTGTTATCTGTGATACTGGGATAAACGAGAAAGTTCAAGGAAAGGAGTTCTGTCCCTGGGACATTCCAAGATAAAGATTATATATACCCTGCAACTCAAAGGGCGGAAAAGAAAAATTTGAATGTTATCATTAAGCCAGCTCAGACCCAGGCCTGGTGGCAAAGGAGCTAGTTTACCCTGAGAATACTGTCATTCTAGGATTCTTTTCAAGGCTTCACCTCCTGAACACCCGACTCAGCACTCAAAGGCCGGGATAGGAAGATGAGTAACATTGCTGGGAAAGAACTTCCCTCCTACCGCAGGGAACAAACATGTAAACAAATACACGTGACTCATTTATCATGAATCATAATGGAGGAAAAACATGCGCGGGGCTCTGAGTCCCAAAAGGGACAGGTTTTTTGTTTGTTTGAACATGAAAAATCTCCGTGTACAAATGAACATTCTTTGTTAAAAACTTTCCCCCTGGGAAGCAATCTCTTTTCCATACTGCTGTCCCATTCTCACTCCTCCTCTGTACGGATATCAAATAAAGACCCATACAAGAAAATGCCTCACTGCTTTATACCAACAGAAAGACACGGTATGCCACCCTGCCTGTCCTTTTACCAAATTTGGTAATGAAGGACCTTTTTGTTCTTTCAGAAAAAATTATGTAGGTTAAAAAATCAAACTCCTCTTTCAAATCAGGCCCTGCCAGCAGCCTCTGAAGATGTTGGAAGACAACAAGAAGAACAAAATGGAAGTCTTGGAAGGCAATTACAATCTCATGGCTACGTGTGCGTTGTTAGCACGGAAGGCCTAGTGGCTGACAACTTGGATCAAGTGAGAATCATACAAGTTCTACTGGTTATGGAGGGTGGGGGGTGTCTACCTAATTGTTTGATTCTATGGCTACAACTCTGATACTTCTAATTCTATTTCAGGTGTGTCTGCTTCTTCCTAAGCAGCAAGCCAAGCCCCTAGGGTAGGACTGTTTTCTGGTTCTGGATGCAGTGAAAGCCTTAGAACCAGGCAGGCTGATGGGCATCAGAGGGACTTAGGGGTGCTCTATACCAGGGTCCCCTGGTCAAAGTCTTTAGTGAAGGACACAATGTGAAATGTTCCAAATGCTTTAAAGATTATGTTGGCTAATTGAATTTATTTATTTATTTATTTATTTATTTATTTATTTATTTATTTTCTAATTGAATTTAAGTAAAAAAAAAAAAAAAGCTTTAAAAGAAAGCTTAGATCAGTGTGAGAAGAGGGCCCATTATATTTCCCTCATTGCCTTAATGTCCAAGTTCTTTTAATGAGACCCTAGTCCTTAATAGGATCCTTAATAATGAGACCCTAGTCTTATTAGAGTTACTATAGACCCTGGGCAATCAGGAGACATAATCTTCCCCTGGATGACTGAGGCCTCAGGACATTGGCTGTGCTCTAGCTTCAGTGCCCAGTCCGCCTCCTCCTCTTCCCAGCACTATCTGTTCTATAGCCAAAGACTTGGGAGCTGCTCCAAGGTAAGCTTCCTGGGCACAGACTTTGTTTGTCTAAACCAGGGTGCCATGAACACCTGTACCTCTGATTAACCTTATCCAGGTACAGGGTTTAGGTATAATTACCAGCCAAGCAACCCTGGAGGCTTTGGGGTCAAACATCCAACATGGAATGGGGGATATGGAGGTTGATGGGAGTGGAAGGTTTCTGACCCATTGAAAGATTCTGTAGGACTTGGTGGGATGAGCACTGGGTGTTATGCTATATGTTGGCAAATTGAACTCCAATAAAACAAAACAAAAACAAAAACAACGATTCTGCTGGTCTATTGTGTCATTGATCATTTTTAAGACTCCACAGGCTCAAATATTCATATACAACACTCCTTTTAACAAATTTATCTAAAGTTCTCCAGACTTCTAACCAGATCAGTGGATTAGCTTGTGAAAGATTAATGACCAAGAGAAGTAAACTGGCGTCTTACGAATCAAATCAACTGCTGTTTCTGTTCCTCTGGGGATGAATACCACAGTGCCATTCTCAGCAAAAGTGACCTGTGGACACTCTGATAGCTCCTGGCACTTGCAAATAAGCTACTATTGGCACCTGCACAGACTCTTTCTGGACCCTGGTCTGAAGGCTGATGCCAACCCAACCTCAAGAGTTTACCTGGTTAGAAGCATCACTTTTTGCCAGACCCCAGAGGTCTGAAAAGGTGAGGGAAGTCATAGTCCTGAGTATTCAGTGTGGTACTTAGATCAATCACTGGGAGCTGGTTAGAAATGTAGAATCTCAGGCCCAAACCCAGAACCTACAGAACCAAAGGCTGTATTTAAATGAGGTCCCCAGGTAATTCATATGTCCATTGAGGAATGAGAAAATAACATCTAGACCAGAACAAAAGGGTGCCAGAAATGACCTTAGGTTAAGCTTCTTTGAGGGTAGGGTAAAGTTGGGCTTTGGAGGAAGACTGCAAGCCTTGGCTCACTGAGGCAGACCAGACTTACTGACATTAGCAAGAAGCAAGGTGTGTTTTTCCAAGTTATGGACTGTGAGCTGTGCCTGTCCTGCTGAACACCCCAGAGAAGAAAGCTGCCTTTAGGCTCCTGGCACTGCTAGCTCCCTTCCAGTTGGCCTCAGAAACAAAGTTATGCTCTGACCCAGGAGACCCTTTCCAACTAAAGACCTTCCAAGGGAGATTTGTTGTTGTTTACCAAAACAAAAACAAAACAAAACAACCCTCCATTTCCCAGTCCAGCATGAGAAGTGGATCAGAGTTCCCTGTAAACAGTAACACTGGCCATGGCTTCCAACTGACCTGTCCCCATGCAGCAACGAAGAGTGCAAAAAAGAGCACCTGAGCCTTCAGGCCTGCCTCAGTGCCCACTGTGGACAGATCAAGTGGAGATTCACACCCTCACTTAACAGAAATCCAAAATCATCCAGGACAGATCCTGGTAGGCACAACATGACACAGAGAACGCCCACCAAAGGGGTCACAAAAGACGTTTCGCAGGGATAGAGAATTTGAGTCAAGAGTGGAGCAAAGGCTCACTGAACTTTCCCTTTGATCATTTTTAATAAAAGAGAGAGCATTTACCCCTTTATGCTTGGATACTATTTCCTGTTCAACCTGAGAAACCATGTGACGTTGGATAAGGGACATGTGTTTTCAAGTTTGGAGCCTCTGTGAAACAAGTACATCCATAATCCCTGACAGTTCTAACCTTGTATGTTTTGGATCAACCGGCGGGAGACCTCGGATCTGTCAGTGTTTGCTGGTGGTGGGACTGCTGCCTGAGAAAATAAGCATGTGGCTCCCAGACGCTGGCAAGGGACGAGGCTGCCGCCCCGCCTGCGACCACTTGCACCCGTGTCTCTCAACGGAGCGCCACTCTTTGCGGCGGCGTTTTGGTGCAGTCTGGGCCGGAGCGGTGGAGGAGGGTGGAGGGGAGAAGGACACAGCGGGCGAGGGCAGAGGGACGAGGATCGCAGGGAAGTGGTGAGCCACGAGGATTTCATCATGCAAACGGGCGGGCAGGTTTCATCAGCGCCTGTGCGCCGGAGCTCCCGGGCTGGGAGGGAATGCCTGGCTCCCGAGGGCAGCCCAAGGCTGGCCCCCACCCGTGCCAGCTCAGCTTCCTCTTCCTCATACACTCTTAGGGAGGTCACACGGTTCCCCCTCCCCCCCGGACCGAAGAACGTGTTTTTCTGCACAGCCCTGCCCGCGGCTCCGGGTCCCTCTGCGGAGATAGCACACGCGTACGCCGGCAACCTGGCTCAGGTGCAGGTGAGGCGCAGCTGGAGCAGACGGGCGCCGTCAGCCCAAATCCCCCGTCAGAGGGTGCTGGCCCAGTGGAAAACTGGGGGTGCCCCGGGAAGGAAAAAGGATTCTGCAAGAGTCGTTTACCCCGACAGAGAACGCCCGTCCCCATCCCCTAAAAGCCCCAGGCCAGGCCTCCCCTTGCTCTCAGGCCACTCTGACCCCACGCTCTTCTGCCTCAGAACGCCCCCAAACCCACAAGGGGCAGCACACCCTGGCATGTGGTCGTTCTGCAAGCGTGCGGATGTTTCCGTAGGGGTACTCGGTTGTCTCTCCCAGGAGGAGGAAACTCATGGAGCAGTTTGCAGTCCGGGCTCGGGGGGACGCACCCAGAGGGTAGGCAATGGGCAGCGACCATCTGCTCGCTCCTGGTGGCCACCTCCGCGACCCTCGCTGCCTCCCTGATGCGCCTTATTGCAGTCACCGCGCCCCTTAGCTCGGTCGCCCCGTCCAACTGGCGGCTCCCGACCCCTCCCGCTCCGCTCAGTCAGCCCCCCGCACCGCCCGCTCTCGGAGCCCGCGCCTACCTCCCGGGGTGGTGCTGAAGAGCGTGCCGCCGGGGGTGGTGCTGTAGTCCCCGGGCGGCAGCTGCACGCCGTCGCCGAGGACCACCCGGCGAGTGGCGGGGATGGCCCGGCTCGGGGTCTGGCTGCAGCTGCTGCCTCCGGACATGGTCTCCCGCGCGCCGCGCCCGCAGCCCGAGCCTGGCCCGACTGCCGCCCCGGCCCCGCCCACCTCGCCCCGCCCCGCCCCTTCCGCCCCCGCGGCGCGGCGCCCCCCGGGATTTGTAGTCCCAGCGGCGCCGCGGCGGCCGGGCTGCCGGTTGGTGCGTTCTTCCGCACCCCGGCCCTGAGGCACCCTCTCGCGGTCTGCGGTCTCCTCCGCGCGGCTGCGGGCGCCGCCCCCCGACGGCCCGCCGCTCCTGCTCGGGAGTCCGTCCGGTCCGGCTGGCGGCGGCGATGGAGCCGGGGGCTTGTGTGGGTTAACGGCTCGCGGCCGGGTGCTGTCAGAGCTGTGCGGGGACCCTTGCATACAGGAGGGTCCTGTATGGGCAGGACGGTCTCCTTCAGCGCTCCGTGTTCCGCGCTTCGGTTCCTGCCGTGAGAACGTGGGGGTTGAGTGCTCCTTCACCCCTCAGGGCTTTTTTTTTTTTTTTGAGCCTTCGCGGGGCGCAGAAGTAACGCAGAGGGGGCGTTCCTTGGCGTGGGGGAGGGTGTGGGAGGAGCGCGGACGGGCCGCCCAGCTCGTTTGCAGGCTACAGCTCCAGCCCACCGGGGCGCTGGGAGGGGCTGGACGCCGGGGGGGGGGGGGGGGGGAGGGGGCGGGGAAGAGTGGGCCAGGGAGGTTCCTTGCGGCCCTGGGAGCTGGGAACCGGGGCCAACAGGCCGCCTGACACTTAGTAGGGCACTCATCGAACCGGCCAATGAATGAGGCTTCAAGGAGCTCTCCAAGTGGAGACTGAAAAATACCAGGAAGGCAGAGAAGCCCGTGGGGTGAGAGACCAGGTCTGTCATTGCAGCTACTTGATACAAGGGGAGAGGAGACAGGAGGACAGTTTATTTATTTATTTATTTTTAGATTTTATTTATTTATTTATGAGAGACACACAGAGAGAAGCAGGCTCTCCCTCTACAACAACCCAATTTGGGACTCAGCCCAGGACCTGAGCCTAAGGCAAAGGCTCAACCATGGAGCCTCCCAGGTGCCCCACGAAGAACAGTTTAAAGGATAAATTGGGGTCTGATTGTGAAGGTTTTTTTTGTTTTGTTTTGTTTTTTGTGAAGGGTCTTTTAAATCATGCCAAAGTGTTCAGACTTTGTCCTAGGAGGGTAGGAGATATCAGAGATCTCTTAAGTTGGGGAGTGACATGATTAGGGTTTTGTTGGTGGTATTTGTTTGTTTGTTTCCCCAGAAAGATAACTGGAGGCTCTGGAGTTTGAGAATGGACCCCAGACGGGGTCAGAAACACAGATAGGAAGACTGGCTGGGTTTGGGCATTCCTGAGCTAATCGCTAGGCCTCCACTGCCTTCTATTGACGCTGGCCTCCTGTGCCTCTGAAGCAATTGAAATACAGCTAGTCCATATTACAAGTGTAAAATACATAGATTTCAAAGATGTGGCATGAAAAAATGTAAAATATCTCAGTGTCTGTTAATGACATGTTGAAATGATATTTTGAATATATTGGATTAAGTAAAATATTAAGATTAATGATTCCTGTTTCTTTTTACCTTTTTGGGTGGAATTATAAGAAATTATATGTATATAATGTGTGTGTATATATATAGAGAGAGGGAGAGAGAGAGCGCGCGCTCATAATATATTCCTATTGGATAGTACTGCTCTAGAATGAGGCAATAATGAAAGCAATCCTGAAGTTCTTGGAAACTTCCTTCCAGAAAACTATGCAATCATCAAATTTTGGCTTTGGCCATGTACACCATAGGTCATCCAGAACAGCATTCACCACCATTTAATTAATTAATTAATTAATTAATATTTATGAGGAAAACACTAGTAATTAAGGAAGGAAAACTTTTCATTGGCACTAAGGTCAAAAAGAAATTCCAAAATAATTCAATACTTCTTATATAATTTTAAGCTCAGTTTTCTTAAAAGTCTCCTGGCCAAAGATTCAAAACTAAAATTATCTGGAGTAAGTGTAATATATCTTTCATATGAGCCTACATATGTATTTTCTTCAGTTGGGGTTTTTACAAATTAAGCTAAAATATACTAACATATGGCAAAATCATATAGTTCTAATATCCAGAGCTTTCCACATCTTTTTTTAAATTCACCACTGTCTTATTTAAAAAACAAAACCCAGAGTCTTAGAGAGGGTCACACAGCTATGAAAGACCTGAGGCAAAGCTAGGTGACCCAGTCTCCCCTTCTTTCCAGGCCTGCCCTTTTGTTGCCACACTAGAAAACAAAGTGGTCCATCCTCCTGCTTTAGGAGGAACTGGTTTGAAAGGGGGTTTGTTCAGATGCCTTACTGGATGTGCATATTTGGTTAGAGCTGAGCTTCCAAGGATGGCACCAGCTTAGATCAACATTTGCAATGATCTGCGCACACACAGGTTGGAGAAGCTCCCACCCATATTGCTCTACCTGACCTATAGGCAGAGAGGGATGAGGGACTGATTTTATCATTTTATTTTTATTTATTTATTTATTTTTTTAAAAAACTTATTTTTTCATATTCTTTTTTTTTTTTTTAATTTTTATTTATTTATGATAGTCACAGAGAGAGAGAGAGAGGCAGAGACACAGGCAGAGGGAGAAGCAGGCTCCATGCACCGGGAGCCTGATGTGGGATTCGATCCTGGGTCTCCAGGATCGCGCCCTGGGCCAAAGGCAGGCGCCAAACCGCTGCGCCACCCAGGGATCCCGATTTTATCATTTTAAATAAGTGGAATTCCTCTGAGTAGCCAACCAGGTGTAGTCCTGAAGCAGTTACTGTGTTTTTCTCTCCAGTGTTTTTCTCAACACATCTCTACTGAGCTGGACCAATTGGGCACCACAAGAGTGAGAAGTGCCTTCAGATTCTCTACATCACACTACAATAGAGGCTGTTTTAGGAAGCCCCTCAGGTTAGGGAGGAGCTTGGCAGTGGGAGAAAAGTGACCTGTGTGTTAGTGTTAATCCATTCCTAACAGTTATTTGATACTGAAAATGTTCCCCCTTCACTGCTGGAAGTCCTTCACCTTAGCTAGAGCAACCTGTCACCATGGCCCCAATTGCCTCTGGAGGCTACGGTATTTTCTTGTATAATAAGGGCTTCCTATACTTTGCCCCAGATCAAAATTGAACCATTTAAAAAAGACATATTCAAAACGACCCCCTCCAAAAAAACGCTCATAGATAGAGAAAACAGATTGGTGGTTGCCAGAAGCAGAGCGGGGATGGGGAGGAATGGGTGTCGGAGGTCAAAAGGTAAACAAACAAACAAACAAAAAAACAAGCCCTGTTAAAGAAAACAGGCAGATTCTCCACTGATAAGAGGATAAACAGATTACCATTGAAAAGAAACATATCTTACTGTGATAAATAGCTTTGCCATTTGTTATAGGAGGCAAAGCAGAAGTGAGAGTCATGGTGTTATGGCCGATGAGCACCAAGGGGCTGAATTTGGGGGGGGGGGGGGCGGCGAAGACACTGTGGAGGTCACATGAGCTAACTTTTTTTTTTTTAATGTTTTATTTATTTATTCATGACAGAGAGAGAGAGAGAGGCAGAGACACAGGCAGAGGGAGAAGCAGGCTCCATGCAGGGAGCCCAACGTGGGACTTGATCCCCGGTCTCCAGGATCACACACCCGGCTGAAGGCGGCACTGAACCGCTGGGCCACTGGGGCTGCCCTGAGCAAACGTTTTTAACAGGAGTCTGTTTAAAAACAAAATTCTGCCGAGTGAATTTGAAGATCTAATTGACTTTATTAAGTGATTTGCAAATTGGGCAGCACCTAGCAAGCAGAAGGATGCTCCTAGGAGTTATATAAAATGGAGGGTTTTTATAGGAAAGAGGGTAGGGCAAGGACATTATTAGCAAAGGAAAAGATTGTTACATCTTTTTGAGGGGGAAGGGACAGCAGGCTTCTTATCATGTGGATTACCCTACTAGAGCTGATCGGTAAATTTTAGATTGACTGTTAAAAGGTCAATTCTTGGGGGAGGTTCAAACTGCAATTAGGTCTTGGTTGGCTGTGGTTGGGGACAACGACTTCATTTTGGGCTGCTAGTTTCTCTTTTAACAATTACCAATGGTGAATTTAACATTTTAATATGGTTTCAAGGCTCAAGAGTTTACCAAAAATTCTTGTGGCTCAGAGCAAGGTCTGCGGTCTTTAAAAGAACCTCAAGAGAAGGTTCTCAGGCTTAAAATCATCTTCTTCCCATGTGGGAAAAACACCCTGGTGCTGGCAAGTGCTGGGGGTGACCACCTGGAATTTGCTTGACATTGCTCTCCTGTGGGTGGCTCTGGGCGTGTCCACCTGAGGTTTTGTGTGCTGGCTGGGAGAGTAAAACAGCAGAGAGCCTCTGGTGGCAATTGAAGAGCAGTAGTACCATGGTCTCCATGGATCAGTGGGAAACCAGCTACTGGGACCTAACCAGCCCTTGGCTATATCAATTAGGGTCACTCAAATTGGGTAATCTGAAGAGAATTTGATAAAAGTAAAAATTTAAAAAAAGTAAAAATTTGATGATTTACAAAGATGTAGGATGGAGGTAGGGAAACCATAAGGTAAACTGTAGTATTTGGGGCAGAAGATATGGGTACTGAAATCAAGAGACAAAGAGAGAACACTCGAGAGTGCACTTTCGAGCATAAGCACAGGCTCACTGTATGGAGTGGCCACACCAGAGCTGTCACCTTCAGTCCTGGCCAGACACAAAGACGGAGCTAGGAAGCAGAAACTCACACCTCTCTGATCTCCAGCCCTCCACTTTTCTGCCTGACTCCCTACTGGCCTAATCCATCTGGAAGACAAAGGACAGGGAGAGCCCAACCTCCTGGGGCATAGAACAGGACAGAAAAGAATGGAGATTGGATCTATAGGAACAACAGAAGATTCCAGCACGGTGGAATAGAGAAAAAATCAGGAGCCAAGTGCTGTGTGGAGCAATCCAGAGCCAATCCTGATCCTGAGCAGATGTGTGTGTGCATGTGCGGAAAGTGTACTGAGCCTCACAACACACTCTTCTTGTTTTGGGGTGATGGCAATGACCCATGTCCACAATCGTCTTGTGGACAAGGTGAAACACCAAGGTCCTTGGTCCCCAAATGTTCCTCCCTACCACCACATATCTTCTCCACTCAGGGGTTTGTGCTTGAAATTCTTCCATTTTAGCTTTTTCCTTTGAACTAAAGTTTCTGCTAAATGTAAACTGTCCTTGGCATTCATGACTGCAAGTAAGGAAAAAAGGAAGCGAATGTTTCCTGACTTCCTACTCTGTGCCTACACCGAACGCAAGAGGTGTGACATTGATGAAATCAATAAATCACACCACAACCTCATCAGGCAAGTATTATCCACATATACATGAGGAAAATGAGCCACGGGGTGAGGGATTAGCCGACCCATGCTCAAAATCCACTTTTAGTTATTTTTATAAATTGCTTAGTCCAAAGCCCATGCACTTAACCACCACCCCAATGATTCCCAAACTTTGGAGATCATCAGATTAGCTTCAGAGCTTGTGAAATAGGTGGGATCTTTATTTGAGAGGAAGATTTAATGTGAAGAGAAGAGAAAGCTACCCCAGAGAAAAGGAAATGGTACAGTGGATGCAATGATGGTGTCTTAGTCTGCTTGGGCTGCCTAAACAACAGATACTGATTTCTTGCAGTTTTGAGGGCTGGGATGTCCAAGGTCAAAGTGCTGGCAGATTTTGTTCTGGTGAGGGCTCTCATCCTGGCTTTGGCATGCCTGCTTTCTTCTTCTTCTTTCTTCTTACTTCTTCTTCATTATATTTATTTATTTGATAGAGACAGCATACAAGTAGGCAGAGCAGCAGGCAGAGGGAGAGGGAGAAGCTGACTCCCCATTGAGCAGGGAACCCAATGTGGGGCTTGATCCCAGGACCCAGGGATTATGATCAGAGCGCAAGGTAACAGATACTTAACTGACTGAGTCATCCAGGTGTCCCAGCAGGGCCACCTTCTTGCTATATCCTCCCGAGGTGGAGAGAGAGAGCTCTGGTGTCTCCCTTCTTTTATTTATTTATTTATTTATTTATTTATTTATTTATTTATTTATTTATTTATGATAGTCACAGAGAGAGAGAGAGAGAGAGGCAGAGACACAGGCAGAGGGAGAAGCAGGCTCCATGCACTGGGAGCCTGATGTGGGATTCGATCCCGGGTCTCCAGGATCGCGCCCTGGGCCAAAGGCAGGCGCCAAACCGCTGCGCCACCCAGGGATCCCTGGTGTCTCCCTTCTTATAAGGACACCAATCTCATCAAGGGAGCCCTACCCTCATGACCTCATCCAAACCTGATTACCTTCCAAAGGTCCCACCTCCAGATACCATCCCATTGGGGCTTACTATCACTTGTGAATTTGGGGGCCAACGTGAACATTTGGTCCTTAAACAGAAATCTTGAAGAACTTTGCCTAGGGTAGATGTACCCTGCTCTTCTGGGTGGTGACAGTGCCCTTGCCCAACACCCCTAGGAAGGGCTCTGATTAAAAAAAAAAAAAAAAAAAAAAAAGGAAGGGCTCTGATGTACTGTCTTCTCTTTTCCCTTCCTTCACTCCACGTGAAAACCCAATTTTAGTCTTCTAGCTTCATTGGATGTCATAGAAAGCAATACCCTCAGTAGTGCCATGTTTGACCTTGAAACTGATGCTATGGCGTTAACTCCATGGGTTTTATGGGCAAAGCACCTGCAGTTCAAAATCCACTTATAATCTATGTGACCTTTGCCAATCACTCTGAAATTCAATGTTCTCATTTGTAAAATGGAGATAACACTACCTATTATGCAAAACTGACAGCACAATGTTTGGGACCATGTTGGACTTATAGTGAATAGAGTTGTCCAGAAACCTACCTCCTGGGACACCTGGGTGGCTCTACCTTTGGCTCAGGTCGTGATCCCAGAGTCCTGGGATCAAATCTCACGGCTGGCTCCCCTCCCTGTGTCTCCCTCTGCCTATGTTTCTGCCTCTGTCTGTCTCTCATGAATAAACAAAATCTTAAAAAAAAAAAAAAAAGAAAGAAAAAGAAACCCACCTCCTGATTTCCAGGCTTCTGCCTCTGCCTCTCATCTCCTCTATTTGAAGCGCAAATAAATGTGACATTTATTAAGTGTTCCAGTATGCTGGAGGCCTTGCACTGCCCACAGATAGCCGGTGATCCTGACATCTGCATCAGAGGGTTCTTTGGTACACATGAGAAAATAAACAGATGAATAAAAAAGAAAGACATGAGAGTGTGATGGGAAGGTGGGGCTGGTGGCTGGGATTTACTCTTTTACAGCCACTGGTAGGGTGTGGGAAGTGCTAGGGAAACCCAAGAATTCTCCCAAGGGGGAGAATGATTTACCCCCACCGCTGGTCACCAGTCTGTGAGCTCCTGGGCTGGGAGCGCCCTCAGCTGGCCATTCTGCTGAGCCTAGAGGTTTTGCTTTGTAATTTTTTCTTCTTGTTCTTAATCCAGTTCCTTTGACAGTCTGCCCCTCCTTTCATTCACTCAACAAATTTTATGGAGAATGTTTCTCGCTAAGGGATAGTCTAGGCACTGAGGATATAGCGGTGAACAAAGTCAACCAATATTCTTTCTCTAAACTAACTTGATATAGGCTTAGTAACTTCCATTTGGATCCCTGAAGCCAAATTTTAAAAATATTTTATTTATTTATTTGAGAAAGAGAGAGATAGAGCATGAGTGGGGGGCGCAGGGCAGAGAGAAAGAGGGAGAAGCAGACTACCTGCTGAACAGGGAGCCAGAAGTGGGGCTTCATTCTAGGACCCTGGAATCATTACTTGAGCTGAAGGCAGATGCTTAACCAGTTGAGTCACCCAGGCACCTCTGGATCCCTGAAGCCTATTATTTACTCCTTTTATATTGCCAAAAGTGATTTTTTTTTTTTGCCAAAAGTGATTTAAAAAAAAAACTAGCACACATACAGCTTAAATGAGGTGAAACCAGAGCACCGTGTAATATTGATGCAAATTTGAGGAGTGAGGCTATGGGCTCAATTCTTTTTTTTTTTTTTTATGGGCTCAATTCTAAGTGACTTGCTAATATATCGTAGTACTCCCTTCTCTTATTATAGATTATGCTTTTGTTTTCATGTACTTTTCAGGTTTGTTCATGAGTGCATTTCCAGGGGTTTCTCTAGGTCTGTATTGTCCAATACAGTAGCCATTAATCACATATGATAAAGATTAAATTCATTAAGATTAAAAATTTAGTTTTTTTTAGTTGCATTATTCACATTTCCAGTGCTAATTACCCATATATGGCAAGTGGCCATCTCATCCGACAGGGCAGATATATAGAATTTCTATTGAAGAAGTTTCTACTGGATGAAATTGTAAGCAGTGATGGGGATCCATCTATGGGAGTGTCATGTTATGTTAATGTTCAGGTATAATTTATCCTCTCCTTTCTTCCACCTTCTTACCTACAGTTTGCAAAGTGGCCTCTGGCTGGTACCATAAGGAAAACAGAAGGTGTGTGAGCCAGCCAGAAGACTTAACTTCCTACCGTTCACTGACCCTGCCAGGAGAGATGCCCATGGTCTCTGTTCCTCCTTGGCCCAGTCTCTCATCCAATTGTACCTCAGACTAACAGAGAGGGCTGGTTCCCAGGCTGATCAGCCCTGTGGTTGTTCTTCTTCCTTGGAGATTTGGTTGCCTCTCCACCTGCTCCCTTGGTCATGGGTAGCCAGTTCTGCTCTTGACTGCTACCATTTCTGGTTCTAACTTTGGGCCTGAAGGAGGTTGGGGGATCTTTTTGAGTGAGGGCTTAGACACAAGGAAGTAATTGTACTCCTCTTATGAGACTGGGAGTGGGCAGTGATTGGGCGGGTGTCTGAAAAGTTGAAAATCTTCATTTTTTTAAAAAGAATTTGTTATTTTAATTTTTAAAAATATTTTTAAAGAGATTTTATATATTTATTTGACAGAGAGAGAGAGCACAAGCAGGGGGAGCAGGAGAGGGAGAAGCAGGCTCCCTACTGAGCAGGGAACCAATGCAGGGGTTGGATCCCAGGACTCTGGGATCATGACCTGAGGCAAAGGCAGATACCTAACTGACTGAGCCACCCAGGCGCCCCGAAAGTCTTCACTCTTAAGCTACTTCCATTTACTTAGCAGCAAAGAAAGTTGGGCTGAATACCCTGAACCACAGGCTCTTCTCATTTCTGCTACTAACTAGCTCTGTGACTTCGGGCAAGTGATGAGGGATGTGGGTGATGATTTCCAAGATTTTCTGCAACTCTATATTCTAAAACTTGGCCAAAGCCTTTGTAACTCTGGTAGACAAAGATGCTATGATCTAGATAAAACAGATTCCCTTCTCAAAGAGAAATCTCCAGGCTCAGATGGTTTCAGTGGAGAATTCTTTCAGATACCTAAAGAAGAATAAACACTAATTTTCCACAACCTCTTCCAGAAAACAAAGGAGAGTACACTTCTCAACTAATTTCATGAGGTCAAAATAGTACTGCAAAAAAAAAAAAAAAGGAAAAAGAAAACTATTAGCCAATATCTGTCATGAACTTAGAAAAAACTATGGACCACTATCTCTTAAGAACTCAGACCAATATCTCTCTCAAAATCATCAATGAAATATTAGCAAATTGAATCCATCGTTATAAAACAATTATAAATACAAAAAAATTACATACCATGACCAAGTAGGATTTATTCCACATATACAGTCTGATTCAATTTTCAAAAGTCGATCATATCAAGTGATCAGTAAAACTGGATTAACAAAAAATGTCTACCATATCAACAGGCTAAAGAGAAAGAAAGAAAAGGCTAAAGAACAAAAATCATATAATCTTATCAATTGATGTGGGAAAAGCATTTGACGAAATCCAACAATCATTCATGGTAAATATTCTCAACTTAATAAAGAACATCTATGAAAAGCTTACAGCTAGCTAGCATCACAGTTGATGGTGAGTGACTAAATGCTTTTCCACTAAGACTGAGAACAAGGCAAGGATGTCTACTCTCATCATTCTTATTCAACATAGTATTACTAGCCACTGCAATAAGGAAGAAAAAGAATAAAAGGCATACAGAGTGGAAAGGAAGAAATAAAACTGCCCCTATTTGCAAATGATATGATTGCCTTAAAAAAAAATCCCCAAAAATCTACTAAAAAAAAAAATCCTGTAACTGCTGTATGAATTCTACAAGTTTGCAGGATAATAATCAATATACAAAAATCAAATAGTAAAAGATGTCAATTTTCCCCAAATTCATCTATAGGTTTAATGTAACTCCTATCAAAATCCTAGCAAGAAAGTGAAATCAATCAGAGAAAGACAATTACCATATGATTTCACTCATATGTAGAATTTAAGAAACAAAACAATTAAAGAAAAAGAGACAAAAAAGACCCCTCCCAACCCAGACTCTTAACTACAAAGAACACATTGATGGTTACCAGAGGGAAGGTGAGGGACGAGTGAAATAGGTGAAGGGAATTAAGAGGACACTTATCCTGATGGGCACTGAGTAATGCACAGAGTTGTTGAATCACTATATTGTACACATGAACCTAATATAATATTGTATGTTAATTATACTGGAATTAAAAAGATCCTAGCAAGGTATTTTGTAGACATAGATAAGCTCGTTTTAACATTTAGATAGTAAAGCATAGGCTGTAGAATAACCCAAACAACCTTGAAAAAGAAAAAGAATAAACAGAGAGGCACTTCTCTATGCCATGAAAGATAAAACATACTGTAGAGGCTGGAGATGAAAGGGAAGGAGGATCAAACCCTGGCCAGCCCTTCCCTGGAAGAGCAGAGATTGGAATCTCTGAAGGCTAGGTATCGATGATCACAGGGGCCCTGGAGGCCTCAGGGGACAAAGAAAGTCCCATTTCCCAGAGAAAATCCGCATCCTTTTGGAGCTCCTTCATGAATGAATGCTGCAGTTTCTTGAGGGTGTCTCATGGGGGTATCATATGTTCTCCTTTATCCCCCAGGTACACCCATAATATATATATATTTAAAGATTTTATTTATTTTTTCATAAGACACACACACACACACACAGAGGCAGAGACATAGGCAGAGGGGGAAGCAAGCTCCTTGCAGGGAACCTTATGCAGAACTCGATCCCAGGACACTGGGAGCCACCCAAAAAGTGAGCTACCCAGGAGCCCCCGTACACTCATAATCTGAAGGTAGACTGGTATCTTTTTGTTCCTGGTTAATAATTGTGTGCTAAACATGATTCTGAATAGATCATTTGCTCTTTGCCTTCGATGAACTCTAACAGGAGAGGTGTAGAGTCCATTTAAAATTTAGGTTAAGAGGGATCCCTGGGTGGCGCAGCGGTTTAGCGCCTGCCTTTGGCCCAGGGCGCGATCCTGGAGACCCGGGATCGAATCCCACGTCGGGCTCCCGGTGCATGGAGCCTGCTTCTCCCTCTGCCTATGTCTCTGCCTCTCTCTCTCTCACTGTGTGCCTATCATAAATAAAATAAAAAAAAAATTAAAAAAAAAAGAGGTGGTTTAAAAAAAAATTTAGGTTAAGAGACAGGATGGAAATTGGGGCTACTTAGAACAAGTCACACACAAAGGTGAAATCAGGAATTTCAGTGATTGTGATTGTTAATTCTAGTTTTCTGTTTGATTATTTTCCAAATCTCTGTTTCTTTCTTTCTTTCTTTCCTTTCTTTCTTTCTTTCTTTCTTTCTTTCTTTCTTTCTTTCTTTCTTTCTTCTTTCTTCTTTCATATTTCATTTATTTATTCGTAAGAGACTCAGAGAGAGAGGCAGAGACATAGGCAGAGGGAGAAGCAGGCTCCCCATGGGAAGCCTGATGCAGGATTCAATCCCAGGACCCTGGGATCACGACCTGAGCCAAAGGCAGACACTCAACCACTGAATCACCCAGGTGCCTCTGTCTGTCTTTTCTTAAAATGTCCTATTTTCATCATTATGGGCTATGTTCTGTTATCTCCTTAATAACTTTAAACTCTCTTGTTTTATAGTGACTTTTAGATTATTCTATTATTTCTAGTTCTTGGGATGCTGCTTCTCTTATTACCTGTGTCTACTTAATCCTCAGGTGGTTTACTTCTTGTGGTTTCTAAGTTGTTATCATGTACTCCTCTCTTCAGCCAGAACTGTTTTACTTTCAGTGAGAATGTTCTAGAACTGAGCTGTTTTGCATTTCCTTTTCCTGGGACCCTGGAGTTAAACAGCCTGGATGAACTTTTATGTTAATTTCTTGGGCTTGAATTCTCATCACCAGTCAAGTAGTGCAAATCTAGATCCACAGGACATAGATTTGGGTTGCTCATTTCTTCTAGGAGCATTCTACCACCACCACCACCACCCCGCAGCCCCCTTTATCTTGAGCTCTAAGACACAGCAGTCTTGCTTTCTGCTTCTTTGGCGTGGTGTGAAGAAATCTTCAAGTCTCATTGGGCAGCTTTTTTTTTTAAGATTTTATTTATTTATTCATGAGAGACAGAGAGAGAGAGAGAGGCAGAGGGAGAAGCAGAGGGAGAAGCAGGCTGCACGCAGGGAGCCTGATGTGGACTCGACCCCGGGACTCCAGGATCACAACCTGGGCCAAAGGCAGGCGCTAAGCCACTGAGCCACCCAGGGATTCCCGTGGGCAGCTTTACACAAAGGTCTCAGTTTCAGCCGGCAGCCAGCCCAGCCCCAGGCTCTTGTGACAGCTCTCTTTAGCTGTGAGTTTTGGAACGTGGGGATTTCCTTTCCTTTTTTTGGACCTTGGTTATATATATTGTGTGTGCATGGGTGTGTGCACATGCGCATGTTTCTGTGTGTGTGTGTGTGTGTGTTATGGTTTATCCAGCACATTTATATAGTTTACATATTTGTTGGGTCAGGGGACCTGTTTCCTTAACCCAGTCCTACATGTTATAGGAACTTCCCCTCTTCTGAGGAATTTATTTAACAAAATAACTTCCAGGGCATCCACAATATATCTTCGTGTAAATGTAAAATCATCTCAGAATTCTTAATAAGCATATTATACTTAGTAGAGTAATAAAGAATTTTTAAACATGCATTGTTATAAAAGAAAAGACTTTTGATTAACTAGAACATTCTATTCCACCAACACGCTGATTAATTATGGTCAGTCTTTCAAAACCACGATGAGATACCACCTCACACCAATGAGAATGCTGAAAATTAACAAGACAAGAAACAAATGGTGGAGACGATGTGGAGAAGGGGAAACCCTCTTGCACTGTTGGTGGGAATGTGAACTGGTGCAGTCACTCTGGAAAGTGCGGAAGTTCCTCAAAGAGTTAAAAATAGAACTACCCTAGGACCCAGAAATTGCACTGCTGGGGACTTACCCCAAAGGTACAGATGCAGTGAAAGGCCAGGACACCTGCACCCCGATGTTTATAGCAGCAATGTCCACAATAGCCACACGGTGGAAGGAGCCTTGGTGTCCATCGACAGATGAATGGATAAAGAAGATGTGGTCTATGTATACAATGGAATATTCCTCAGCCATTAGGAATGATGAATACTCACCACTTGCTCCGATGTGGATGGAACTGGAGGGTATTATGCTGAGTGAAGTAAGTCAATCGGAGAAGGACAATCATCATATGATTTCACTCATACGGGGAATATAAGAAATAGTGAAAGGGATTATAAGGGAAGGAGGGGAACTGAATGGGAAAAATCAGAGAGGGTGACAGAACATGAGAGACTCCTAACTCTGGGAAATGAACAAACGGTAGTGGAAGGGAGGTGGGCGGGGGGTTGGGGTGACTGGGTGACGGGCACTGAGGGGGGCACGTGACGGAATGAGCACTGGGTGTTATACTATATGTTGGCAAATCGGATTCCAATAAAAAATATGCAAAAAAAATTATAGTCAGTCTTCCATCACCTCAACCTTGATGTTTCTTGCTGCAAAAAGGGTATCTCTGGTTTTAAGATTTTTCACTTGTGTTCTTCTTTCTCTAGGTAAAACCCTTTCTCTCTGCAGGAATATAGCATATTTCTTCTTTTTTTTAGCATATTACTTCTAATAATCAACTTCATATATATATACACCTTTGCCCTCTCATCCATCAGGAAACAATTCAAAATTCAAAACTCACCTACCTCCCCAAATCTCCTTCATTAGCTCCTATACTCCTTAATTTGTCCCTGCTTATACTCTACTTGAATTGCATCAAATGATTTCGCCTTTGTTAATATGAGGGTCAGTGCGTATCCCTACTTTTTAGATGTGTATTCAATCATCTACAATAACATTGGACTTGGTGAGGGCATTATGGCATCTTCTACTTATTTGCATATGTCACCAGGCCCAGGAAGGTGTTCTGTACCCAGTGAGTATTTGGTTATTTAATGACAGAATAGTCTGAGATGAATACTCTCACCCTACTCTTCTCAGGGCCTCTTGGTTCAGCATCCTCTCCCCAGAAGGCACCGGCAACCCAAGGTCTCAGCTTGAGGCCTCAGAGGCTTCCTCTCTTCCCTGTGCCAGCTGCTGAGCCCATTAGCCAAAACTGGGCAGAAAGAACCTCTTGTATAACAATGATATCATGACAGCTGTCTTTCCCCAGCCAAGCTCTACTTTGGAGCCAGTGAGGTGACCAGGCCCCCCATTCTGCTGGAATTTCCTCTTCTGGTACTCAATGGCTCATTAAGGGGTGATGAGATTGGGTGGGAGCCAGGAGAAATGGGAACAGTGGCCAGTGACCCTTTGGTCTCTGGCAGCATTTCATTTTTATATTGTGGATGTGGAAGAGGTCATGCAGGATTGCACTGGAGGGACCTCCTTTCTGCAGCCTATAGAGAGGATTCTGACAATAGAAGTGGCTAATAAGATAATTCCCTAGCCCATGGTGTATGGGGTTCCCCTTCCATGGGCCCCACTGTGTTTCCCTGGTGTTTACAGAGGGTGTCTAAGTGCCCTTCCTGCTCCCTGCAAGCCCAGGAATTCCGGACTCCCACCACACTGTCCTGGAATGCCTTTCTCTCTCCTGGGGCTGCTGCCTCTAGTCCCAAATGGCATTACAACACTGCCATCACTTTCTAATCTGGGGCAGATGTGAGCTCAGGAATGTGAGTGGAACATAAGGTAAACCAATCCAAGCAAAGAAGCCCGAGTAAGAAATGAGCCCTAAATGATACTTAATTGGTCAAGCAAGACCTGGGCAGATTTGGGTGCTGCCATCACCAGGTGCAACACGGGGCTGAGCACACCACCTCATCAGGTGCTTCCCCTCAGCCTGTGTTTTTCATGACTCCTGCTCCCCGTTTCACCCAGAGAAGGCTCCTAATCAATGTCCAGAGCAATAGTTGGCGTTGGAAGCCACTGTCCTTCCCCTTGGACTTGTCAGTTTTCTCCTAGCTCGCTCCAGAAAAGGGTGGGGCCAGCTCACACCCCATGCCACCCCCTTTCCACTCTCAGGACTCCTCCTTCACCCTTCAAGGAAGCTGAGGGGACAGAGGAAGGATGGTCCCTGGAGCAGACCTCCCCAGTAGGGCAGAGGTTAGAGACAGTTGTCTGCCAGCATGAAATTTGGGAAGCAGTGGAGAAAGGCAGTAGGGCTTCAGGAGGGAAGTTTCTGGTTCTTGCCACTTTCTTTTTAAATGTACTTAGGGCATGGGGAGAAATGTGGGGGTAGGGTGCAGACAGGAAGGAGGGGTTTTGGAAGCAAACCAAAACCCAGCAACTATCCATCTGACTTACTGGATTCCTAAGGCTAGATTCATTCTAGTCTGCTCTCAATAGCAAATGACACGTGCAGGGCATTGCTGGCTGCTTCAAAGATTACAGATGGACTGTTCAGACCTGGGACTCCCAGAGGCTCTAGTTGCAGTGGCCCCCAAGGAACTTGGGCAAACTGCCTCATTACACAAACCCAGAAACTTCCCAAGAAACCTCCATTTGACTTAGATTTCCTGGGAGGGCTGGTCAACTCCAAACAGGTGCCCCACTGGTCTACAATGAGTTTGGTTTATAAACACCAATATAGCTATAAAAGGTGCAGTATTCTGTAGACACCCGTGAATTAGCAAGTTATTCTGGTAACTCAGATCAGTCTTGGGAACCTCCAAGCCTTAGAAGGCTGTTTGGTGGCAAGCTTTCCCTTGGCCTCCAGTGCTGTGGCATAAACCCCAGAGCACGAGTATGGTTGTGTTTCAACCAGACTTTATGTAGGGACACTCAAATTGGATTTCATATAATTTTCATGTATCACAAAAATATACTTTTGACTTTTTTATTGTGTTAAGAACACTTAACATGAAATCTACCCTTTTAACAAATTTTGAGTGTGTAATATATTGTTGTTGACTATAGGTCTTTTTTTTTTTTTTTTTTTTTGACTATAGGTCTTTTGAATCCTTTTCAACTCTTAAAAAATTTGAAAACTGCCTTAGCCCTCAGGTCATACAAAAATGGATGGTGGGCCAGAATTGGTTCATGAGCTGAAGTTTGCCAGCCTCTGGTCTAGAAAACATGGGCAAAAGCAGCCAACTTCGAAGATTCTGTTTCAGCATTAGTTACCAAAAAGCTAGGACAGCAAAATCTGTGTTTTGTGAACCTGAAGGCCACTAGAGAAGAATCCCTAATCATTTCTGTTTCTTCTCTCTCTGTCAATAAACCTCAATTTTTTTTAGTTTCACATTTAAAGAGTCAATGGAGTTTCACTTGTTTTGTATAAGAAAACAGTATAAGGGTACCAGCAATTTTATTATAGGCAGAGCAGCACCAAAACAGGAGCCATGGAACCCATAGCCTTGGAAGTGTTCAAGGATAAGGTTGAGGTCCTCCTACTTTGCTGAATGAGATTTTTCAATCTGTCATGGTGCTCACTGAGGCAGGCAGATGAGTCCTCATTCAGAAAGAGGATGTGCATCTTGGTCTCCATGCCTCTGCCAGGCCTTAGGAAGTAACAGAATTGGAAGAGTACTCTTGTATATTCAATCCCATCACATCTACCACCTGCAGACACTGGTGGTTTCCAACATGGCACCATGAACCTTGAGCTCCTTTTTGGTACACGTGTTTCCTGACTTCAGTCTCTTGATTCCTTTTCTTTTTTCTTCAAGGAGATCAATGCATGTGTGGCTATCAGAGAAGCAGATCTGAAATGGAAATCTCTGTTTATCTTTTCTACCATGATCCAATGGCTCTTCATTTCTCCCTGGTTTCAGAGGGCTGGAATCCTCAAAATAGACCAACTAAACTGGTCAGTGCCTTGAGCAGATTTGCATTCCTAGATTCAGCTCCATATTAAGGATATTAGTAGAAGTCTCTACTGATGGGCCCATGAAGAGAATCCTCACTGGTAGTAAGGTGGGATTAAGTCCGTGAGTGTCAGGGGCTGGAACTCCCGGCAACCCTCTTGGATGTTCTTCAATGTTGAAGGACAGGTATTCTTCTGGGGAGGAACTTCACATCTCAGTTCAGTTTGTTTCCTTAAGAGTTTTCCAGGCAAGCCCAGAAGGGCTATAACACAGCCACCCATCCTCCAAACAAAACAAAACAAAAAACCACAAACAAAAACCTAAAAAAAAAATAAAAAGACCCCAAACTTTTTTTTTTAAAGATTTTATTTATTTATTTGACAGAAAGAGAGAGAGAGAGAGCGCACACGCACGAGCAGAGGGAGCAGCAGCAGTGGGAGAGGGAGAAGCAGGCTCTCTGCCGAGTAGGGAGCCCGATGTGGGGCTAGATCCCAGGACTCTGGAATCATGACCTGAGCAGAAAGCAGACGCTCAACCAGCTGAGCCACCCAGGCACCCCAAGACCCCAAACTCTTAAGACTCTCTTCACCGTCTCTATATTCAGCAATACTGAACAAATAGCTCTCTGAATCCACTAACTGCTTTATGCCTCTGGATCTCAGCTCATGCTCTTCCAGACTATTCCCTCTGCCTAGAATGCCCTACTTCCTTTTATCTGGCTAACAGCATCTCTTCGCAAAGAAAGTCTTCCCTTACTCTTGCCTCCCCTCACACCAGAGCTAAATGTCCTTCCCCTTTGTTTCCTTTACATATCTGAATTTGCACATTTCTGCACAAGCCCTTCATCAGCTACATTACAAGGTAAAAAACCCCACCATACTCTGACTTGAATCTGGGCCAAAAAAAAAAAAAAAAGCAACAATAATTAAGAAGAGTACTTGAAATAGGTTTCACACCCTTTAAACTTAATGATGAACTTCTCTGTAGGTGTACAGCAGAACTTAAAAAAGTAAGTACAAATAGTTTGAGGCCACAGTGGTTAGTTTGGCGTTTGAAACCTTAGCTTCTGGAACATTTTAGTTATAACATCTTGTTAGCAGATACAAAAATAACTTTTGAATTGCTGACAGATAAATAAAATCTTAAAATATTTATATTTATCTCATTTAAAAAAGATTTTATTTGAGAGAGAGAGAGAGAGAATAAGCAGGGAGGACAGGCAGGGGGAAAGGGAGAAGCAGACTCCCTGCTGAGCGGGGAGCGCGATGTGGGGGGCTCTATCTCAGAACCCCAGGATCATAACCTGAGTCAAAGGCAGTTGTTTAACCAACTGAGCTACTCAGGTGTCCCTATCTATCTCATTTTTATAAGATATCAGTTTTTGTGCCTTTGTTTAATGTAGTAATACATGTAGAGCACTTAGAACAATGCATAGCATATTATAAGCAGTCGATAAATGCTGTCAAAAATAAGTTAGCAGTCTTAAAATACACATACATTAAATTCATTTTTTAAAAATTTTTTTAAATTTTTTTATTTATTTATGATAGTCACACACACAAAGAGAGAGGCAGAGACACAGGCAGAGGGAGAAGCAGGCTCCATGCACCGGGAGCCCGACGTGGGATTCGATCCCGGGTCTCCAGGATCACGCCCTGGGCCAAAGGCAGGCGCTAAACCACTGCGCCACCCAGGGATCCCTAAATTCATTTTTTACACACACACACACACACACACACACACACACACACACACACAGAGGATCCATAGACAACTTTTTTTTTTTTTTTTAACTGAGGAATGGACATTAAAAACATTTTTGGGGGCGACTGGTTGGCTTAGTCGGTATAGCATGCAGCTCTTGATCTTGGGGGTGGGTTCTGAGTTTGAGCCCTACAGTTAAAAATAAAATCTTTTTTAGAAACCCACTTTTTATGTTCTGTACTGTAAACTCTTGGAAGGGCAGCAAGGACATCTGAACTACTTTTTAATTTTCCTAAGTATATAGCAAAGCGTCTGCCATATAGAAGACTTTGAAAACATACTAAGCTGAAAGTTATCTGAGCTCCCCACCTGTGGGTAAACCCACCTTGAAAGTTTTTATGGAAGGTGAATGTAGGTCACAATAAACAGAGGACATCTTTAGAAGTGAAAAAGAGTAAAACAAGCAGACTTGTGTAATCCATCCTGTGCGGGAAGAGGAAGAGGAGCTAGGTGAGTGTGCTTTCTGTCACACGGCGACCCCCTGGCACGAAGCTGGCATTTCCACCCATGCTTCTGAGTCCTGCCCCTTTTTATGTTTCTCCAGGGATTATGCTATCTGCCCAGGCTGGATGAGCTTGGCATTTCTCCTGCAACACCTGCATCTTAGCATTCCTATATAAAGTTTTTGAGCCATAAATAAAAATCTTTTCTGCTTTATGTAACCACATAATGACTAGGGGTTTTATCACTTTTTATTATGGAATATTTCAAATACACACAAAAGTACAGAGGATAGTCTTTCCCCTCCCATATACCCATCACCCAGCTTCCAGAATGGTCAATACATGTCAGACTTGTTTCATCTGTATACTCACTGGATCATTTTGAAGGGAAGCTCAGTGATCCTATCATTTCATTTATAATTATATAGTATTGATAAAAGAGAAGGGCTTTTTATTAAAGAAATATAACCACAGTAACATCATCACACCTAAAAAAATCAGTAACTCTTAATATCATCAAACAACCCTTTCAGGGTTCAAACTTCTTGGATTCTCTCATATTTTTATTAAAATTTTTTAGATGTTTAAAATTGTAGTAAAGCATATTTGACATAAAATTTGACATTTTAACCACTGTTAGATATACAGCTCAGTGGCGTGGGTTACATTCACAGTGTTGTGTAATCATTACCACTATTTTTAATTTTTTCGTAACCCCAAACAAATTCTGTACCTATTACACACTAACTTCCCTCTCCCTGTACCCTGAGCCCCTAGTAATTTCTAATCTACTTTTTGTCTCTATGACTTTACCTATTCTAGATGTTTAATATAAGTGCAATCGTGGCATGTTTATCCTTTTGTGTCTGGCTCTTTTGTGTCTGGTTTATTTTGCTTAGTACAATGTTTTCAAGTTTCATCCATGTGTCTCAGTATGTGTCAGAACTTTATTCCTTTTTTTTAAAAAGATTTTATTTATTCATGAGAAAACACACACAGAGAGAGAGAGAGAGAGAGAGAGGGAGAGAGGCAGAGACAGGCAGAGGGAGAGAAGCAGGCTCCACGCAGGGAGCCCAATGTAGGACTCGATCCCAGGACTCTAGAATCATGCCCCAGGCTGAAGGCAGGTGCTAAACCACTGGGCCACCCAGGGATCCCCAACTGTATTCCTTTTTAAGGCTGAATAATATTCTATTGCATGTATATATGTATATACTGCATTTTGTTATCCATTCATCTGTAGATGGACACTTGGGTTGTTTACATACACCTTTTGGCTATTGTGAATAATGCTGCTATGAACATTGGTGTACAAGTACTTGTTTGAGTCCATGCCTTCAATCCTTTTGGGTTCACACCTAGGAGTGGAATTGCTAGGTCATGTGATAACTTTGTGTTTAACTTTTTGAGAAATGGCCAGTGTTTTTAACAGTGGCTATACCATTTTACATTCCTACCAGCAAGACAGAGTGTTCCAATTTCTCCACATCCTCTTTAACACTTGTTATTTTCCATTTTCAAAAATTACAGCTATTTTAGTGGGTATAAAATTCTGTCTCATTGTGGCTTTTGATATGCATTTCCCCAATGACTTATGATATTGAGCATCTTTTCATGTGCTTATTGACTATTTATATGTCTTCTTTGGACAAAGAAGTCTTATCTATTCAAGTCCTTTGCCCATTTTTAAATTGGATTATTTGTGGGACACCTGGGTGGCTCAGCAGTTGAGCATCTGCCTTCGGCTCAGGGTGTGATCCTGGAATCCAGAATCTGGGATCAGGTCCCACATCAGGTTTCCTATCATGAGCCTGCTTCTACTTTTTTAAAAATTTTTTAATTTTTTTATTGGAGTTCAATTTGCCAACATATAGCATATCGCCCAGTGCTCATCCCATCAAGTGCCCCCCTCAGTGCCCGTCATCCAGTCACCCCAACCCACCACCCACCTCCCTTTCCACTACCCCTTATTCATTTCCAGAGTTAGGAGTCTCTCACTGTCATCCTCACTGATATTTTCACTCCTTTCCCCTTTATTCCCTTTCACTATTTTTTATATCCCCCAAATGAATGAGACCATATAATGTTTGTCCTTCTCTGATTGACTTATTTCACTCAGCATAGTACCCTCCAGTTCCATCCACGTCGAAGCAAATGGTGGGTATTTGTCATTTCTAATGGCTGAGTAATATTCCATTGTATACATATACCACAGCTTCTTTATCCAGTCATCTTTTGATGGACACTGAGGCTCCTTCCACAGTTTGGCTATTGTGGACATTGCTGCTATAAACATTGGGGTGCAGGTGTTCCAGGAACCTGCTTCTTTCTCTGCCTGTGTCTCTGCCTCTCTCTCTGTGTGTCCTTCATGAATAAATAAATAAATCTTTTTTAAAAAACTGGATTGTTTGTCTTTTTGTTGTTGAGTTGCAGGAGCTCTTTATATATTCTGGATATTAAACCTTTATGAGATATATGATTTACAAATATTTTCTCCTACACTGAAGATTGTTATTTCACTCTCTTGATAGTGTTCTTTGATGCACAAAAGAATCGAATTCTAATGAAGTGCGATTTATCTATTTTTCCTGTTGATGCTTGTGCTCTTGGTGTTATATTTAAGAAACTATTGTCAAATCTAAAGTCACGAAGATTTGCCCCTAGTGTTCCTTTAGAGTTTTGTAGTTTTACTTCTTAAATTTATGTCTTTGATTCATTTTTAGTTAATTTTTGTATGTGGCATGTCAAAAGTTTAGGAACAGTAGAAGTAAAACCAACGAATCACCAAAGTAGTAATTAGTAGAAGTTTATTGTGCACACACTAAAAGGGTAGATCGTGAATGGGGAGCATCCAAACCAAACATGCTTTGAGGTTCAGAGGTATATTGTTATAAAGTAGTTTATATAGTGACGAGGTGGTGACTGCTTATTCTTTGCAGTGATTGGTTATAATGTTAGAAAGTTTTTAAGTGATAGGGAATTAGCAATTCTGGGGAAGAACTTTAAGTTTTGCTTATGATTTTCAGAGGCAGAAGCAAGAAGTGACCCAGGTCAAGTTAGTCTCTCTTCTCTTGCAAAATAAGCTAAATTAAGCTTTGCTTGTATGACTTAACTGGTTTTGTCTGCTCAGGGAATTTTCAAGTCTGGCCTTTATTTGTATTTGATTCTAACTGTTGTAAAGGTCCAAATTCATGTGATATTTGTTGAAGAGACTGTTCTTTCTTTATTGAATGGTTGTGCTCCCTTCTTAACCATCAGTTGACCATGTAAGGGTCCATTTCTGGGCTCTCAATTCTATTCCATTGATCTGCATATTTATCTTTATGCCAGTACCACACTGTTTTGATTACTGTTGCTTCATAGTAAGTTTTGAAATCAAGAAGTATGAATCCTCCACTTTGTTCTTCTTTTTCAAGTTTGTTTTGGCTATTTGTGGTTTCTTGAGATTTCATATGAATTTTATTTAAAATTTTTATTTTTATTTATTTTTAAAAAGATTTTATTATTTATTTATTTATTTATTTATTTATTTATTTATTTATTTATTCACGAGAGACACAGAGAGAGCGAGAGAGAGGCAGAGACACAGGCAGAGGGAGGAGTAGGCTCCATGCAGGGAGCCCGATGTAGGACTCAATCCCAGGACTCGATCCCAGGTCTCCAGAATCACACCTTGGGCTTCAGGCAGCGCTAAACTGCTGAGCCACCCAGGCTGCCCATAAATTTTTATTTAAATTTTTATGGGGAGGAGGGCAAAGGGAGAGGGAGAGAATCTCAAGCAGGGTCCTTGCTCAGTGCAGAGCCTGACACAGGGCTTCATCTTACAACTCCAAGATCATGACGTGAGCTGAAATCAAGAGTCAGATACACAACTGACTAAGCCACCCTGGTTTCCCTCACATGAATTTTAAGATGGGTCTCTGAAAAAAGCATCATTGGGATTGTTTTTTAGGTTTATTTATTTAGTAATCTCTACACCCAACGTGGGGCTCAAACTCATGGCCCTAAGATCAAGAGTTACATGCTTTTCCACTGAACTAGCCAGGCACCTCTGCATTGGGATTTTGATATGGAATGCACTGAATCTATAGATTACTTTGGATACAATTGTCATTTTAGCAATAGTGAGTCTTCTAATCCAAGAACATGGGATTTTTTTCCATTTATTTAAGGCTTTCTTAATATCAGCAATGTTTTATAGTTTTCAGTGTACAAGTGTTTTGTTTCCTTGGTTAATTTTATTCCTACATATTTAATTCTTTCTGATGGTATTGTAAATGGAATTATTTTCTTGATTTTCCTTTTGAATTATTCAGTGATTGTGTATAGAAATACAACTAATTTTTGTGTGCTGATTTAGTCTTCTACAACTTGTTGAATTTATATATTAGCACTAATATTTTTTTTGGTGTGGGTTCTTTAGTACTTTCTACATATAAGATCATGCTATTTGTGAATAAAGATAGTTTACCTTTTCACTCTGGATGCTTTTTATTTCTTTCTCTTGCCTAATTGATCTAGCTAGAACTTTTAGTAATATGCTGAATAGAAATGGCAACGTGGGTATGCTTATCCTGTTTCTGATCTTAGGGGAAAAGCTTTCAATCTTTTATCATGTTGAAGAAATTCTCTTCTATCTTTAATTTATTGAGTATTTGTATTATGAAAAAGTGTTGGGTTTTGCCAACATCAAACTTTTTCTGCATCAGTTGAGATGACCATGTGTTTTTTTTCCTTCATTCTATTAATATCACATATTACATTGATTTCACATGTTGCATTCCTGGGATAAATCTTACTTGGTTATGGTGTATAATCCTTTTAATATGCTACTAAATTTGGTTTTATTAGTATTTTGTTAGGGATTTTTGCATCCATATTCATAAGGGACATTGTTCTACAGATTTCATTTCTTGTAGTATCTTAGTCTGGCTTTGGTATCAGGGTAGTGCTGGCCTCATAAGATGAGTTAGGAAGTTTTCCCTCCACTACAAATTTTTAGAAGAATTTGAGAAGCATTAGGATTAATTCCACTTTAAATGTTTGATAGAATTCACTAGTGAAGATTCTTTTTCTTTCTTGGGGAGGTTTTTTTCTTTCATGAAGTTGTTTTTTTAAAGATTTATTTATTTATGATAGACATAGAGAGAGAGGCAGAGACACAGGAGGAGGGAGAAGCAGGCCCATGCCGGGAGCCTGATGTGGGACTCGATCCTGGGACCCCAGGATCGCACACTGGGCCAAAGGCAGACGCTAAACCACGGAGCCACCCGGGGATCCCCTCTTTCATTAAGTTTTTATTTAAATTCTAGTTTGTTAATATACAGTGTAGTATTAGTTTCAGGTGTAGAACTTTTTGGGTGTAGAATTTAGTGATTAATTACTTCCATACAACACCCAGTGTTCGTCACAAGTGCCCTCCTTAATCCCCATCGCCTATTTAACCCATCCCTCCACCCTGTTGGGAAGTTTTGATTACTATTTCAGTCTCTTTGTTATAGATTTATCTGAATTTTCTATTTCTTCTTGAGTCAGTTTTTGTAGAGATTTGTGTTTCATCTAGATTGTCCATTTTGTTGGCATACAGTTGTTCATATTATTTGTTTATAACCCTTTTTATTTTTGTAAAGTTGATAGTAATGTCCCTTCTTTTATTTCTGATTTTAGTAACATAAATCTTCTACATTTTTTTCCTTAGTCAAGGTGCCATGCACTTTTATTGCATTACATTGGGAGGAATGTAAAATCTGGCTTTCTTTTGGTAATTAAAATCTATTAGTTAGGATTGCATATTGTCAACCTGATTGGCTCATTATAAAACTCTCTTTCAGTTCTCACCTAATGATTGTATCAGTTTTTTTTTTTAAGATTTATTTATTTATGATAGACACACAGAGAGAGAGGCAGAGACACAGGCAGAGGGAGAAGCAGGCTCCATGCCGGGAGCCCGACGCAGACTCGATCCTGGGACTCCAGGATCACGCCCTGGGCCAAAGGCAGGCACTAAACCGCTGAGCCACCCAGGGATCCCCATTGTATCAGTTTTTGACAATTGTTGCCTACATCCATTATTTCATTGGGGAATGCTGTTTTAAAGAAGAACATTTTATTGAGTTCAAATATGCCAAAACAAGATGAAATGTATTTTCAAAGTCCAGCTTTCTGGTTCTGAAACTCAGTACGGTAGAAAGGAAAGTCATCCAAGAAAGAAGAATCTGGGGACCAGCCACATGCTGTAAGATCTTAGATAAATCACTTGCCTCTTTAAGCTTCTATCAGCAAAACTAGGGCACTGAACAAGACGACCTGTTAAAGCATCTCACAACTTTGACTCTCCAGAGGTCTATTATTTTAATTTTACATGTAATCACAGTTATGACCCGTTAGCCTAATGTTCAGGACACTAAGCCCTTAGTTCCTCCCCCTCATTTTACACACACACACATATATATATATATATTTTAAAGTAGGCTCCAGGGACGCCCAAGTGGCTCAGCAGTTGAGAGTCTGCCTTCCGCCCAGGGTGTGCTGTTTGGGTCCCAGGATCAAGTCTCACATTGGTCTCCCTGCATGGAGCTTGCTTCTCTCTCTGCCTGTGTCTCTGCCTCCCTCTCTCTCTGTGTGTGTCTCTCATGAATGAATAAATAAAATCTTAAAAAAAAATGAAGTAGTCTCCACGTCCAACATGAGGCTTGAACTCACCACCCTGAGTTCAAGAGTGGCATGCTCTGCTGAGTGAGGCAACCAGGTGTCCCTCCAAGAATGTTTCTTGTTTCAAAATTTCATTTACAAAAAAAATAAAAAACAAAAGCAAAGTTTCATTTACGATTATGGTTCAATCTATTGTACTTCCATGGTTATGCTTATCACATGAGACATCACCCTACACAAGCTGCTCAAATGGGAAAGACCATCCCATCCCTTTATCAAAGTACCCAATTCCCCCAGACTTAGCCCATGCAGCCCAAACTTGGGCCATGCAGAAAATTTCTCCCATTCTTCCCAAGAATGTCAGATGTCTTCACATCTTCTACCCCTTGGGCAAACTCTTGTCAGGAGAGTATTTTGTAAAGTCATTCACCCCAAGGTATAAGTGACTAAGAGACTTTCCCTTTCAGAGGTCTTTTCATTTTAATACAAACTTCAGTAAGAAGCATGCATTTATAGGGATCCCTGGGTGGCGCAGTTTGGCGCCTGCCTTTGGCCCAGGGCACGATCCTGGAGACCTGAGATCAAATCCCATGTCGGGCTCCTGGTGCATGGAGCCTGCTTTTCCCTCTGCCTGCCTCTCTCTCTCTCTCTCTCTCTCTCTCTGTGACTATCATGAATAATTAAAAAAAAAAAAGAAGCATGCGTTTATAATGATGGAATTTTAAGAAGAATTTTTTTTTTTTCCTTGGAGGAAGGCAACTTTCTATCTCCCTGAAATCACATGCTATGTCATCCTTAAAAGAGCAGGTCTGACGATCGGTCTAACAACATTTCTTTTTTAAAAATTAAAAACTTTTAAAGTTTATTTATTTAAGTAATCCCTATACCCAACATGGAGCTAGAACTCATGACCTTAAGATCAAGAGCCACAGACTCCTCTGACTGAGCCAGACAAACACCCCATCTAACAACATTTCTTGATCTATTGTTCTTCCCGGTGTGCTACTGTATCTCGGAAACTGTGCCCAGGAAAGATCGCCCTTGGGAACATCTCCAGAGGAGGTTCCTCACCATCCTTTTAAGCCAGTAAATCAGGCAAGAAAGCTACACTTGGAGGAGATGATAGTGGATGAGGGCCCTAGGGGCAGGTCAATCAGGGAAAGAGTGTTCAAGAAAACCTGTGGTGGGATATCTAGCCTTGGGAGTGAGGAAATCTTTCAGTAGGAAGGTATTACCTTTTGCCAGATTCAAAATTGAGAAGGGAGAACCAAAACCAGTGTGTATCATATCTGTAAGTTTGAATGTAACTAGGAATGAATGGATAAAGTTAAGTCATCTAGGATAGAGGCTCAGAATGATGAATAAATGTCAGCAAGTCCCCTTCCAATGTGCCTGACATATTAAACAAGGTAGGCAAGGCAGCTTAAAGAAGCGATGACAATCAGGAGCTTCTACACTTTTGCTTATACCAGTCCTACCATCCGGGATGCCATTTTTCCTTTTTTATGCCTTTCTCCATCTTAATCATTTGCTAAACACTCAAATCCAATTCCCATCTTCGTGAAGTTTTTTCCTGACCACCCCCATCTGGAAGTAATTCCTACTTCCTCAGAATCTGGCTATCACTGATGCCCACTTCCCTCTTTCTGCCCTTGCCATGTTGCAGTTATTCTCTCGTGTGTAAGTCTCACCTTCTAGAATGGAATCTGTTTGAAGGGAACTCTCATGTCTCATACCTCTTGGTATCTCTCAGAAGCTAGCCTGGTGCCCAGAGCATGGTTGTGTGCAGTAAGAGCTGACTGATGAATGGATAATCAATGCAATGGGGCAGGCATTCTTTCTCAGCTGTTTTCTTCCAAAAAAAGGACTTGCCTGTGGAATTTCCCTGGGACAGATGACAATGAAACGTGGAGAGCTGGCTAGCCAGTGACTTATTCCCTTTGAGCAAGCAGGGCTGGTGCTGGGTTTAATTTAGACTGCTCTGTCCTTCATGCTTTAAAAGGATTTTCCCACGACAGACTCGGGACCTGCAGTTCTGTGCCATTAGCACCACTACTGAGAGATGAGTGGTGAGAGATGCAGCCAAGTGTGCCGGCCTCTGACCTGGTTCCGCTTCTGCGCTGGGGTTGGAGCTTTTTGCAGCCATGTGGGTTTGTGGTTTCATTCCCAGCTCAACAGATGGAGCATGCCCATGTGGATTACAAACTCTGGGCTTTGGTGTAGGGGTGTGGGCTTGCATCTATGAGTGGGTGGACTTTGGTTGGGTGTACATGAGTATGTATACAAATGTGATGACTCTCTTTGGGGGTACATCTCCATATCTGAGTTTCTGCAGATTGTGCGTACATATCTTGGTGTGTGTGCTTTTGAAGGTGGGGTGTACTTATCTGCATGTATGCGTGTGTGTTGTGTGCATGTTACACTTGTACCCATCCAAAGTGAATGTAAGCAGCTTTCCAACTGGTTTTCAAGAAAAATGGCTCCTTTTTGTCCTCAGACCCTAACCATGGTACCACATGAAATGGATTCCAATTGGTCTACTGGCTCTTCCTTCTTCCTAAGAGAGGAATGAAACAATGGAGGCAGCCTACCCTGCCCCTAGCAAGGACTCCTTTCCTTCATAATGCCATTTCTTCTTGGTACTCTGTGGTTCTGATCGGGAACTGGGACCCACAGGAGCTGTGGGTTTTGAGTGTCCATGGCATCATTTGGAATATTTTAATGGGGTCCAGATACCAAAAAGGGAAGACCCCTTATAGAAGTCCAGGGCTGTCTTCCACTGCCCCCACCTCCTGGGAGAGTGGACATTCTTAGCTCTGGTTACATTCTTACATTCTTTTCCTCCTTGCCTCTCTGTTCCCCACCCCTTCCAGGATGGCCTCACTTTGGGCTTGCAGATAAACTGTGCCCCTATAAACAAAGCCCTCCTTCGGCTCCAGAGGAGCCCAGCCCCACCCTGACTGCCACAGCTCAGAATCCCACCCTTCCTTCACCGATTCTTCTTTTACCCCCTCCTTCACCACTGCATTAACTCCTTCATCTCCTTCAGGGGATGGGCGGGGTGGGGTGGGGGGGAGTGGGGGGGTGGGGGGGTGGGGGGTGGGGAGGGGAGCGGGGGCGGGGAGGCAATTCAGATTCCAGGAAGCAGAGGAGGTCAATGTTAATGACCTTGCTTCCAGTCTCTAGCCCTCCCTGCACCTCCACTCCCCTACCCTAAACCCAGTCTGCTCTCCAGTAGAGAAGGTAGAACAAGCTGCCAGCCAAGGCCAGAGGCTGGAGATGCAGGACAACTGACTTCTTTTCCCAGCTTCATCATGCCATTTCCTTTGTGACCCTGAACAGTGTCCTTCCTTCATCTGAATAGCATCATTTGTAAAAGATACATGATCATCCTAGCCTCCTCCCACTGCTTGTATCTTGTGTAGTGTCCATGAAGCAGCATTTTCACAGGAGTCCAGAACTGCTGGGGACAAGCTCAGGCATGTGAGAGCAAGTGTGACCCAGAATTGAGGATGGAGGGTTAAATTATGACTATCAGTATAATAGTTTCCTACCAGTAGTAGGAAAGGGCCTGTCTGCTCACTGGGGGACTGGGTAGAAGGTACAGCAGGTTCTCCTCTAAGATGTCACCTTGAGGTCCCCAAGACATGCCCTCCTTGCTTTTGTTTTTTTCTCTATCTTGAGAAAAAGCCATCCTATTTGATGTCTTTGCCCAAAGCTGCCTACCACAGCACTGACCAGACTGACCGCTTTGTGGGGACAAAGTGAAACACAACTCTCTTTGGGGCTTGGAGCTTTCTACTCAGCAGGTAAGGGATGGATCCTAGTCACCTGTCACTGGGGATGGGCGCAAGACAAACTGTGCGGCGCTGTGACAGCCAGGCTGGAAATTCCAGGCTGCCACGCCTCCATCAGCAAGGTCCAATCTGATGACTACAGCTGCATGGTGAGCCTCAGGATATTTCCTCCTCCTCCTGTTATCCATTTATCATGAGAGGGGAAGACAGTGCCCTCCTGCCTAGAAGCAAAATGTTTTGCCTTCTCTTGGGATTAAAAAAAAAAAGTGGCATTTTCCCCATCCCTGACTTCTTCAAAAACAGGAAACACTTTCCTCTTCCTTCTGCCACAGCCTCTCCCTTGACATCTGGATCTTGACTACCCCCAGATTTGATTCTTCTCTGATGGGCTTTTGGCCATCCAAAAGGGTTTCTGGGGCTTGGCTTCCTTCCTCTTTCTAGCCAGGATAACTCCTTGTTCCCAGTTCGGTTGGAGAGTAGGATCATGTGAGGCATTGGCTTCTTTGTTGGAGGAGAAACCAACAAAACCATCCTGGTTGTTTCGCTCCCTTTCCTTCCAAGCACCAGCCACTCTTTCTTCAGGACCTACTTCCTCTGGAAAGCATGGGATTATGTGAGAGAAGGGGCTGGAGCTTGTTCAGCCTGAGCCAGACAAGCTCCAGCCTTGTTTGAGCTTTCCTTCCCAGTAAAGAGTACGAAAAGAGATCACACATCTAAGAGGTGTGGTGGATCTGCCCTCTTCCAAATTGACTCCTTCTCCTTTATAAAATAAATTAATTTAATTTATTTTTTAAATTTAATTATTTAACATATAGTGTATCATCAGTTTCATATGTAGAGTCCAGTGATTTGTCAGCTGCATATAACACCCAGTGCTCGTCATATCATGTACGCTCCTTATTGGCCATCACCCAGTAACCCTGTCCCTCCATCCCCTCCCTTCCAGCAACCCTCAGTTTGTTTCCTAGAGTTAAGAGTCTCTCATCGTTTATCTCCTTCTCCAATTTCATCTTATTTTATTTTTCCCTCCCTTCTCCTATGACCCTCTGTTTTGTTTCTTTAATTCCAGATATATGACTCCTTCTCCTTCTCAAAAAAAAAAAAAAAAAACAGCTACAAAGAAGTCAGCCAAAGCAGTACCCTTGGAAGGCCAGGAGAGAAACTTACCTGTGAGCTGGGGGAGACCCTCTCTTGTTCTCTCCATCCCATACTGGGTTTATCTCTCCCCTACCTTCCTGGGAGATGATATCTCCCTGAACCCCAAGGAAGTCTTGTCTGGGCTGCAGGTGAGATATGTGACCTTTCCCAGCCCCTGAGGAGCAGCTTCGGCAAGAGTCAAGAACCTTAATGATGACTCAAAGAAACTAAAACAAGGATTTCTTTTTTTACTTCAAGAGTGAAAGTAATATTTCCTGGTCCCTTCTTCTGTTGATGGCCAGAAGCAAAGAGAAAAGGCATTGCTGGAAAATCCTAAACATCCACTCTTTCTCTGCCTGTATAAGGCCTTGTCCCAAGCTAGCACTTAGGCCCCAGAGGACCTTTGTTTCCCAGGAATGGAGGCCCCCTCTCTCCTCCCTTCAGGCTCCTTTCCTTGGGAAACTTCAGATATGTGTAAAGTTGGCCATGCTACGTTATAGAACACAAGGAAAATCTTAGCTTCTTTTCAGTTCTAGAGGCAGGGCCCCACTGGGAGTGGAGGAAGGTGCTCTGGAAAAGGATTCAGCTCCTTGGATGCCTGTGCATCTGATAGGAATGAACCTGTACTGTGTGATTGTGGCCAAGACTCAATTTCCCCTCTGGGCCTTGCCCTCTTAATTCTGTAAAATATCGTATTGGATTTTAAGATACAACATTACCTCTGATTCTGTCACTACCATCTTATTCCCCCAGATTAGCTGTGGAAGACAAGCAGGGTAAAGAAAAGGAAGAAACTTCCACCTCATTCGTGGTCCCTTTCAAGCATTTTAAAGCAAGATGGAGAGATTATGAATCATAGACTATAACACCTCTAACATATGTAGTCTTGGATGAGGTATAAGGCTCAGTCACCTGAGCTCCCCTGGGCCTCTTTATACCCTGTCATACAGGCACACACATATACATACTCAGTTGTGGTGTGTGTAAGACCAACCATAAGCTATTAAAACAAGGGATGGACAACAACTTCTGCCCTTTCTGTTCTACTGACCACATATTCTAAATCACAGACTATCACACAACTGCCCTCTTACACAACAGAATTACTTGCATCCTTGGAGCCCCCAACACAACAACAGTCTGGGGGGCCTGAATTCAGCAGATTCAGAGGCCCATATTCACGGTCTGCTTCCAAGGGCACAGAAGAGAGGTCATCTGGGCACCTAGGACCAGGGTAAAGCTCTCTCTGGGCAATGTATGCTTCTGCCCAGAGTTGGATGACCTTTATAGGCCAGGCAGCACTAATTCCCCTGGGGGGAATTAGGACAGCTTTCCAGAGCAGGTCACTTGCCTCCAACCTCATCTGATCATCAAAAATGATGGCAAGAGTATACATGGGTACATTGCCTGGGGAGAGTAATTTGGCAATACATTTTAAATTGCAAATATATATGCCTCATGCTACAGCAGTTCTATCTTTAAGAATGTATTCTACAAATATACTTATACACACGTGAAATGATGTGTTTCAAGTTATTCACTGCAACACTAGTAAAGATTAGAAGTAAATTAGATGTCTACTAGCAGCCAATTGATTCCATAGATTATGGTATAGCCATACAGTGGAGTATTAAAAATGGGATGCTATTGTGTATTAGTATGGAAGGATTACAGATAAATATTGTGAAGCAAAAATAAGCAAGGTGCAGAACAGTGGTTGTATTTTATGATCATCTGTGTAGAAAGGAGAGGACAAAAGCACATGTATTCATATTGACTTGTTTGCATATAAGATATTGCTGGAAGGATAAACAAGAGACTAGCGGTGGTTACTCCTAAAGAAGTTGAAAATCCAGATGAAGGGAACTTTCTAATATATGTATTTTGAATGTTTTGATGATTGAATAATGTGAATGCATCACCCATTCAAAAGAGTAAGTGAAAAAACACACAAGCACAAGAAAGAGAACAAAGTGGCAAAAGAGGGAGCCTTTCTCCCTGCCAGCCTCTTGGGCAGGAGGAGGCCGGACTAGGAATGGGAGCAGGACTGGGCATTCAGAGGGAAGCATGCCAAGTGTTCCAGCTTCAGCTATTGCTCTGCTTGCTCATAAAAGCTTTCACTAACAGGGGCCTGGGATTCCTCTGCTCATGCTCTCCTTTGGTTATTGGCCTAATCAGTCCCTATACTCCAGCACACTCATGTGGCTTGGGAATCTTGTCTTTTTTGAAAATGTAAACATTTGTATACACTTTACTGGAATAATGAGGTCACCCCCTAAAGCACGACAGCCTTTGAAGTTGCTTGACTTCCTTGCCCACTTATCTTACCATGGCCCCCCAACTCTGATGTCCTGGAAAAAAAATTGCTAAATGACACGTATATGTTTTAGAGATTACTCTTTAAGAATCTTATGACGCTCCTTTGAGATAACTGGCAACACTCTAGGGTGTTGCCAAACCCAACTTGAGAGTGATCGCCCTGATGACCGGCAAGAGGTTGCAGCCAAGACTCAAAGCCAAGTGTGGCCTGCTCCACTCAGGCAGGACCGGGGGTAGGGGGTGCCGAGGCAAGGCTCTCCACCTCCACCCATTGGGCATCCCTGTGCTTGGGGTACTGCATGGGTATGGAAGGCACTGGTTTGGGGGCCACTGACAAATCCTGCTTGTGAGTGAGCTGCTAGGACCCTGGGAGACAAAACTGGTTCTTTCTCCTCAGGGATAATTTTAGGTCCTCACGTCCCCTCCCATCTTTCTAACTCCCAACCCCTGGCTCAGCCTCCCAGAGGGATTGCTTAGACCAGTGACTATACAGGGTTCTTTTGAAATACCGAGCTGTTCAAAAGAGACATGTGAGGGTATGGCCCTAGAGGCAATTTCCATGATTACTTTATCCCTTTTGTCCCATTGTTATAGGGGAGGAAGGAAGACAGCTCCAGGATCAGGTGCTGATAGGACTTAATATAGGTATTATGTCTTCCTGCTCTCAACTTGAACCCAGAGGCTTATTTTCCAGCCTCACCTCTCCATACCTTGCTTGACAGGAACTGGCTTAGAGATTGGGAGAGCGTGGCTGGCAGAATCAGCCTGAAGTCTGAGGGAGAGAAGGAGCTTTGGGCTTGTCAGGTGAGGGAGCCTCTGATGGGGAGCTGCAGGAGAAACTTAAGAGGCCTTAAAATAGCAGGCCTATCTTTTCCTGCAATAGACGATGCAATGTGTGACTTCGTGTGACTTCCTCAGCTGCATGTCTTCTGACTTTTAAAAGTTTATGAATAAAATCTTTAAGAAAGTAGAGTGAACATCTTACCATTGGAAGAGGAGTGATGGAGATTTGTGGAGGGCTGGGGGGTGATGGTGGCTAGGCCTCAAGCCTCAACCTCAAACCCGTTTATTCAGTTTCAACATGTCCTCAAAGAATTTTAAAATGTGAAATTATCGAGAATTTTATTTTTTATTTATATTTTTAAAAATATTTTATTTATTTATTCATGAGAGACACACAAAGAGAGGCAGAGACATAGGCAGGGGGAGAAGCAGGCTCCCTGAGGGGGGAGCCTGATGCGGGACTATATCCCAGGACCCCAGGATCATGACCTGAGCCAAGGGCAGACACTCAACCCACTGAGCCACCCAGGTGCCCAAAATTTTAGAGAATTTTAAAAGAAAGGACCCATCTAGACATTTTCTAGGTGGAAAGGTGTGTGAAGGGGGCAATGAGCAGTGGGGAAGATGGAGACATTGAAACCCTGAGCATCTCAGTCTACAAGGAGCCAGATCAAAATTTTTAAATGAGCAGGCAATGCGAAAGACTCCTGGAAAACATGGAATTTCTCCAGTGACTGAAAAGAACAAGAACAACAAAAAGACAACAGAGAACCTGAGGAACAGGGAGGGTACAGTGAAATAGAAGAAGGAAGAGGGCACAAATCCCATCGGAATGAGGTCTTGGGAGAAGAGAGAAGACACTGGCTGCCCTCTTTTACTTACAATATTTTATTTTCTTTTTAAAGATTTTATTTTATTGTATTTCGAACGGGGGGGGGGGGAGAGAGAGAGCAAGAGAGCAAGCATGAGCACGGAGGAAGGGGCAGAGGGAGAACCAGACTCTCCACAGAGCAGGGAGTGAGGAGCTTGGGGCTCCAGGTGATGCTCCATCCCAGGACCCAGGGACCATGACCCCAGGTCAAGGCAGACGCTTAACCGAGGGAATCACCCAGGCGCCCCTACTTAGAATATTTTGGAGAAGGACACTCACTCAAGTAAATGAGGTGCTACTGCGGAAAATTTGGTTTGCCCTGGGAAGGTCACCTTTTCCTGGTAACAGGGCAAAGCGGTGGTGGCGTGTGCGGGGTGAAGCCCGCCCTTCTGCTGGCGTTGGGCTGGACCTTCCCGGGACCGTGCGGAGTTCCAGGAAACCGGCGGACGCAGCGCTGCGCGGAGCGAGTGCGGTGGCTCCGGCCGGAGTGGGCGCAGCGCGGCTGACAAGTCCGGGCGTCGCTACTCCAGATATGGTTAAAGGAAAACGCAGGCGTCCATCTCTCCTCCCCCCCTTCCCTCGGATTCCCTTCCTGACGCCCGGCTCGGTGAGACTATTGGCCGCTGCCCCTTTAAGGGCCTCCACCCCTCCGCCCCTACCCCCCCCCCCCCGCAGCGGTGGCACCACGCGGGTGGGAGGGGGGCAGGCTGAGCCTTCTGGCCGGGTCTCCTCGGGAAGATGGCTCAGGCCCGGGAAAGCGCTCCCACGCCCCGCTGGCCCCTTCCCTGAGCTGGGGGAAGGGACCCGTCCAGAAGGGAGACCCCTCCTCCCTTCCCCTCCCGCCCCACTCGCGCCGCGGGGATGGCTCCGTGGCCTCACGGGAACGGCTCTGTGGCCTCGTGGCCGGCTGCCCCCACCCCGACGCCCGATGCCGCCAACACGAGTGGGCTGCCAGGGGCGCCCTGGGCGGTGGCCTTGGCGGGGGCGCTGTTGGCGCTGGAGGTGCTGGCCACCGTGGGAGGCAACCTGCTGGTCATCGTGGCCATCGCTCGGACGCCAAGACTGCAGACCATGACCAACGTGTTCGTGACGTCGCTGGCCACCGCGGACCTGGTGGTGGGGCTCCTGGTAGTGCCGCCGGGGGCCACCTTGGCGCTGACGGGCCGCTGGCCTCTGGGCGCCACCGGTTGCGAGCTGTGGACCTCAGTGGACGTGCTGTGTGTGACAGCCAGCATCGAAACCCTGTGCGCCCTGGCGGTGGACCGCTACCTGGCCGTGACCAACCCGCTGCGCTACGGCGCCCTGGTCACCAAACGGCGCGCCCGGGCGGCAGTGGTCCTGGTGTGGGTCGTGTCCGCCGCGGTGTCGTTCGCGCCCATCATGAGCAAGTGGTGGCGCGTGGGAGCCGACGCCGAGGCGCAGCGCTGCCACTCCAACCCGCACTGCTGCGCCTTCGCCTCCAACATACCCTACGCGCTGCTCTCCTCCTCCGTCTCCTTCTACCTTCCGCTTCTGGTGATGCTCTTCGTCTACGCGCGCGTTTTCCTCGTGGCTACGCGCCAACTGCGCCTGCTGCGCCGGGAGCTGGGCCGCTTCCCGCCCGCGGAGTCTCCGCCGGCCGCGTCTCGCTCCCGGTCCCCCGGCCCGGCCCGGCGGTGCGCTTCGCCCGCCGCGGTGCCCTCCGACCGCCTGCGGCCCGCGCGCCTCCTGCCTCTGCGGGAGCACCGGGCCCTGCGCACCCTGGGCCTCATCGTGGGCACCTTCACTCTCTGCTGGTTGCCCTTCTTCGTGGCCAACGTGATGCGCGCTCTCGGGGGGCCCTCTCTGGTTCCCAGCCCGGCCCTCCTGGCCCTTAACTGGCTGGGCTACGCCAACTCTGCCTTCAACCCGCTCATCTACTGCCGCAGCCCCGACTTCCGCAGCGCTTTCCGCCGCCTACTGTGCCGCTGCCGGCGGGAGGAGCACCGCGCCGCCGCCTCCCCGCCGGGCGCCCCCTCGGCCGCCCCTGCGGCCCTGACCAGCCCCGCGGAGTCCAGCCGGTGCCCAGCGCTCGACGGGTGGGTAACTGAGGCGAGGAGGCCGGCGGTTCAGGGTCGGAAGGCATTCGGAGTCCCTTTGGGCCATTTCTCGGAGTTTGGGGTTCGGTAGGATAAGGTGGGGTTGGAGACGTCTCTGCGGCGAAAGAAGGGGGGACCTGGAGTAGGGAACCAACATGGAAGCCCGGACCCTTCCGTCTCCCGCGGCCGAGCACCTGCCCCAGGACGGAAGCAAAGAGGGCAGCAGATTGTTGTTCACCCCAGGACCTAGTGCGGTCCGGGGAATGCGGCTGTATCCTGAGCCGGCTCGGTCAGCTCCGCATTTTCTAGCTGAGTTCTTTGGCCTCCCAGATCTCTTGCCACCCCTTGGGCCGGCTTTGACTTGCAGGGAAGACGAGAGGCCTTCTCAGACTCAAGGCCTGAGCTCTGGTTTCTTTGAAAGGTGTGATAGCTACGGAGTGATGGTGAGAATCCACTCGAGGTCTGAAGGATAAGCGGGAGTTGGGGAGGGGGTGAGGACTGTGACTGTCAATTCTTCTCCTGGGTAGGAGCAGGCCCCGTTGGAGGTGGGGGGTGGGTATTTTGTGGCTGGGTGGAGCCCGGATGCTTCTGCGAGATTGTGGACAAATGCTTCCCAGCGTCCCTGACCTTTGCTCCTTCCCTCTACTGGCCCTGTCTCCACCCTGTGCCCCTCACCCCAAGATATGTTATCTCCATTTTTCAGGGCTTCCTGGGGAATCTCTTAGGTCCTGAACGACAAGAAACAACTCTGTCAATCCAGAACTTTTGGAAAGCCTCTCCTGGCCTCTGTTTAGAATGGGCCCTGTGGAACTTCCCAGCTGGAAATCTCTGACCTCCAGAAACTGATGACTTGGCCTTGGGGTGGGGAGGCGGAGGTTGGGAGGGGCAACCCTTACCAAGTGAGTTTTCACCATCCTCTTGTCTCTCTCTTCCTGAGAAGAGTTTTCTAAACCCCACCCCTGAATTTTACCACTACCTCAGCAGCTGAAGTACCCAGCAGCCTGCTCTCAGCTGCCCTCGGAGTCCCCATTAGCTTTGGTGGCCCACCTGTCACCTTGCTCACTTCTGTGCTGCATGCTTAGGGCAAAGAGGTCTCTCCTCCTTCTATTCTTTCTGCTGCCTGTGGACCTGATGGACCACTGAGTGTCCTTCAGGCTCGGTGGGCAAGGCTGGGAGCAGAAAGCTATAAAAGGTCCGGGTTTGGGGTTCTGTCCCTGACTCCATCACTACAGATTCCTAAGCACCAGCCTTCCCCCCTTTGGATACAGGACAGCTCTGATCTACCTCACAGCAGTGTCAGGAGGACTTCTTCAGGGTTTGAGGAGGGTGGAGGGTGAATTCCATTAGAGTGGATTCCTTCTTTTCCTTTTAGCATCAAATTAATAAATATTAGTGAATGCAGTTCATCTACTGCCTGCTTTTCTCCATTTCTTTCCCCTATGATCCGCTTACTCCCTTCTTAGAGCTGGCTTTTGAAAGATGCAATAAATTAAGATTAATCCTTGCCCCTTTCTTCCTACTCATTATGAAACAAAAGATGAAAAGTCTGTCTGGATGAAGGGGAGGGAGCTTAAGCCGTTGCCACTCCTGCATCTCCATCTTTCCAAAATTCACGGAATCCAGTTGCAAGTGGGTAGCAAAGCCATGCTGCCCAAAGGATTTGAGTGCAGTGCTCATAGGAGGACACAGTTTGCTATGCTCAGGATCAGGGCTTATGGAGTGTGTGTCAACTCCCAGGCTATAAACCAGTGGTGCCTTCATAAAATCCATTGCCATCAGGAACCAGTTTTGTCTAGTATTTACGTGTGTGTGTGTGTGTGTGTGTGTGTGTGTGTGTGTGTTTGGAAGCACAGATCATTGTTTGTGTTGGGCAAATGTCTGGTTATAAATATATTCTGGGGCAGCCCCCTTGGCGCAGCGGTTTAGCGCCACCAGCAGCCCAGGGCATGATCCTGGAGACCCTGGATCGAGTCCCACGTCAGGCTCTCTGTATGATTGTATGATGCCTGCTTCTCCCTCTGCCTGTGTCTCTGCCTCTCTCTCTCTCTCTCTCTCTGTCTCTATGAATAAATAAATAAAATCTTTTTAAAAATTATAATAAATAAATAAATAAATAAATAAATAAATAAATAAATAATAAATTCTGATGCTTCCCATCCTTTCCACAACCTCTCCCTTTCCTGGGCTGCAGAAATCAATGTTATTCTTTTGAAATAAAACTGGAAAAAAAAACTGGAATCACAAGTTTGAGTTAGTTGATAATTTTTCCCCCTTATTCCAATTCTTTTTTAGAATTTTATTTATTTATTCATGAGCGAGAGAGAGAGGCAGAGACACAGGCAGAGGGAGAAGCAAGCTCCATGCAGGGAGCCCGATGTCGGATTTGATCCCGGGACTTGATCCTGGGACTCCAGGATCATGCCCTGGGCGGAAGGCAGGCACTAAACCACTGAGCCACCCAGGGATCCCCCCCTTATTCCAATTCTTAAGGACCTTATCAGGCCATTTCCTTTGGAAAGAAAATTTCTATGGAAGTCACTGAATCATTTTGTGAGTTCTTATTTAAAAACCATAAGCAAAAAAAAAAAAAAAAAAAACCATAAGCAGAGACCATCATCCAGGCTGATTTACAGGATGGCTACTAAATCATCAAATGTTTAACGTGCTCTGTGACAGCAGGGTACAATGAACTTGCTAGATTCAGGAGCTCCAGAGTTATAAAACTTCGATCTACCCTGAAGATAAACTCAGTGGATTTCCACATATGGCCGGACCCTGTGAATTGGACCTGGCCTCTGCTGCTCCCTTTTCTCCAGGAGCCTAGGTTTCATTTCTTAGGATGTTTGCATACCAAAGATGACCTTCTCTTTTTCAGTCCAGAGCAGTGTGAGATCTCTTGGGTCTGAGGTATGGGAGGTTTCTTATCAAGGACTCAACTTTTGAATGCTTAGTGGAGAAGGAAGTCTTGCTTTGGCCTGGAAATAAGTAAGAGGGCCTCCTCTCGCCATCTCTGGATATTCTTCCAACATCGCTGAGGAAAGTTGTCCAGTCAGTCCTAGGCAGGGAAGAAGGATGATTTTGTAGGAGGGGAGTGGAGTGGGGCTCTGGTTTGTAGAAATGTCCTTGAATGTTATCCAAGAGCTCATACTGCGTGAATCTTGCTTGACACACACCCATGTGCCAGCTGTCAGGCTCCTTTAGAGTGTTTAGGTTTGCACTGGTCTGTGGACTCCATCTGCAAATTGTTACCAGTGCATTTGACAGATGGAGAGTCAGCCATTCTGGTCATCCCTCCAGCAACTTGTGGCTAGGTGTCAGGCTGAAGGAGATTTACATCCTGGATGCTGAGCAGGCTGCTTTTGCTAGCACGGGGCCTAAGCACTTGAACTGTGGAAGACAAACACCCATCTTCTGAACCTAGAGAGGTGAAGACTTACAGACCAGTGAGAACAAAAACACCTGTGGAACCCTGGCCTTGCCAGAATCTGTTAGCAGGAGCTGGGCATGGGCAGAAATGACAGGGCAAAGGGGGTGAGCTCAGCAGAGAGGGGATGAAGAGTGACTGGGTTTTCCAGAGGTGACTTACCTTCTGCATCAGGTGGAACCACTAAGGGGCAAGCAGAATTAGGGTAAGGAGGAGGTTGAAAACAGGCTTTCCTAGGACTCTCCCCATGGTAAGATTCTTCTGGGGGACCATGGTTGGTGCAGCTTCTCCCTTTAATTTTGGGGGCACTGGTGAAGGCCATGGGAATAGTCTTCCTTTATGTTTTGATCCTGAAAGCCAATCATCTGGGCTCCCTCTACGGCTTCCTGGTTGCAGATCTATGTCTGTGTTTGCCTGTCTCTCCAGAGAAGTGAGAACTGCAATGGGGAGTACAGCTGATGCCCAACACCCTACCTCCCCCCCCCCCCCCCGCCCCAGCCAACCCCATGCAAGAAGCCCTGGAGGTAGCTCACCATAGGCCAATTAGTTGAAGCATAATATGAAACAGTTAAATTAGCAGAAACTCCAGAAAGCCATCTAATTTTCTTAGCTATTATGACATTAAGGAAATTCAGAACGCTTTCCTCAGTGTCCTCATCTATAAAGTAAAGAGACAAAGGTTGACTTTCTCTCCTCTCTTGCCTTTAGAAGGGGTTTGAGGGTACCTAAAGCTCCGTGGAGTCCAAGGCAGAGAGCTTCGCAACTGCAGTCTTTGCCCCACCTCAAGCATAAACGGTGCTGGGCGCCCCCTGATGGTGTTGGGAGGTACAACAGGCATGGGCTTGGAAGTGTCCATCTGTTGACTAGCCAGGGAGCAGGAATGCAATTTTCCTAAGGCCAGAAAGTATCAGAGCTGGAAGAGGGCATAGAAATGATTTAGTTCAACTCTTTGATAACGTGGATGAAGAAACGGACTTCTAGAGAGGTGAACTGTGAGTAGCCAATATTACTTTAGTCAGAGACAGGCAACACTGGTAGTGTAAAGAGTGCCAAATTTGAACCTGGAAAAACAAGAAAGGGAGAAAGAAGGAAATGGCCATGAATTGAGCACCAGTCAATATACCAGTACTGTCAGAGGTGGATCTACAATGTTATGTTGAAGTGATAGCAAATAGTAGAGCCTCATAGAAATCAAATAGCTTATAACCCAATCTACTAGACTAAAAATTTCATTTTATTCCCCTTCCACACTCACTGATAATTAGTTATGTGACACTGAGCAGGTTACTTGGCATCTCTGACGTTTTATTTGACTGCGAATCAAATGGAGATTCTATTATTGTTCTACCCAGCTCATGCAGTCTAGTTTTGAAGACCAAATGGGTGGCCCAGTGGTTGAGCATCTGCCTTCAGCTCAGGCTGTCATCCTGGGGCCCTGGGATCTAGTCCCGCACTAGGCTTTCCCCAGGGAGCCTGGTTCTCCCTCTGCCTGTGTCTCTGCTCCTCTCTCTGTCTCTCCAAAAACAGTTTGGAAAATGATAGGGCTCCTCCAGTGTTAATTGAAGTAGGGAGCAAAGACTAGTCTCAGGCCTCCTGATTTTGATCTGTGGATAGTCCTGCTTCCACAGACAGCCTAGACCTTGTACTTGTCTTTGGCCAGGATGGGCATGTCCCTCCTGGTCTTTCTTCTGCAGGTTCATCCCTGCCTCAGACTGGTACCTCTGGTTTCATATCCATGTCACAAAACACCTCCCCTTCTGGTTTTTTTTTCACATTCAAACTCTGGTCTGGCCTGTGCCTGACATTTTGGTCCTGGTTTGACTCACCCTTCCTTTTCCCATGCAGCATGTGTAATGAGCCAATTTTTAAGGTTGGATAGAAATTTAGGACAGAGGGCACTTTATGGTACATTATAGTAAAGGTTCATTAGAATGGGGCCCTAAAGAACCAGAAAAGAAGATGGTCTATTAGTTTGCTAGAACTGGCATAACAAATTACTTTTCTCATAGTTCTAGAGGCTAGAAGTAAAATAACAAGGTGTTGGCAGGATCATGCCCTCTCTGAAGGGATCCTTGGTTGCATCTTGCAGCTTCTCACAGTTGCTGGTGATCCTTGGCATTGCTTGGCTTGTAGCTGTGTCATTACAACTTCTGCCTCTGTCTTCACATGGCCTTCTTCCACTTTGTGTCTGTGTCCACAGTTTCCCTCTTCTTATAAGGACATCAGTCATTGGAGTAGAGCCTAACTTAATTCAGTATGAGCTCATTTTAACTTGATTACATCTGCAAAGACCCTATTTCCAAATAAGGTCACATTCACAGGTTCTAGGGGTTAGGACTTCAATGCATCTTTAAAAAAGACATGGTTCAACCTACAACAGAAGATATGATGGAAAAGGAGGAATACTATATTCCTAGCATTTCTGTGTTCATCTTATTCCTTTTCAAGGTTCCATGTCATCTTGTAATGAGAAGGGTGGTAGGGGTGCTATCTATTTGTGGATTTCCATTTCTGGATCTTTCTTCCCTTCTCCCTGCCCCAGATTTGAGAAGCCACTAAGTAAGTCAGATCTTGTGTTTGTTGTCTCTTGTGGACAGCTCTCAGTTGTCCATTCTTCCCTTCTTCCTTTAGTGATAGAACGCCTAAGTTTTAGCTGGGCACAAGGCCTTGCTAAAGACATATTGCAGCCTTCTGGCAGCTAGGTGTGACTATGTGCCTAAGTTCTAGCTGACTGAGGTGTACGGCTTCCAGGTCTGCCATTAAAGGGAAAGGGCATATCCTCCACATTCACTTCTTCCCTTCCCACTGGTTGGAAGGCAGATGTGATGATAGGAACTGAAGCAGCTACCTTAGGTCATGAGATGGCAGCCATGTGTTATAGGTGACAGAAAAACCAGATAGGAGGAACCTGGGTATTCAACAGTGTGGAGTCACCTTCTCCACCATGGACTGCTTATGTTTAATTAAGACACTTAAATGAAAGAAAAATAAACTCCTATCTTGTTTAAGTCAGAATTATTTTGGACTTTTTTTTTAAATCACAGCCACATCAAACAAATTCATCAGTGAAGGGATAATAAAAGAAGGTATAAATGAATGTGCAACTGCTGACATTCTGTGATGAATATACATTGGGTTACAAATCTGTCTTGCTGGGATCCCTGGGTGGCGCAGTGGTTTGGCGCCTGCCTTTGGCCCAGGGAGCGATCCTGGAGACCCAGGATCGAATCCCACATCGGGCTCCCAGTGCATGGAGCCTGCTTCTCCCTCTGCCTATGTCTCTGCCTCTCTCTCTTTCTCTCTCTGTGACTATCATAAAAAAAAACAAAAACAAATCTGTCTTGCTTTGGTACCTCATAGGGTACCCCTGATCTCTGGGGATTGGCATCTCTATAGAGTTGGAATTCATGTGGCACCGGAGACCACCATGTCTGTCTCTTTGACATTGATTCCCATGGGGACAATGATCAATGAGTGTATTAGTTTTCCAAGACTGCTGCAACAAGTTGCCATGACCTTGGTGGCTTAGAACAACAGAAATTTATTCTCTCATGATTCTGGAGGCCAGAAGTCTGAAAGCAAGGTGTCAACAGGACTGGCACCTTCTGGAGGCTCTGAGGAGGAATCCCATTCCTCTTTCCTAGCTTCTGATGGTTCTGAAATTTTTAGCATTCCTTGGCTTGTAGACATACAATATTCCAATCTCTACCTCTGACACACATGTGTGTCTCTCTTCTGTCCTTTTAGGGACACATGTCATTGGATTTAGAGCCTATCCTAATCCAGGATAATCTCATCTCAAGATCCTTAACTTAATTATATTTGCAAAGACCCTTAATCCAAATATGGGGATGCCTGGGTTGCTTAGTGGTTAAGAACCTGCCTTTGGCCCAGGGCATGGTCCTGGAGTCCTAGGATCGAGTCCCACATCAGGCTCCCTGCATGGAGTCTGCTTCTCTCTCTGCCTATGTCTCTGCCTCTCTCTCTCCATGTTTCTCATGAATAAATAAATAAAATCTTTTTAAAAATCCAAATAAGAAAAAAAAATAATAAAAAATAAAAAATCCAAATAAGGTCAGGTTCTGAGACTGCAGGTTGACATATATTTGGGAACTACCATTAGAGACACTTGTAAATCCTTTACCTGGGAGTTCTGGTTCTGAAGATTATAATCCACTTCAGTCACCCCTCAGGAAAGAGCTGTTTGCTCCAGAAGCACTTAGACTCTGCGGTAAGGCAGGATTCTGAGAATACCCAAGGACTCATGTCCTTATATAATTCCCTCCCCTTGAATATGGGTGGGACCTGTAATTTGCTTCTAAGAAATATAATATGACAAAGTGATGGAATATCACTTCTGTGATTATATTATATGGCAGAGATGAAAGGACTTCAAGGTTTAAGGTCTAATCAATTGACTTAAGTTAATAAAAAGGCAGATTATCCTGGGTGGGCCTGACCTAATTAGGCTAGCCCTTTAAAAGAAGGTCATAAGTCAGAGATAGAAGAAGTCAGAAAGATACCGTTGCTGATCTTGAAGAAGCTAACCACCATGAGTTCCACAACTGCAAAGAAGTGGATCCTGCCAACAGTCACATGAGTTGGAAGAAGACACTCAGCCTCAGATGAGACTGCAGCCCCGGCTGACATCTTCACTGTACCCTGGTGGGACCCTAAGCAGAAGACTCTTGAGACATGGAAACTATGAGGTAATAAATGTGTGTTATTCTAAGCTGTTAAATTTGTAGTAATTTGTTATATAAAAATAGAAAACAAATGCAGATTCACTGCACAATTCTGCCCAAGGCTTCTTTTCTAACAGTCCTTCTCTGGTAGTGTTTTGTTGTTGTTGTTGTTGTTGTTTTTAAGTTTATTTGCTTAAGCAATCTCTACACCTAACGTGGTGTTGGATCTCATGACCCCGGATCAGGAGTTGCGCACTCCACTGACAGAGCCAGCCAGGTGCCTCTCTCTGGTGGTGTTTGTAAAGATTTCTCATCAAAACCCAAAATACAATGGACCACAAGCTCAGGAAGATCTCATGACCTGCCACGGGTTACTATTCTTCCAGAGAACTATTGGAGACTCATGCTTGGGTGTCTGAGGAACTGGGTCTTTCAGTCTTTGTCATTCACAGTGGCCTTAGGGCCAGTCATTCTATGATTTCTTGGCCTATACACATCTTTTAAAGAAAATTAGGAGCTAAAAGTTCAAAAGCAATTTACTTCTGAGTTGCTAGTGAGGAGCCACCCTTCATCCCACAAAGACACAGCAAACATAGTTCCCAAAGTCTCTTTAGCAAGAACCAAGTTGAAATATCGTTGCTTCCGCTGTTGGTATTCCCAGAAGGGGGTAGGGATGGGTCACTTCTTCCCAGGGAAGAGAGAAGTGGGAACAGGAGAGCTTTACATCAGCTCAACACCACCCTCAGTGTCTCTAGTTTCTCTCCAGTTGCTGGGTCATGTGAGTGAGCCCTTCCTCCCAGGCCTCCCCCTGGGTCCAAGTCTGAACTTAATTGATGTTGGAACATTGTGCCAGAACCACAGGGAGGGAGACTGGGGAACTAAGGGAAGCGTAGGCAGCTGCTTTTCCAATGGAGAAATTCCTACCATTTTTGGGGAAGGAGAAACATATGGAGCTGATGGTGAACTTTACTGCTCCAACAACCTCAAGATCCAGAGTCTAGCTGAGTGAGGGATTCCTCTAATTTTCAGGAAAGAACTAGTTTTTTTTTTTTTAAAGATTTATTTATTTGAAAAAGAGAGAGAGAGAGAAAGTGTGTGTGCACGTGAGCACTCCACACGCACTCCAGCGGGGGAGGGGCAGAGGGAGAAGGAGAGAGAATCTCAAGCAGAATCCCCACTGTGCATGGAGCTGGATGGATGAACAGATGGATATGATGCAGGGTTCCATCCCAGGACCCTGAAATCATGACCTAACCTGAAACCAAGAGTCGCAGGTTTAACTGACTGAGCCAGCCAGGTGTCCTGGGAAGGACTAGTCCTAAGAACAAACTAGTTCTTATCCCTAGCCTGCTCTTATGTCATCCCCTTGGTAGGGTTGGTGGATAGCTGGTATTGACTTGGGTGGTCTGGCATTAGACTTCTGACCTCATAAAATGAAAAAATATTTAAACTTTGCCTTTGTTGTCCTTTAACATTTCTTGCAAGTTGATGTAATGAAAAATTCTTAAAAAAAACAGGAGATAGAAAAATTGTACAAAAATAAATGCAAATTATTATTGACACTTAAGATATTGTTTAAGTTAAGCAGATATTTTTCAGGACTATCCCTGCTTGCCAATACCTCCCTCAATGCTTGGTCTGGCGCCTGGTATTTTTAGGGAGGACAACTGGCAAGTTTACCCATTAGCCACTGCCATAGCTCAGGCCCTCATCACTTCTTAACCAAATTAACTAAAATAGTCTCCACTTGGCCTGCTGAGTTCTGGCTACCCTCCAATTCATCCTCCACAAGCCCCCAGAGAGATTCTTCTAAAATATAAATCTGACAATGTCATTCCCTTTCTTAAAATCATTCAATGGCTTTCTAAAGCGTTTTGTGGTAAGATTCAGACCCCTCAACATAGAGGTGTGACATTAAATGGACAGTGCCTACCTTCCTTACCTGACTTCCCATCACTCTCCTCCCCCATACGCTATTATTCCAACCATACTAACATTACTAAAGAACTCATTTCTTCTTGTCTTTGTATCTTCACACAGACTGTACCCTCTGTCATCCATTTAAACACAGATTGTACACTGTCTTCATCCATCTCAGCAGTAACAGAGAGAATAGAGTCTACATACATTACGAGATAAAACTGATACAGTTTTCCAAGGACTAGAATGTAGGGTGTAAAAGAAAAAAAGAAGTTAAGGATGAGACCAGGATTTTTGGCCTGACCGCCTGGTTGAATGGACTTGCCATTTACCAAAGTGGGAAAGAAGGGGACAAGGGAGATGGGATATGAAACTATGAGTTAGTTTCATAAACACAATAAATTTGAAAAATTATTAATTATTTGTTGGAATATGGATAGGCATTTGGATTTCCAAATCTGTAAGTTAGGAGAAAAGTTGGAACTGGATATATAAATTTGACAGATGGATATTTAAGCTCATGGAGGTGGATAAGCTCACCTGCATGGTGCCCATAGACAGAGGAGAGAAAAATTCAGAGTGTATCAGATCAACACACTGTACACCTTAAACTTACACAGTGTTTATTATATGTCAGTTGGATCTCAATAAAGCTGGGAAAAAATAAAACAACTCCGGGCATGAAAAAAGAAAAGAATTCCGAGTACCAAGCCCTGGAGTATTACAACATTTAGAGGTCAGAAATAGAAGGAACCCGCAAAGCCAACTGAGAAGCAGCAGCAGTAGGGTGAAAGAAGAAGCAACAGTAAGTAGGGAAGGGATGCCGTGGGAAGGAAGTATTTTAAGAAGGAAGTGGCCAGTTGTGTCATACACTGCTGACACACCAAATAAGAAGAGGACTGAGAACACACCATTGGATTTGATAACGCAGCCATTTGTGACCTTGATAAGAGGAGCTTTGGTGGTGAAGTGATGCGGGGGGGGGCTCAACAGAAATTGGAAGATGAAGAAATGGAGACAGAAAGTATAAAACATTCTTTCCATAGCTACTGTTCTGAAGGGGATCAGAGATGTGGTGGGTTGATGATCTCATTGTCATCTTAGTTAATCTGGGCATCCTGTTTCCCAGAATTCTTATTAGATTTCAGGTTAAAGTTGACCAAAAGAGGAGAAACTTGCCCAAGATATTAAAGTCAGAAGTGAAGTGGTGCCCTTTAATACTCGAAGGACTTCAGAGTGAGATATAGAAAGCAGAGGACTGTGAGGTTGGGGCTAGTCACTGCATCATCTGATGTTCAGCAGTAGGATCCCCATCTGTTTCCCTTTGTGGTCTGATGGTGGCCATGCTTCCTGCTCCAAATCTCCAGCATCCCTATCCAGTATGTGAACTACCATAGATCTTTTCAATAAATCCTTCTTAATCATAAATCAGCTAGAGTTCCTTTCTGTTGCTTGCAACCAAGAATCTAAAGGGATACTGACAGGAATCAGAGACTTGAGCCAACTAACAAATGTGTTTTTCCCAATTTCTCATCCCATGCTGTTGGTGTCATTTGGTGGGATTTCCTACATGGCAGGGCCAGTAGCTTCTGAGAGCTTTTGGATTGTTTCCTTACAGCTCTATGACTAGAGAGTAATGAAAGGCTCTTCTCCACCAGTTCCAACAAGACTCCAAGAGCCCAGGCTTGAACCACATGCGTCTTCTCCCAGCAAGCGCTGGCACTGGGGAATCACAGACCAAAGCTGGGGAATGGGGTGGGGGCTGCTACCAGAAAGACTAGGAAAAGGGTTTCCAGGTAGACTTAGTGAAAAATCACCAACTTCCACTTTTGGAAGCTCATCAGCTCATATTTTTTTTCTCCAAACATGTAATTTACCACTCTGGTAAGTGAGAGTTTATTGCTTTGGAGGCTTTAGAGAACGGATCCTCAGCATCCACACTGATGTTTTGTAGTTGTCAGAGTGACCACCAATATCTGTGGCAGTGGGGAAATGCTGAATCCAAGTGATGTCTTAAGAGACAGATGTGGTTGAGGCGGGTTAGGACTGCATGAATGTGAAGGTATTCTCCCCACCCCAACCCAGTCACACAAGAACACCCTAAGAATGGTCAGGAACAACTGAGAAAGACTATGACCAGCTAGTGATCCATACTGTGTAGGAAAAGGCAGGTTATTCTAGTTATTTTAACCATGTTTGTACCTGGGCTACTGAGAGAGGGGAACTTGGGGCTATGTACACTCCATTCCCAGTTATGGGCTAATCAGCTCCCAGGCAGAGCCTCTGGCATAAGCCAGTTAACTCCTCTGTGATGACTTCCCACCTCCTGTCACACTACATGGTCTGGGGTAGTCCAAAGAAAAACTTCCCTGGGGCACCTGGGTGGCTCAGTCGATTAAGCAACTGCCTTTGTCTCAGGTCATAATCCCAGTCATGGGATAGAGCCCCTGCATCAGGCTCCCTGCTCAGCTGGGGGTGGGGGGTGGGGGCCGGGGAGGTCTGCTTCTTCCTCTGCCCCTCACCTCGTTCTTGCTTTCTCTCTCTCTCACTCAAATAATGAAATAAAATCTTAAAACAAAACAAAACAACTATCCTGCATCCTATTGCTGCTGAGACAGCAATGAGGACCCTGGATGTTTAATGGATTTGGAAGCACAAACATAAAGACTTTGGAATGGATAATGCAGTGAACACTTGCTCACCACCTTCCTAGCATCCCTTCTCCCCTCTCCCATTTTTAAGAACACTTGAGATCTCTTTTAGGGAAACCTTCTGTCCTTCTTAGTTGTGTGGTCTGGGAGAGATCCACCCCACTGTCAGCTCTAGGTGATTTATTTAAACTCACTAGAGTATCCCATCCTTGACCATGATAAGATCAGAGATGGGCCAGTGACTCACTGCAGCCAAGAGAAAGGAAAAAGGGGCCTGGGAGCTTCTGGGAAGGAAACGTCCTCATTCTTCCAGGGACCTAAGAGAAGAGTTGTTCTCCCTTCCTCTGGATAGTAAAGGTGTAATGCCTGGAAAGGCTGCATCCATTTTTAAAAACATAAACAGGTTTTGAATGGGAAATCTATGCATTTTGTTCAGCATTTCCCAAGTGTACAGTGAAAAGCAAGTCAGCCTTCTTCCCTGTCCTTGTCCATCAGCCACTCAGTTCTACTTTCCAGAGGCATTCACAGTTACCTGCTACTGGTGTATCCTTCCAGAGCTTTTCCATGCATATGCACATGCAAATGTGTCTTTTATCTTCCACCTCCCGCACCTTCCCAAATGTTCCTGCACTTTGCTCTCTATTCTGTACCTCCCTTGTTTTTACCTAAGGGGGGTATCTCGGAGATTTTTCCACATCTGTACACAGAGGGCTACCTTTTTTTTAAAATAAATTAATTTTTTATTGGTGTTCAATTTACCAACATACAGAATAACACCCAGTGCTCATCCCGTCAAGTGCCCCCCTCAGTGCAGAGGGCTACCTTTAACAGCCGCAGGGAATTCTGTTATATGGATGTCCCATTATTAATTTAAGTATCCATTTGGTAGTTGGCATTTCATTTATTTGCAAATAGAGCTGTGATATAAATTTCTTTCAAATGCATATCATTTTACACTGGCTACATTCACTCTTGCTCCTCTGTGCCCAGAGTCAGCTGAAGAACAAAGCTGAAGCGTCCAGAAGAGCAGAACCAAGGAAATCACAGGGAATTAAGCTGGAGCCTTGGTGACACTTTGACACTCTGGACTGAACTGTGATTCAAGTCAGATGTGCCTTGGCCTGCCCAGTTATAGACAAAATAAATGATCTCTCTTGCTTAAGCTAGTTTGGGTTGGGTTTTTTATTACTTGCAACAGAAACAGTGCTGATGGTGCACATGTTGAAATTCTCACAACTGAAATGTGAAGTGAGAAATGTGTGATGACAATTACATGTAAATTTTGATAATAATTATCTTAAAATATAAACATCATAAAAGAGAAACTGGGAAGGGGGTACACCAAAATGTTAACTGTGGTTGTAGATTGTTTGTAGCAAATCAGTGTTTTTCATTACCGATGAAGTTTTGAGGTTTTTGAGGTTTTAAGGTTTTCTACAATAATAGGGGTGATTTTCATAATCATTTGTTGCAAAGCAGGTTCCCAAAACACAGCCTGAGGAAAGAATTTGGAGGTCATGATCTGCAGAGGGAGTACACTGTAGGAGGAAGCTATAAAGAAGTGGAATCACGAGGGGGACAGGAGGTCTCACAAGGATGTGGTCCTAGGTTAAGTCTAGCCTTCACTTGATTTGGAGGTGGGCCATGAAGTGCAAATCGAGCCAAGAGACATCCCAAGACAAGAGGCTTGGCCTGGCTGAGATAGTCATTGGCTGTCCCCGCTCCCCGGTTGGTGGGGGTATAAACTGCCAGGTGGTTTCCAGGTGAGCTGACCCCCTGTTAGCCAACGACTATTTTCCAGAGAAGGTGGATCTGGAAGAGAAGCCTTATCTACCAGTTGGGCTGTAAAGGGTATCTTCGGGAGACACCAGCAGTGTCCACAATAATCACTTACAAAGTTATTTTTAAAAAATAAAAGAAGAAAGCAAAATGCAAGACTGATCTTACAGAGGCCTTCTCTGTCTACACTTGATTTCTGCCATCTACACTTGCTGCTCGGCCACCACTGACACAGTTAACCAATGTGAAGTCTTGACTCTAGAATTGAGAGAAAATAGGATTGGCTTCCTGAATTGAAGATTACACTGTTTCTAAACATAGGATTCTTTATTTAAAGTAACTATGGGGGCAGCCCCGGTGGCTCAGCGGTTTATTGCCGCCTTCGGCCCAGGATGTGATCCTGGAGACCTGGGATCGAGTCCCACATCAGGCTCCCTGCATGGAGCCTGTTTCTCCCTCTGCCTGTGTCTCTGCCTCTCTCTCTCTCTCTCTCTCTCTCTCTCTGTTTCTCATGAATAAATGAAAAAAAATTAAAAAAGAAAAAAAAAACTATGGAAGGGATGCCTGGATGACTCAGTGGTTTAGCGCCTCCCTTTGGCCCAGGGCGTGACCCTGGAGTCCCGGGATCAAGTTCCACATTGGACTCCCTGCATGGAGCCTGCCTCTCCCTCTGCCTGTGTGTCTCTGCCTCTCTTTTTGTGTCTCTCATGAATAAATAAAATCTTAAAAAAAACTATGGAAGAAAACAGTGTTTTCCTTCTATTACTTTTAAAATCTGGGGCCCTTAGCAAAATGAAAGTAGGAGCTTTTTAAATATATCCTTCCACTTGCATTATTGCTAGGTCTGAGGTTTTCACTTCTGCAGGAGAAGCCCTCTGGTGGCCCATGGGCTGCCTGCCTTGCCCTGTCTTCTAAGGGGCTGCCTTGTTACTTTGAATTGGGCAACTGGGAGCCAGAGAAAGAAGGTGCCTGGGAATTCCAGGTCCTCTGTCCCTCCCCCCACCATCTCTGCCCACTTGTTCAGGGAATCCTCCTCAACTGCCACAGAATATTCCCATACATAGATAGCCTTGGGGGATCGCCACCAAAGAGACTGGGACTGGTAGGGTTCTGTTGCTCTGGTAACCAGTTGTCCAGAGCCTCTGCACTGGATCTGCCAGGGTTCCGGGAAGAGACAAGCCTGGCTGGGCCAGGCTTAGAGGAAGTCTTTGGGGCAGGAGCAGGGAACAGCCTAGTCTTGGCTGTACTTTTTATCTCAGTGATGCCCACCCTTTCTGTGTTCCTGGATGTGCCCTTGGCCCAGAAGCTAGAAGGCAGCTTGTTAAAGACCTATAAGCAAGACGATTGTCCTAAGAAGATTTTCTTGGCCTATAGAGGTAGATACCTTGTAGTTTTGGTGTGTAAGACTTAGTACTCATATCATGATCACCCCCAGAGGACAGTATTGCACTGCCAAAGAGGACTTGGGAGATATAACCCACACCTCTTCAAGCAGAGAACTCTGTTCTTGTTAACAGAATTGCCCAGTGGGGAAAAGCGCAAAAGATTCCCAGGTCATTCTGTGCCTTTTGTCCTTCACTGGGGTCTTCCAGGGATTTGGTGTGTGCTATGGCTTCTTCTCTTCAGCTTGATGCTTGGGAGCCTGCATGGGCACTACACTTCTTCAGGCTCTTCCTTCTCCCCTCCTCTGAACTAAGGGTGGTTCCCCCAAATGACTCTTCTGAAATACAGCCAACCTTCCCCAATGTGAAAGTCAGGGTTGCCTTTGCTTATCCTCGTGTGTCTATAACTTCCATGTGGTATGTCATGTTTGCCCTTTAAAGCGGCATAAATTTAAAAAAATGGCCTAGGCTTCAGCTATCTTTAAAAAGACAAAAATTATACATATTCACTAATAGTACATTGTTTTTTAAAGGGGAAGTGAAAAAAAAAGAAAGATGTCTTTTCCTAGGCAACTTTTCAAAGCCCCAAGAAAGCCAGGACCAATGCATTGTTTGTGGGCTGTCTACAGAGCCCTGACTTGGAGGCCCTGAGGCCGGGCATCCAGAGCTCCCTTTATGGTTTCCCTCACAGTCTGCATGACCACTGAAGGCCAACCCTGGGTTTCTTCCGTGGTGCCCAAGATCCGGCTTCAGATATCGCAGGACCCGTCTCTGAACTACGAGTATATGCCAATGATGGGTATGAAATCATTCACGGAGGCCTCCTTGAAACTCCTCTTTGGAAAGTACAACCAAGTCATTGTGGAGAACAGGGTGAGGTGAAGGGCCCTTTGCTTATCCACCCAGACACAGGAAGTGGAGCTCTGGGGCCCTGGAGCTCTCCTTGGCATTGACAGAGGAGACACCTGAGATTCAGAGTCCAGAGACTTAGTCAGTGGAGGGCAAAGCCAGGATCAGAACTTGGAGCCCCTGTTCTCTGCACCAGCCTACACTGTGGATGTACAAGCTCTTTCAAGAAAGGAACAGTCTGGAAGCTCTTTCAAAAAAGGAATAATCTGAATCTGAGGCAGTACTAACATTATTACTCTTTTTTTATTTTTATTTTTATTATTTTTTTAAAGATTTTATTTATTTATTCATAGAGACACAGAGAAAGAGAGAGAGGCAGAGACACAGGCAGAGGGAGAAGCAGGCTCCATGCAGAGAGCCCAACGTGGGACTTGATCCAGGGTCTCCAGCATCACCCACTGGGCTGCAGGCGGGGCTAAACCGCCTTGGGCCGAAGGCAGACTTTAAGCCACTGAGCCACCCAGGGATCCCTATGATTACTCTTAAAGAATTATGTCTGCTTATTTTCTGCTGGCAGGTAGGGGGCGTGCACACTGTTGGTGACAATGGTGCCTTCCAACTTGGGGCCCAGTTCCTCAAAATCTGGCGTAAAGATTCTCGAATAGTTTACATCATTTCTTCTAAAAAAGGTGAGTATTATGCAAAATGAGGGTGACAGAAGACCCCTCTCTCCTGTTCCTGATTTCCACCCCATTCACAATCTTCACGTTGCCTTTCTCACTCTCTGTCATGAGCAAGATGGTGGACAAGCCAAGCATGCTCATCCCTTTCCTGTTATTGCCTCACCTTCAGCCAGTGACCCTCAGACCCATTCTCTTACATGTCTGCCTCCATTTCCTCTGTACCAGCTGAAGGGGGGCTGTGTTCCTACAGAATCACATGGACTCGTCTTCCAGGACATGGGCTTTACAGTTTGTGAATACTCCTTGTGGGATTCCAAGCAGCTGTGCATGGACCCCAATGTGCTTCTCGATGTGGCAGAGGTAGGGGGCCCTGCTCAGAATCTTCTCCCCAGACCTGATTACGATTTTATTTTCCTTTCATCCCCTCCTCCCTTGTCGTCATGGAAGGCCTTTACTAGGCTTGGATTTGCCTGGCCCTTTAGTAGGAACCAACATGGAGGATCACTTCTCCATGTGTCCTAGTGCCACTCCCACCTGGTAGGGGAAGTACCTGATGAGACAGTGTCTACCTGCAGCAGGCCCCGCATGGCTGTATCTTTGTGATTGGGAACATTGGTGACTGCAAGTTGACACAGAGTCAGTGGGCAAGGTTGATAGCCAGCATGAAGGTGAGCCCAACATCTGGCCGACTTTCCTCCCTCTCTCCATCTACCATCTCCTCCACTGACCTCATTCTTTTTCCATTTTTCTTTCTCTACAGAGCAAGCAGATATTCCCATTTTTTGACATTCCTTATCAAGGTTTGTCCACCGGGAACTTGGAGGAAGATACTGGATTCTTACAATACTTTGTGTCTCAGGACTTTGAGTTCTTCTGCAGCCAGTCTCTGTCCAAGATTTTTGGCATCTATGGTATGCTATGGGCAGGAGGGGAAGGGAAGTCCTAGTGCTGAAGTGGTGCCAATAGCCAAGGCACAAATGATGTGTTTGACATCTCCCGCCCTCTGGAGAGAGCCAAGGCCTCCAGAGAGAGCACCCATGGAGGCAGAAGGGAAGAGCACTGAGCTACAAGTCAGGTTCTGTGATACCCTCTCAGCTCAGCTCCTAAAACTAGCTACTAAAACTGACTCCAGGGATCCCTGGGTGGCTCAGCGGTTTAGCACCTGCCTTGGGCCCAGGGTGTGATCCTGGAAACCCAGGATAGAGTCCCACATCAGGCTCCCTCTGTGGAGCCTGCTTCTCCCTTTGCCTGTGTCTCTGCCTCTCTCTCTCTCTCTGTGTCTCTCATGAATAAATAAATAAAATCTTTAAAAAAATAAAATAAAACTGACTCCAGTTATAAAATAAAATAAAATAAAATAAAATAAAATAAAATTGACTCCAGTTATTTTTTTTAAAGATTTTATTTATTTATTTATTTATGAGAGACACACAGAGAGAGAGAGAGAGGCAGAGACACAGGCAGAGGGAGAAGCAGGCTTCTCGCAGGGAGCCCGATGTGGAACTTGAACCTGGAACTCCGGGATCACGCCCTGAGCTGAAGGCAGATGCTCAACTGCTGAGCCACCCAGGTGTCCCTGACTCCAGTTATTTTTAAAAATTTATTTAACTTTTATAGAGGGAGAGAGGGAGGAAAGGCAGAGGGAGAGAGGGAGAGTGAAACTCAAGGAGCTTGATTTCATGACCCTGAGATCATGACTTGAGCCAAAAGTAAGAGTTGGGTGCTTAACTGACTGAGCCACCCAGGTGCCCCAAGACTGACTCCAGTTAAATCATTTCCCCTTTGGGCTTCTGTTTCCTCAGCTATAAGATGAGGGGGAGGGCTTAGTGATCTTTGAGACTCTTACTTATAGCTATCTTTTCTGGAAGAAGAGCCTCTGACAACTTCCTGGGGTCTGGATATCTGCTTGGCTGTGCCGGGAGGAGGGCCAGGTAGCCCAACCCTCTCTTCTGCAGGTTGAAGGTAGAGTCATAAGGGAAAACCCTGGTCATAGAGGAGACTTAGGGGCTGTCTGTCCCAATGCTGCAGATGAAGGAGTGGGGGTCCTGGTCGTGGTGGCACTCAACAACCAGCTCCTGCTATGCGTCCTCTCCCAGCTGATGAATCTCACCCAGGCCCTGTGGCTAAACCCTCCTACTAGAGGTGCTCGCATTATCACCTCCATCCTCTGTAACCCTGCTCTTCAGGGGGAATGGTAAGGGGAAAGGGTGGGGGCAGGAAGGGATGGCAGAGTCTCTAGACCTACGTATAGACTTGCTGGTTCACAGAATTCTCCCGACCCAGTTGCCTCTTTGACTCCATTCATTCATCAACATTTGCTGAGGACTCATTGTATACCAATAGCAGGGGCTATGTCAAAGATTGCTTTACTTTGGGGGAGTGGGTGATAGGACATTCTTTGGGATATAGTCCAATGAATTATTTGAACCCTTTCAGATTGCAGGAGGTTAGGCAGCATCAAGGACTTGCTATTCTGCAAAATCTGCCTACAAGCCTACTTGGCTTACTTAAATTAATATGAGCTGAAACTCTCCTCCCATTTGTAACCAACCAACCCTGGGCCCTGGGCCCTGGGCTCCACTAGCGTGCCCTCAGGCACTGTGGTTGGGGCTTCTGAAGGCAAGAAGAGAGGAATGGAAATGAGGAGGTTGAGAGCAGGGGAAAGCTCTTTAATTTCTTGCTCTCTTTCCTTTGGCAGGAAGCAGAGTCTGAAAGAGCTTGTAGAGAACATCATGCTGATCAAGGAAAAGGTGAAGGAGAAGCTCCGGCTCCTGGGAACCCCTGGCTCTTGGGATCACATCACAGACCAGAACGGGCCCCAGAGCTATCTTGGACTCAACTGTAAGTGTCTAGGAGGATATAGCTTCCCCTTTATGACCATTGAATTGTATTTGAGTATTAAACTTCACGGACCAGGTGACCAGTCCCCAGCATTGCCTCAGAGTTTGATTCTTTCCTGAGAGAAGTAGAGCTGTATTAAAGACCCTTCTGGATCCCCAGAAATGCTGACACTTCCTATCCCCTGTAATACACCCTGACTAGAGGGGAGTTAGTATCTCAGACCCTGTGATTATCACCAGCCCAAAAGGTGGAATACCTGGTCAAGAAAAAGCATATCTACATCCCTAAGAACGGTCGGATCAACTTCACCTGTATCAATGCCTGGAACATAGATTATATCACTCAGAGCATCAACGAGGCTGTCCTCTCCCCCGAGGGCTCAGAGTAATGTCTTCAGAAAATCAATGACTCCTAGTTTGAATAAAAAGCTTTGGTCTTTGCAAAAATTCTGTACTGATACTCATTGCTACAATTTATTTCTCTGTAAAGTGCTCTCTCTTTCCACCCGTTGATGAAGCATTGGTCTGGACTCAGCAAAGAGAGGTTAAAAAGGCCCAGAGAAGAAGGGAATGTCTATCTTCAATGACCATCTCATATTTATTGAACACCTACTATATTAAGGCCCTGATCTGATGCCTTAGTTTGTTTAGGCTGTTCTCCAAAAATACCAACAAATTCAGTGTCTGGTGAAGGTCCACTTCCTGGTTCATAAACAGCATCTTCTAGCTGTAACATCACATGGTGGAAAAGCTCTCCCTAGAGCTTCCTTTATAAAGGCACTAATCCCATTCCTCAGGGCTCTGCCTCTATGACCTAACTACATCCAAACCATCTCATTGGAGATTAGGTGTCAACATATGAATTTTGAAGGGGCGCTAACATTCAGATCATAGCATCTGGGCATCAAAAGGAAGGCAAAAAAATTAGGTATGATCCAGTCCTTTTTTTCCAGAAGCTTATAGTCTAGTTGGGAGACAAGCCTTAGTCCTGTTGACTGTTGAAATGTTAAGTAACATTTCAAGGTTGAATGTAATAAAAAGTCACATAGATTATATGGACAGCAAATATGTCAAGAGTTTAGAGAAGAAAAACCTTAATGTGGCCCAGAACTGTTGGGGAAGATCTCAAAAGGAACTACAAATTGGTTTGGAAATTGATGGATTTCTAGGAGTAGTGATACTAGGTAGAAGGGAGCTAGAAGGATATGCCAGGCAGAGAGCAACCAGAGCAATGGTCATTGGCATAATCATAAAATATAATTTTTTAAAGATTTTTATTTATTTATTCGAGAGAGAAAGAGAGAGAGAGAGAGAGGCAGAGACACAGGCAGAGGGAGAAGCAGGCTCCATGCAGGGAGCCTGATGTGGGACTCGATCCTGGGACTCCAGCATCACGCCCTGGGCCAAAGGCAGGTGCTAAACCGCTGAGCCACCCAGGGATCCCAAAATATAATTATTTGTTGGGTGTCTGCTAATGTATGGAACTCTGCAAGCTCCCAAGATACTAAAAGGTATGACAGTCGCTTCTCTTATGGTGACCTCCACCCTAGCTGGGGAGATACAACTTACATGGTAAAAATGTAGTTAAGAATAAAAGATGGCATGTAATATGTGCTAGATGAGTGTCCATAAATGGTTAACTTAGCAAGACTTGCTTGTTCAAACTTTGTCTCAAAGGTCTTTGGGATTGGCCCTTGACTGGCTCCTGGGAAATGAACTCTGAGCTTGGAGTATCCTGCTTAATCAAAGTGGCTTTGTATGCCCAAGATCTTGAGACATGTTTGAGCTCTGGGGGCTGGAGGTTGAGTGATTAAGCTCAGTTACATGGGCACTGCACACCTTTGTGACTAACCATCAATAAAACTTTGAATACCAAAGTTTTGATATCCCTGATTGGCAACACTTTATACATATTTTTACCCATTGGTATTGAATTGAGCTCTGTCTGTGCAAGTTCAATGGGAGAGGACACCTGGAAGCTTGGCTTGATTTCTCCTGGGCTCCATCCAAGGTGATTTTTTTCCTTTGCTCATTTTAGTCTGCATCCTTTCACTGTAATAAACTGTAACATCGGGTACAGCAGCTTTTCTGGGTCTTGCAAATCTTAATAAATCAGAGGCTTGGAGACTCCTGACACATTAACTTAGATGCAGAACTGGGTATAGCACAAGGATTTGGGCAAATGCAATGCAAGTTTCTTTGCGTTCTGTGAAGACTGTTCTTACAGGACTTACAGGCAAGTGATCAGCCTTGTGGGATCGGGCTTTAGATCTCAAAGCCTGTTTGCCAAGACTACTGGGTTCCTGCCTGGAAAATAAATAGTACCTTTCCCATAGATTGTAATTCTTTAGATAGGAGGTGGAGCCTCTGCCTACAGGTCTCATAAGTGAAGAGGATTACAAGCAAATTAATGGAGCAGGTGGGCCAGATCCTGGTTTTTTTTTTTTTTTTTTTTTTTGTAGTGACTAGAGAAGATTTTTAATATATTTAAGTGGTAATTTATTCACATGTATATATTTGTTTCAGGATTTCTTTTCCTTTAGTGCTGCAGGTCTTGGTCATGCTGTTTGGAAGAAGGAATAGATAGACTGGATAAAGAATGAGCAATAGTACAAAGTTCCTGGAGGGAGGGGACCCAAGAGGATTGCCACTGGAGTTTCTAAGTCTAGAGGTTTTTATGAACTCTTCTGGAGTACTATCTTAAACAACCGGGGTGTACTAAGGCATGTAAATCAGGGCTTCGATCACACATTTGTCTACCTATCTGTAGATGGATTTATCTTGAGTCCCTGTGTTTCCCCACAGATGCAAATTCTTCTCTTAGGTCTTCTGAAGACTCCTTTTGTCCTTAGCTTCTAGGAGCGTCTAGCCTAAATGTCAGAAGAACTCTAGAGGAACCCTCAGTGCCTATGGGTGACATGTTTTAACTATTTTCAAAGGTGCGTTAGCATAAAGATAACATTTATTCAACCAGGTTCTCCCAAACTTCTGAGCCTAAGAAAATGATTCTAGTGACTTTTAGGTTATATAGTTTCGACAGCATTGAGCTAACAGAGCAAAACTACTGCCTGTGACCTTTTCTACTAGTGGCTTACATGAGATACAAGGGCTTCTAAGGCTCTCAGCCTAGGATTCTGGCAGGATTTGAGGGAGAGAATGGTTTTCCTCTCACATTTTGTTCCTAGTTAACTTCAAGACCCCATTTTAAAATTTCTTACTCAATATACACTTAAGCCTGCCTTTTTTTATATATATTTTATTTAAATTCAATTTGCCAACATAAAACACCCAGTGCTCATCTTATCATGTGCTTCTTTCGTGCGTTTAAGTCTTCTTTGAAACTAATTTCTGTCTTGATCACCTCTTAAGTTAGTTTCAGATGCCTGATTACTACCCTTTGTTTAAAGTAGTAATGAATTGAAACTTTTTATTATATTTTCAAATACAGTAGGAAAAACTATATAATGAACCCCCTTGCACCCATTATCCTGCTTCAATGATCAAATCACAGCCAATCTTCTTTCTTCTATATCTCCATGTGCACTTCCAAATTATTTTGAAACAAACCATTAATCCACTTTCATTTTTAAATTTAGTATGTACTCCTAGAAGACAAGGGCTCCCCTTTTTAAAATACCCATAATAGAATCAAACAAGGGGTGGTGAAAAGGGAGGTGGGTGGGGTGATGGGGGTGACTGGGTGATGGACACTGAGGGGGGACTTGATGGGATGAGCACTGGGTGTTATGCTATATGTTGTCAAATTGAACTCCAATTAAAAAAATATGGAAAATAAAGTAAAATAAAATACACATAATACTAACATCACACACCTCCAAATCAATAATTATTTCATATTGTCCTACATTTGGTATTCTTAAAAATAGTTGCCTTTTTTTTTAAGGGAGGGAGAGGTGAGGGAAGGGCAGAGGGAGAGAAGGAAGCTTAAGCAGACACCACACTCAGCTCAGAGCTCCATGTGGGGCTCTATCCTACCACCCTGAGATCATGACCTGAGCTGAAATCAAGAGTAAGACACTCAACTGATCAAGGCTCCCAGGTGCCCCAAATAGTGTTTTATAGTTAATCATATATTGTAGTTGATTATTTTGGTGGATTTTATTTTTTTGGTGAGCATTCCTTGACATTCCTCCCATTGAAAAGCAGAGCTTAATTTTCCTTGCCTTGGGAGAATTTCTAACAAAGAGAGTTCAGCAGAAATGATGCTTTGTGACGTCTGTGGCTGTCATGGTTGGTTGTTCAGCTTTTACTAGCTCGCTGTCAGCCTTTGTCTCTCTCAATCTCTCTCTTTCTTGATCTAGTTCTCTTGACTCTTGCTTTCGGAATCAAACCCACCAAACTGTAGACAATCCAAGCAGGCTCGCAGAGAGTCCTGTGTAGGTATGCTGGCCCTGGCCCTAGTGGAGGTCCCACTGACAGCTAGTATCAACCTCTAGACATGTGGTGATTCCAGCCTCCAACCTTCAAGCCATCCCACTGACTGAGCGAAGCAGAGATAAACTGTCCTGCTAGTTCCTTCCCTAATTCCCAATTTATAAGCAAATGAAATGTAGTTATTGCTAAGACACTATGTTTTGGAGTGATTTGTTACACAAGTATATAGATATGTGGAAAAATTATTTTGTCTTTTAGGTCTGTATAGTTTTTTTTCCATGTTTTTTTTTTTAATCTCAAAATTTTTTAAAATTGAAGAGTTGGGTCTTTTGTCCTGTAGGGTTTCCAGACTGAGTTTTGCTGATTCCACCCCCATACTATTATTTAACTGTTCCTCTACCCCCCTGTATTTCTTGAAAATAAGAACTTAAGATTAGAGGCTTGATCAGATTCAGGTTTATTGTTATTATTCCTTGTCTCTGTAAGATCACATCATAGATGGTGGTGGTGTGTTTCATCAGGAAGCACATGATACTAGTTGTTTTTCTGAGATGTTAGCAGTTATTGATTATGCCTAGCTCCATTCATCCATTAGTATTGCAGAATGGTGATGTCCTAAGACTAACATTATTTATTCATTTTTAGCTAGAATACTTTTATGAATAGGAATTTCCTCTCACCATGGTTTGATGAATGTGATCTGCATTTTACATAGGAAAGACAGAATTGGGGCACCTGGGTGACTTGGTTGGTTAAGTGTTTGCCTTCGGCTCAGATCATGATCTCGGGGTCCTGAGATTGAGCCCCACATTGGGCTCCCTGCTCAGTGGGGAGCCTGCTTCTCTCTCTACCTCTGCTGCTCCCCCTGCTTGTGCTTTCTCATTCTCTGTGTCAAATAAATAAATAAAATCTTTTTAAAAAATAAAAAGGAAAGGCAGAATTAATACTTGATTGTCCTACCATTTACCAGTTTTATTTATTTATTTATTTATTTATTTATTTATTTATTTATTTATTTAAAAGATTTTGTTTATTTATTCGTGAGAGACAAAGAGAAAGACAGAGACACAGACAGAGGGAGAAGCAGGCTTCTTGCAGGGGAGCCCAATGTGGGACTCGATCCTGGGTCTCCAAGATCATGTCCTGGGCCAAAGGCAAACGCTAAACCGCTGAGCCACCCAGGTGCCCCTCATTTACTAGTTTTTAAATCAGTGAGTTGCTATACTAGCATTATCTAAGGGTGATTGGTAAGATATTTTTAAAAAGTGTTATAAATTTATTATGTGTTTTATTCTACTGCAAACCTTAAAAATGTCACATCTTTGATCTGAAGGAGCCAATTCACATTAGTTTCTGAGATCTTTTGATACAACCCTAGCACTCTTTGATAGCTTCTCTGCTCTCTGGCAAGACAAGATGTTCCAGGAAAATTTCAGGACCATCCAGGAACATCTTCTGCCCCAGACTTGGAATCAGTCATTTCTCAAAGGCACTGTAATCACTTTTAGCAGATAAAAGTATTTATAACTCCAGAGTCTGGGCTCTTAAAGTGTTCATTGCTGCTGGATTGCTTATCATTTCCAAGTCTTTTCAGTAACAGAAAACACATTGAGTGCATACTAATATTTCTTTTTTTAAAGAGAGATTTATTTACTTGTTCATGAGAGAGACACACACACACACACAGAGGCAGAGACATAGGCAGAGGGAGAAGCAGGCTCCTCGTAGGAGCCCAATGCAGGACTCAATCGCGGATTCGACCTGAGCGGAAGGCAGCTGCCCAATCGCTGAGCCACCCAGGCGTCCCACATATTAATATTCCAAACACAATTCAGAACTTCAGTGTTTTTACTGACCCCATTAATTTTATACATCCTTACAAACTTCTTTCTCTCATGCCCCAAATCCCAGCTTTTGACACCAGTATGATTACTTACTTGCTTTAACTGACACTACCCACACTACCATGTGAAAATAATACCTTCTGAAAAATAATACCAATACCAGTACTAAAATAATTACTAAAAACAGTTAAAAATATTTTTTGCGGAGGTTTTGTCTTTAGGGCTATATCCCACTGGGGATATATACCTGAATTACTTGTTTTAAAGACTTGGAATAGTTCCTCTATGTGGTTATACCACCAATTCAATCTACAGTTGAATTCATTTGTTTTATTTCACTGTTATTTTTAGAGAATAATTTTTATTTTTATTTTCTTTTATGGTTATGTAAAATACTTACATGATTCCAAAGTCATATCTACAAAACTAGGTATATTAAAAGAAGTCTGTTTTTTACTGTACTCTCCATGCTATTACCTTCTCCCTCATAGGTAACTTTTGTCAGAGTTTTATGGTTTATTCTTCCATTTTGTTTAAAATGTAATCAAATATCTGTGTGTGTGTGTGTGTGCGTGCGTGTGTAAGTATTCCTAACTTTTTCATTCCTAAGTAAATATATAAGTAGTATTTTATTGGTTGATCTCAAATTTAAATGCTTCAGCCTCAAGAAGTGTCTATATTCACCGTATCCATATCCTATATTCATTTGGCTTTCATCTGTCCAGATTGGAGTCTAACTCTGTAGTTTGAAGTCCATTAATTTCATGAGTGACCAATGAGATTCTAACTGGATGTGTATCTTTGACTAGTCATTTCCTTTTTCTGGGGCTCATTTAATAAATGATAGGTTGGAATAAAATTTTCTCAAGATCTTTTTTTACCTGAAATTATTATTTCCCAGATTTTCATATATATATATATATAATATATATATATATATATATATATAATATATATATATTTACTTATTTGTGTGTGAGAGAGAGAGCGAGAGAGCATGAACAAGGGGCAGAGAGAGAAGCATGCTCTCCACTGAGCAGGGAGCCCAATGTGGGACTTGATCCCAGGACCATGAGATTATGACCGAAGCCAAAGGCAGATGCCCAACCAACCCAGGCGCCCCTCCCCAGACTTTCTTTAGCTAGGTCATGCTTCTCTTAAATTTCTTAATTTACTTTTAAAAATTATCTTTTTTTTTTTTTTTTTTTTTGAGAGAGAGAAAGAGTGCATGTGAGTGGTGGGAGGAGGGTAGAAGTAGGGAGAGAGAAAATCTTAAGCTCTGGGATCATGACCCGAGCCAAAATCAAGAGTCAGATGCTTAAGTGACTAAGCCACCCAAAGCATCCCTTAAATTTTCTTTAATTATCTTAAAGGTTCTTAAATTATCCAGAATGAAATATATCATCACCTAAATTTTCTTCTGGTTCTTAAATTCTACAAGACTATGTCAAGCATTTGCTAGGCTGGCTTCTCTAGAAAGCAGCCTTTGGGAATTAGGAAACTTTGGCTCCAAGATGTTCTTGTATCATTTCAGTCATTATCCACAGTAAAATTTGAGCCTCCTTTGTGTTTTGTATGAGAAACATTTTTAGCTCATAGGGATACAAAGAGGTATAGGACATTCTGAGATGAGTTGTCTTAATGTGATTAAGAAACATCAATTTTGGGACATCTGGGTGGCTCAGCGGTTTAACACCTGCCTTTGGCCCAGGGCCTCTTCCTGGGGTCCAAGGATCAAGTCCCACATTGGGCTCCCTGCATGGAGCCTGCTTCTCCCTCTGCCTATGTCTCTGCCTTTCTCTTTCTGCATCTCTCATGAATAAATAAATAAAATCTTTTTTAAAAAAAGAGACATCAATTTTGACTAATAGTATTTGCTATCAACTATTGGTAAAACACACACACACACACACACACACACACACACATACTTGTTGATTTGCAGCATATATACATACCTTGGGTGCCTGGCTGGCTCAGTTGGTAGAGCATGTGACTCTTCTCATGGTTGTGAGTTTGAGCCCCATGTTGGGTGTAGAGCTTACTTAAAAATCTTTTTTTAAAAACAGACTTTTAAATTTAGAGATACAGAGAGAGAGTGCTTGCATGTACTAGTAGGGGAGGGGCAGAGAGAGAGAGAATCTTCAAGCAGACTCCCTGCTAAGTGCATTGTGGGGCTGGATCCCATGACCCATGAGATCATGACCCATGAGATCATGACTTGAGCTGAACCAAGAGTCAAACACTTAAGCCACTAAGCCACCCAAGCACCCCACTTAAAAAAAATCTTGAAAAAAAAAACCTTGATGGAAAATGGACATAAACAGGCAATTTATTAAAGGATTTAGGACATAAGCAATTTACTAAAAAAGAAACTTTCAATCTGAAAAAAATTATTATTCATCATTAATTTAAAGAATGCAAACTAAAATAACTAGCAACAATGTAGAGAAAGGTTCAATGGACAACAAGGATCAAATCGTTAAACTCATCAGGATTTGAGAGCAGGAAATGACATATAGTCTGTGGTACTGCATGGGAACAGAAAAATCAAGAATCAATACTCATTTCTCTGTGCCTCTTTGACCGTGGGAAAGGATTAATTGTAGTAAGACTGCTTTCATGGAGTGCCCATTTGAGTAAGGTTATAGGGTTTTCTCCAGAAAAATTCAGTTACTTACATGCAGAATTGGAGGAAGAGATTAAGCAGGTGTGATCATGATGGGGATCCTGCAGTAAAGATGAGAAAAAGGCAAGAAGGACCTGAGAACTTGTAGGCAGCAGCTGCTGTTTGGACCATGGTAACAGGGCTGGCTGTGAAGGAAAGTTGACATGAGAGGAGGAAGTGAAGTCAGTGAAAATAGTGGTGTAAGGACCTCTGAAAATTCTCTCAGCCATAAGAGAAATGAGAAGCCAGAATAGATTATCAGAAGAACTTTTTCATAACTCTGGAAATTAATCTAAGGTTTGCAGCAATCCAGAGAGTGTTTACTCAAGAAAAACAGCTGACTCTAGATAAAAGCAGTGAGCTTTGTGGGGTTTTAACTTGCCATGTTCCCATCCCCTTTCTCTAGCTCTGCATAGTCTTAAAAGCCAACAGTGAAAAACATGATTTAACTCCAGCATCCTGGCAGCCACCAGAGGAGGCAAAACAAGTTGGAGCTCCTTCAAAGCCTTATTCCCAGCTGGTGTGCAGCTATCAGCATTCCCCTAGTGCTTGTTGCAGACAAAATTGCACCTAAGTTATGTTCAAATTATTCCCTAATATATATTTAAAGAAATTCAAGTTTTCAAAACAAGCATTATAGCAGAACTGCTGTTCCACTAGCCTTTTTTTTCTATAGATATTGAGGAGCTAATTTTAATTTTTTAAAATTTATTTATGATAGACACACAGAGAGAGAGAGAGAGAGAGAGAGAGAGAGAGTCAGAGACATAGGCAGAGGGAGAAGCAGGCTCCATGCACCGGGAGCCCGACGTGGGATTCGATCCCAGGTCTCCAGGATCGCGCCCTGGGCCAAAGGCAGGGGCTAAACCGCTGTGCCACCCAGGGATCCCAGGAGCTAATTTTAAAACTCAAGTGGAAGGGCACCTGGGTGGCTCAGTCAGGTGTCTGCCTTCGGCTCAGGTCATGATCTCAGGATCCTGGGATTAAGCCTCAAGTCCGGCTCCCTATTCAGTTGGAAGCCTGCTTCTCCCTCTCCCTCTGCCTGCAGCTCCTCCTGCTTGTATTCTCTCTCTGTGTCAAATAAATAAAATCTCCAAAAAAACCTCATATGGAATTAAAACCACCATGAGATATCACCTCACACCAGTCAGAATGGCTAGAATCAAAAGGTAAGAATTAACAGGTGTTGGTGAGGATGTGGAGAAAAGGAAACTTGTGCTCTGTTGGTAGAAATGAAAATTGGTGCAACCGCTGTAGAAAGCAGCATGGAGGTTCCTCAGAAAATTGAAAATAAAGATATCCTGGGGCACCTGAGTGGCTCAGTTGGCACGGCTCCAACTCTTGGTTTCCATTTCTGGTCATGATCTCATTAGGCTTTATGCTCAGTGAAGAGTCTGCTCAGGATCCTCTCCCTCTGCCCTTCCCTTCTCCCCTCAAATTAATAAAATCTTTAAAAAATGGAAATATCATATGATCCAGTAATTCCATTACTGGCTATTTACCCAAAGAAAATAAAACCATGAATTCTAAAATATGAAAATGTATATGCACCCCACATTTTTTGCAGCATTATTTACAATAGCCAGGATATAGAAGCAACCCAGGTGTCCATTGATAGGTAAATGAATAAAGAAGATGTGGTATATATATATATATATATATATACAATGGACTGTTAGTCACAAAAAAGAATGAGATCTTGCCATTTGCTACAACATGAATGAACCTGGAGGATATAATGCTAAGTGAAATGTCAGATAGAGAAAAACAAATACCATTTTATTTCACTTATGTGTAATCTAAAAAACAAAACAAAACAAAAAACCCCAACAAAGCAAATGAACAAACAAGCAAAATAAACAGATTCTTAAATATGGAGAACACACCTAGGGTTGCCAGAGGGGAGGTGTGCAAGGGGAATGAATAAAATAAAACCAATAATAAACAAGCAAACAACTAAGTAAATAAAAATCGTGTGGAAATGCAAAGGACCTAGAATAGCCAAAACAACTTTGAGAAACAGCAAAGAGAACTAACACTACTGAGTTCAAGTCTTATGAAGCCATAGAAATCAAGATGGTGTGGTTTTGGTGTAAAGGTAGACCATAATAGAGTTTTAGAAATAAGCACACATATGTATATGGATAACTGATTTTTTTCTTTAAAGATTTTATTTATGTATGTATTAATGTATTTAAAGAACACAAGCAGGGGGAAGGGCAAAGGGAAAGGGAGAGGGAGAGAATCCCAAGCAGATCCCATGGTATCCCAGTGCAGGGCTGGATCCCATGGTCCAGAGATCACGACCTGAGCCAAAATCAAAAGTCAGATACTTAACTGACTGAGCCACCTGGGGGCCCCTGGACAATTTGTTTTTGATGAGATGCAAAGGAATGTGACAGAAGGGACTATAAATGTTGGATATCCACATGCAAAAAAAAAAAGGGGGGGAAGAAGGAAAAAAAAAAGAGAAACAGAAGAATTTCAATCCATACCTTTCACCATATATAAAATTTAACTCAAAATAGATCATAAGCCTAAGTGTAAAATGTAAAACCCCAAAATATAAAACTTGTAGAAGAAAGAACAGGAGAAAATCTTTGTGACTTTGGGTTAGGCAAAGATTTCTTAGATATGACATCAAAGCATGATCCATAAAAGAAAGAACAGACAAATTTGAATTTATTGAAATTAAACATTTCTTTTTTTTTTAAATTAAACATTTCTGCCATTTGAAGTCATTGTTTTTTTAAAAAAAGACTTTATTCATGAGGGACACAGAGAGACAGAGAGAGGCAGAGACATAGGAAGAGGGAGAAACAGGCTCCATGCAGGGAGCTCAATGTGGGACTCTATTCTGGGACCCCAGGATCACACCTTGAGTCAAAGGCAGACGCTCAACCACTGAGCCACCCAGGCATCCCTGAAGTCATTGTTAAAAGAATGCAAAGATAAGGGGCACTGGGTGGCTTAGTTGGTTAAGCAGCTGACTCTTGATTTCCGGTTAGGTCCTGATCTCAGGGTCCTGGGTTCAAGCCCCATGTGAGGCTCTGCACCCATGGAGGAGTCTGTTTCAGGATTTTCTCTCTCTCTTTCTCCTCTGCCCCTCCCCTGCTTGCACATGTGTGCACTTTCTGTCAGAAATAAATGAAAGAAATCTTAAAAAAAAAAAAAAGAGAGAAGACAAGTCACAGACTGGGAAAAAAGGTTTGCAAATCATGTATCCGATAAAGGATTTGTGTCTAGAATATTTAAATAACTATAAACTGAGTAATAAAACACCAGAATTTTTTAAATGGGAGAAGATTTGAACAGATACTTCAAGATAAAAAATATATGAGTGGCAAATAAAGCATAGGAAAAGATGTTCAACATCAATAGTTAATAAGGAATCAATAAGGAAATACAAATAAAAAGATTGAGCATACTAAGTATTGGTGAGAATGTGGAGAAATGGAAACTCTCATACAATGCTGCTGGGAACGTGAGATGACACAACCACTCTGGAAAACATTTGGCAGCGTTTTAAAGAGTTAAACACTACTTACCATATGATTCAGTTATTCCACTATTAGGTATTCACCCAAGAGGAAAAGAAGTATATATCCATACAGAATCTTGTACATGAATGTTCAAGACAGTTTTATTTGTAATAGCCAATAACTAGAAACAACTGAAAAGCCCATGAACAGGTGAATGGATTTGAATAGATTTACAAATTGTGGTATAGCTATACAATGGAACACGACTTGCAATGAAATCGAATGTCCATATTGATAACACAAACACAAATGAATTGCAAAATAATTATGCTGAGTAAAAAAAGCTAGATGAAAAAGGACATACTGTGTGATTCCCTTTGTATAATATTCTAGAAAATGCAAACTAGGCTGTAGTAACAAAAAGATCAGTGGTTGCCTGAGCCAGAGGGATTACCAACAGACACAAGAAAATTTTTGGAGGTGGAGATATGAGCATTATCTTGATCACAGTGGTGATTTCATGGGTGTGTAATATGTCAAAGCTTATCACATTGTATACTTCAAATATGTGCAGATTATGTCACTTATAGTCCACTTGAAAAAAAGATATGAGAGGAGTGATAAAAAGTGAAAAAGTCATGGGAGCCAGTGAATTAGAAGTCTTGGAATCAGAGAAATGTAGAAGGTGATGGTCTGCAGGTGAAAGATTAGACAGGATTTCGATAATGGTGCATTTCCAGGTGGAGTTGACATGGGACGAGTACATTTTCACTTTTTGTTCTGTTTACCTTTGCAACTCAGCCTCAGACACTGGAAATATGGGTACTTAGGCTGAGTAAATTGTCTGCAAATGCATCTAGTTCTTGCAATGAGTCCAGACTGTAATAATGACCGTGACTATCATAGCTAACAGATGTTGAATGCTCATCTCAAGCTGTACTGTTCTAAGCATGTCCAGCGTCTCATGTCTTGGTGAGTGAGCATCAGTAACCTGCCCCACACCGGTCACACGGCTAGGCTAGTAAGGGGCGTGGGGCTCCATGTGCAGGGTGCCTTGACCTTTGCTAAGGGTGTTGCCTCTCCTCATCCAGGCGGCTCCCCTCACTCCTTCACTCTGGCTCCCAAGGGCTCTTGCGTCTAACCCTGAGGAAGTAGTGAGCGTGCAGAACAGGGCCCGGAGGGAGACTGCTCGCGCCAAGGGGAGCCTCCAGGGTTGCGCGCGCCCGGAACCAAGGGAACCAACCGAAACCTCCCGCGCCTTGCGGAGAATGAAGAGCTGCCCAAGTGCGTCCCCTTCCGAGCACATACTGTTCTCTGCGCGGGACGCAAACCTGCCGCACAGAGGGGCTCGTAGGGACAAGGAGCTAAAGGAACAGGTAGGAGGGATGGACTGGTCAACAGCCTTTCTTCTGACGGGGAAAGCCCGGTGAAAGTGCGTGCGGCGCCACTAGCTGCTCAGGAGCAGAGGCCGGCGCGCGTGGCTGCGGAAAGGCCAGGTTCTGCGCGCCAGGCTCCAGGGGGCTTCTGCACCGACCCTGCGGCTCCGCCTTTTCTGCTGGCAGTCGAGCTCCTCCTCGGGATTGCTGGCGGCCACCGAGGGCCAAGCTAGCTCAGGCTTCTTCACTATCCGGTGTGTACGTGCTTTGGGTAGGACAGCGGCCAGGAGAAAGGATTCCAAGGTGCAGTACTCGACTCGCGGCCACCTGCTGTGACCTGCAGTCGGGGAGCTGGATCTTTACGTGAATCCGCCTCTGAAGGTGCGCCGCAACTCCGAGGTTCGCCCAGAGGGTTCCATCGCATCCCAAGGACGTGCCCCCCTTCCCGTGGCAACTCACAGGTGCAGGCGCCCGAGCCCAGCCGTGTGTGAGCGCGCGCGCTGCGCTTTACCCAGCATTTCTTGGGCTGCCTTGTCCCCTTTTCCGTCGGCCGTGGGTGCCAGCAAGACCTGTGATGAAGGAAAAGGAGGTGGGAGCACGCAGGCCTGCGCTGGTCAACAGACGGCTGCGCGTGCAGCCGGAGGAGAGCCCGCACCCGGCACTGGGCGCTTCTTCCAGGCTGGACCCGGTTCTCCGCAGGCAGAGGCGGCCCAAGGCGTGTGTGTGTGTGTGTGTGTGTGTGTGTGTGTGTGTGTGCGTGCGTGTGTGTGTGTTGCCTGGGGTGACCCTAGCTTCCGCTGAGAAAGCCGAGGCTGGGGTCCTGTGGCGGAGCAAGGACACGGCCTGGAGGACTGCGCGGCCCGCCGGGACTGAGGGTGTGAGCCTCGGGCGCTGGGTGGGGGGCAGCTGGGAGCCCCGGGGGGGGGGTGGAGGGAGGCGTCCGCTACCTAGGCTTCGGCCTGGGGCCCCGGGCCAGCCAGGGCTGGGGCTCCCATCTCCCGAACAGGACTGGCCCGCGGCGAACCGCGGAGGAAGCCGCACAGCTGGGCGGCGGAGGGCTGGGCGTTAGGGGCGAGGGTGGGTGTTCCGGCTCCAGGGTCTTCCCGCGCAGCCAAATCTGTGTTCCTCCTACTCCTCCCCGGGGACCTGTAACAGGGACCCTCACGCTGTGATACAATATATTTTTTTAATATTTTACTTATTTATTCATGAGAGACCCAGTGAGAGAGGCAGAGACACAGGCAGAGGGAGAAGCAGGCTCCATGCAGGGAGCCCGACGTGGGACTCGATCCCAGGTCTCCAGGATCACGCCCTGGGCTGACCGCGGCGGCGCTAAACCGCTGAGCACCCCCGGGCTGCCCGCTGTGATACAATATTGAAGCGCCATCTCTCGCTTGTTCACCACACTGCAGCCACCCCGATCTTTCAGTTCTTGGAACATAAACAGGTCTTCCTGTCCCAGGGCCTTTGCACACACTGTCTCTTAGGCCAGGAACACTTTCTCTGCTTATTGCAACGGCAGCTCTTTCTCATCGTGTGAGTCTCGCCTCTTGGCTTAAATGCTTCCCCCTCAGAAAAACTGTTATCCGACTGTCCTATAAAGTAAGGTCTCTGCCCCCCACAAACATATTTTTTCCTCTTTCTTGTTTCCTTTATGCCTCTTTGTGTTTATTTTATTCTCCGACTTTGACAATTTAACGTAACCCAAAGCAGGGAACATTTTTGCCTTATCAAGCCTGTGCCCAGCAATAACGGGTTCTCCAATTTTTGTGATAGCACTTTTGTTAATTGACTCCTTGTTCTATAGAACATTGGAACCAGAAAAATGCCCCCTCGGAGAGGCAGCCTACCCGGTTCTGCAGAAACCTGTGCTTTCTGCAAGCAACTCCAATCTGGTAAATGTAAGTTTTGCACCTAGGTGTAGGCTTCATTCTCCGAATTTTCCCTTATTAGAGACCTAAGTCAGCTACTTTTGTAGGGCAGTATTTTTGGGCCCTCATTCAGGGTCTGGCACTTGGGGCTCAGTAAATATGGGGCAGTGAATGTGGGTGGCTGTCCCTGCCCCCAGCCTTGGCTTTTCACCATTCTCCCTTTGAGGCAGATTCAACACAGTACATTTCTTCAAAACTGATCTCACATAGCAAAACTGAAGCTGTCATGGAGACAGGGAAGTCAATTTACCCCATATGGAATTTTTTTTTGGTCTTAAAACGCCAAGATGTAACTGAGTGGCATTTTTTTAGAACACAAAAGGTCATCAAATTACCTAAAATCCTTTTTGTCTTTTTAAAAAGATTTTATTTATTCATTCATGAGAGACACAGAGAGAGGCAGAGACATAGGCAGAGGGAGAAGCAGGTTCCTCACAGGGAGCCTGATGCGGGACTCGATCCCCAAACCCTGGGATCATGCCCTGAGCCAAAGACAGACACTCAACCACTGAGCCACCCAGGGGCCCCTCCATTTTGTCTTTTTGTGTTTAAATTTGCAAACCTTTATATCTTCTTTTTATTAAGTTTAATATCTTAATTCCAGTATAGTTAACAGTGTTCTATTAGTTTCAGGTGTACAATAAATAGGATGATTCAACAATTCTATCCATTACTCAGTGCCCATCATGATAACTGTATTCTTTTAAAAATGCTTTATTTTGGTCATGAGAAACACACAGAGAGAGGCAGAGATAAAGGAGAAGCAGGCTCCTCACAGGGATCCCAGGATCACACCCTGAGTTGAAGGCAGATGCTCAACCGCTCAGCCACCCAGGTGTCCCATGGTAAGTGTATTCTTAATCCCTATCACCTATTTCACCTACCCCCCCCCACCTGCCCTCTGGTCTCCAGAAGGGTGTTCTCTGTAGTTCAGAGTCTGTTTCTTGGTCCCCTCTCTCTTTTATCTTCCCTTTGCTCATTTGTTTTGTTTCTTAAATTCCACAAGTGAGTGAAATCAAATGGTATTTTTGGTTCTCTGACTTATTTCACTTAGTATTACACTCATTAGCAACCATCCAGGTTGTTGCAAATGGCAACATCTTATTCCTTTTATGGTTGAGTAATATTCCAATATACTCCACTTCTTCTTTATCCATTCATGTATTGATGGACACCTGGGCTGTGTCCTTAGTTTGGCTATTGTCGATTATGCTGCCATAAACATAGAAGTGCATGTACCCATCCCTTTGAAATAGTGTTTTTGTATTTTATGGGCAAATACTCAGTAATGCAATTACTAGATCATAGGGTAGTTTTATTTTTAAATTTTGGGGAACCTCCATACTGTTTTCCACAGCAGCTGTACCAGTTTTCATTCCCACCAACAGTGCAAAAAGAGTCCCCTTTTCTGACATCCACCAACAGTGCAAAGAGAGTTCCTTTTTCTCCACATCCTCACCAACCCTTGTTGTTGCTTGTGTTTTTGATTTTAGCTCTTCTGACAAGTGTGAGGTGATATCTCATTTTAGTTTTGATTTGCATTGCCCTGATGATCAGTGATGTTGAGCATCTTTTCATATATCTGTTGGCCATCTGGATGCCTTTGGAGAAACGTCTGTTCATGTCTTCTGCTCATATTTTAGGTGGATTATTTGTTTTTAGAGTATTGAGTTGTATAAGTTCTTTATATATTTTGGGTATTAGCCCTTTATCAAATATATCATTTGCAAATATCTTCTCCCATTCAGTAGGTTGCCTTTTAGTTTTGTTGATGGTTTCCTTGTTGTGCAGAAACTTTTTATTTTGATGTAGTTCCAATAATTTATTTTTGCTTTTATTTCCTTGCCCCAGGAGATATATCTAGAAAAATGTTGCTATAGCCAGTGTCAGAGACATTACTGCCTGTGCTCTCTTCTAGGATTTATAAAAATCATAGTTTCAGGTCTCACATTTAGGTCTCTAATCCATTTTGAGTTTATTTTTGTATGTGGTGAAAGAAAGTGGTCCAGTTTAATTCTTTTGTATGTAGCTGTCCTATTTTCCCAGCACCATTGAAGAGACTTTTTCCTAATACATATTCTTTCATACTTTGTTGAAGATTAATTGACTATATAATTGTGGGTTTATTTCTGGGTTTCTATTCTGTTCCATGATCTATGTGTCTGTTTTTGTGCCAGTACCATTACTGTTTTGATCACTACAGCTTTGTATATTACAAAATATAACTTGAAGTCTGGAAATGTGAGGCCTCCAGCTTTGTCTTTCTTTTTCAAGATTGCTTTGACCATTAGTGGTCTTTTGTGGTTCCACACAAGCTTTAGGATTATATGTTCTAGTTCTGTGAAAAATACTGTTGATATTTTGATAGGGATTGCATTAAATCTGTAGGTTATTTTGGGTAGTATAGACATTTCAATGTTTATTCTTCTAATCCAGGAACATGGACTGTCTTTCCATTTCTTTTTTTTTAAACATTTTTAAATTTTTATTTATTTATGATAGTCACAGAGAGAGAGAGGCAGAGACACAGGCAGAGGGAGAAGCAGGCTCCATGCACCAGAGCCCAATGTGGGATTCGATCCCGGGTCTCCAGGATCGCGCCCTGGGCCAAAGGCAGGCGCTAAACCGCTGCGCCACCCAGGGATCCCTGTCTTTCCATTTCTTTGTGTCTTCCTCAATTTCTCTCATCAGGGCATTTTAGAGTTTTCGAATTACATCCTTTAGAAGGCAGTTTAAAAAGCACCTCTTAAAAAAAAAATAAAAATAAATAATAAAAAAAAAGCACCTCTTATTACTAGAGCACCCAGGGGTATACCTGGGGTATCATCACCCTTTACACACAGCTGAGCAACTTATTTAGTATTTCCCCAATGAAAATGGATTTCCCTGGAGGGAGTGTGGAGGAGGTAAGGTATATTCTTTACTTAGGAAAAATAAGCTTTTCTCCATTTTATATCAATAAAATAAAACAAGGAATAGCCTAGTGGTCAGGAGGATGTGCTTTGAAGTGAGACAAATTGGGTTCAAATCTGTGGTTTGACTTTGGGAAAAATTACCTATTATCCCTAAGGCCCTGTTTTCTCCCCTTTAAAATGAGGCTTAAAATACCCACTTTTATGGGTTGTGGTGGGAATGAGTAAGGTGCTGTCTGTAAAGAGCATTACAAGTGCTCAGTAAGAGTTATTATTAGCCAAAATCTTCCAGACATTTCTGTGGTCACTAAAGTCACTAGGTGAGAACTCAAGGAGCCACCCAAGGCTAAGGTGAGATACAAAAGGCCTCTGTTTAGCCTCATGATCTCTCTGGATTCCTGGGAATGTCTACAGATAACCCTCCCCTCATGATTCCACTTCAATCCTTCTGCCAAACTCTTTGCTCCAATTTTCTTTCTGTGATGTTCTTGCCACTCTCCGATGCCCTTGCTCATTCAGTCCACAACTGTGGTCACTACAAGGCAAGGATGCTGTTGGGCATCATGCATGTCACAGCCTTTGATTGTTCAAGGAGGGAGCTGGGTAAATGAAACCTCCAAGGGTGGCTGTCAGTGGCTCTCAGCTTTTTCTGGGCCAGGGACCCCTTTGAGAGTCTGGAGAAAGGCAGACAATGTCTCCCAAATATATTTATATTTCCACATGCAAATACAACTTGCATACGATTCCAGGGCTCTTGGACTCAGGGAAGTCTGTCCAGCACCCGCTAAGGAGTCAGCTATTTAGCTCCTTCCTGGGCTGACTTTCACAGAGCTGCAGCTGCAGAAAAATGAGAAAACCTTAACTATTTTCTCTTTTTCTGCCTTGTCTTTGTCAGGAGGTGAAAAAAAACAAGGAACAAAACTGCTTTAAAAAACAAAAGATTTTATTTATTGAGAGAGAGGATAAGAGAGAGCGCACCAGGGGAAGAGGAGGGACGGGGGAGGGAGAGAAACAGACTCCCCACTGAGCCGGGACCTTGATGCAGGGCTTGATCCCAGGACCCTGAAATCATGACCCAAGCCAAAGGCAGATGGTTAAGCGACTAAACCACCCAGGCATCCCTAAAACTGCTTTAAGGAGAGGAGAAAGAAAAACGAAATAAACCAGTACTAAAGAGAGACTGTGGGAAATTGAGAGATGACTAAGCTAATGGATTCTATTTTATGAGCTCCATGAGGGTTCATGAGGTCACTTAAAAAAATATGTGACACAGGACAGGACGCCTGGGTGGCTCAGCGCTTGAGCGTCTGCCTTCAGCTCGGGCGTGATCCCGGAGTCCAGGATCGGTCCTCATAGGGCTCCTTGCATGGGGCCTGCTTCTCCCTCTGCCTGTGTCTCTGCCTCTCTGTGTGTCTCTCATGAATAAGTAAATAAAATCTTTTAAAAAATATATGACAATGAAGAACTTGAGATATGATAAGAGACAGGAGGGGTGGGAGCTGGGGGATGGGAACAGTGTTGAAAATGTTACCAGGGTTAAGAGGAAAAGACTTCTGGACACTGTGGATTACTTACCCCTACTGAACTATGCACTTGAAAATGTAAATTTTAGGTTATGTGTGTTTCACCACAATTTTTTTTTAAGTTATTGGGCAGCATGTCCTCCATGAGAATGTTGAGGGGTCCATCACTCTACCAGACCCTAGTGAGCCACCCTTCCTACCAGGAAGTGCAGAAGCTAGGAATAGAATTCGGGTCTAGGACCTACTTTATCAATGGTAAGCGGGTAAAACAAAAAAATTTTTAAAAATTAAAAAAAAAAGGTAAGGTTGTTGAAGGGGTGGTGGTGGGATTAGCATCAAGCTATGAGGAATTGGTGGGTTTTGACAGGGGAGGGCTGGCATGGAGGAAGGAGGCAGGGGCCATGGAGGAAAGGGCATAAAGCTGGCCTGCAGGGGTGTCCTGCCCTCCTGCTTTTTCCCAGACTCTGCAGGCCCAGTGAGGGGGCAATGTGATCCACTCCAAAGGTGAGTCTACTAGGCTCTCTCCGGTTTCCTGACTTTGGAGACAGCAGGTGGTGCTGTTGAGTAAATCTGAGAGCCTAGAAGAAGAAACCCAAACTTTGAACTTGAGAAGTTGGGCATCTCTGCCCTGGCAACTCTCCCTTCCCACTGCTGGAGCAGAGGAGGGTGTGGGAGATGGGAAACGTCTTCCTCCTTGTGCTCTGGATTGCTCCTCAGCTGGCCCTGGGAGGAGGGAGGGCTGGGACCTGTTCTCTTAGTGTTTCTCACATGCTCTGGTATCCCAAACGTCTTTGGAATGTAGCTCAGGTGAAATCCTGGGTGGTGGCCCCACCAGCAGTTGTCTGGGAGGGGTAAAAGAGATTCAGAGGCATCCTTACACACCCCTCCCTGGCCAGGCCCAGCTCAGGGTAGCTTCCATGGCTTTGCCTGCACCTCCTGCTCCCAGGAGCACCCCCCCCCACGTCCCCCTCTCTCCTTAGAAAGCTCAGACTACTCTGAGAAGTCTAGTCTTACTCCACAGTAAAACAGACCAAACACTTGGGAACCTCTCCTTAATTGTAGTTTTAAATTTGGGGCTTTTATCTAGCGAGCTCAAGTTCTAGAAAGCCTCCATAGCTGGTGAACTGGGTGCTTTGCGCTGGATTAGGGCATTGGATTAGGTAGGAGTCCTCCTTCTGTCCAGTGAATCTGGATTTGATTGTGTTGCTGGGCTTTGTCCCCAACAATGATAGGATCCTAGGGAATGCAAACACAACACTGGTTTGACAGCTTCAGCAAGTTTTAAAAAGCCCAACACACCAAAGCCCAGTGTGCCTCTGGAACTCCACGGCTTGCCTGTCTCACTCTTGACACACTTTTGTGTCCCTGTCCTTGTTTTTCCTCTGCCTCACCTTTCTCTTGGTGTTCTAATTTATGCTGTTGTACTTCACTTACGTGACTTTGTAAACAGCTTTAAATCTTGAGACAGGTCAGGGTACAAATAAATAGGAAGAAAAACACCACTCTGAAAGGTCAGATGTTTTGATATTGGCTAAACCTTGTGCTAATGTAGGAAAATGACTATACCCCTTAGTGACCATAACATCCAGAATCTTCCACAACTCACAATAGCGGAAGGATCTATCTCCTCATGGAAAAAGGGGACAGGACCGCAGACTTGACTTTTGACTCCTGGCATTCCCAGTGCCTACCCCCCTGGGCATCTTGCTAGGGTTGCTGCTGTTGTGGCCAAGCTTTAGGGTGGGGTGAGGGCTGGGGACGCTGTGCCCCTTCAACCATTTGCTACTGTGGACTCATGACCTTTCCCTTACTCCCTGCAGAGCTCTAAACTCATAAGAGCAGAGCATTTGAAATGACTTCTAAAAAGACTATTAGATGAGCAAAACGTAAGCAGAAAATAACATGAAACTAGGTCATCTAAGCGACAGCTCATGATACTTTATTTTCCATGATACACTACATGGTGACTTCAGCATTCATCTGAGAGCTAATTGACCCAGTGGTCATATTCTTATACAAGCTACAAACCTAAATAGTTCTCAAACTGCAGGACCTCATGTTCCCCTTAACAGGGTGGTCCTTCTAGCACCCCTTTCTAGAGCAACTTTCAAATCAAATGCCTCAAAACTTCCAGCACCAACCTCGGCTTTCGTTTTAACTCACACATTCCCCCTGCCCCCCTGCAATCTTAGAAGATCAATGTAGCCATACCAAATACTTAGAAATATTTCCTGTCTTCTCTGAGGTATTTCAATCTAAGGTTTGTGGTCAGAGGGATCTAAGTGTTGAAAAGCCATTTTTTACCATCAAATTGCATTTCAAAGGATCTTGGAGATGTAAGAGACCATAGAGACCATTTATTGCCATTCGTACAGAGAAATGGGTGGAAGTGATAAATGACTTGCTGATGGTCCCAGAGCTAAAAAGTCTAAACAAAGATTTCTGCCTATTGATACCCAGACCACTCTTTTTCTCACTGCGCTACCCAGATTGGCCTCTGCACATCTATGTAGAAATGTAATTGTGACGGGGACTTTCTTTACAGAAGTAGATATACATAGATGCAAATACATTCACACATAGACACATGCAAGTAATAGATTTAGGAATTAGGGGTACCTGGGTGGCTCAGTGATTGAGAGTCTGCCTTCAGCTCAGGTTGTGATCCTGGGGTCCTAGGATAGAGTCCCGCATCAGGCTCCCACTGGGGAGCCTGCTTCTCCCTCTGCCTATGTCTGTCTTTGTGTGCCTCTCATGAATAAATAAAATCTTTTTAAAAAAGGAATTAAAGTAATAGAGGCATGATTATGCTATGTGGACAATTTTAGCTGTTTGTGAGGAGTGTCTTAAGGTATGCACAGATGTAAATCTGGACACCTAATGAATGAATGAATGAATGAGTATGAGGGAAAAAATTTAATTTTATCCATTGAATGCAGAACTCTAGGGCAAATGATGGAATTTAGGCAAGGTCTTACTCTCTAGAGGTTCATGAAGGATAGACATAGGCTCAAATAATTTTAATATAAAGCCGACTTTGATCATCACTGTCACAATTTAATAAGGAGCTAAGGATCACTATAGATGAAAAAACTAGTAACACAAACAAGGAAACTTATAAGTACAAGCAAATTACATGTGTGCAGATATGAAGCAACTGTCTATTCACATATGTGTCATTTTTTCAGTGTATTGTAAGTATCCAGTAAGCAATGATGCTGTCATTTGGGGTGAATTCCTGTACAAGTTCTGTTTGGCTTTATGTGCACAATGATACTTCATGGTGTGTCTCTTATCTCTTGCTTTGCCTCTAAGTCCAATAAAGAAAATACACTTATATTTCCAGGCCAGACCTCTCCTCTGAGCTCCCAACTTATATTTCCAACACTCTGTTCATCCTGTTGGGTGTCTCAAAAGTACCCAAAGCTCCACATGTCCAAAATAACACCTGATTCTTCTTCCAGGATTCCCTATCTCAGTGAATGGCATCATTGTCCACTTAGGTATGAAAGCCAGAAACCTGGAGCGAGAACATAATCTCCCTAAGGGCAGGGATCCGGCCTGTCTTGTTTTCTGCTGTGTCTTCATGACCTAGAACAGTCCATGGCACACACTGAGTACTGATTATGTCCTGTGGAATTACTGTTTGCAATCTCTGGATTGCATTCGTTTTCCCCCATCTCCACCATTACTGTTCAGTCCAGGCTCCCATAACCTCTCATTGGCACTATAGCAATAGCCTCTTGACTAACCTCTCTGCTTTCATGCTCAGCTTTATTTCTATATATCTTCCAGTGTAGCCAGTGATCTTTTCAAAAACAAATCTGAATCTGAGACAGGCGCTCTTGCTGTGGCCTCTGAGGTCATACGTGGTATGTATCTATGGCTCTTATAGCCTCATCTCATATCATGATCATCTTGGCTTTTTAGATCCAGCCAGACTGGCCTCTTAGACATTCAGCCTTTTTTTTTTTTTTTTTTTACAGTGCCTATCATCACTTGCTCTGTCTAGCCACAGGGTCTTTGCACTTATTGCTTTCTCTACTGGGACCATTCTTCTCCATTCTTCTCCTCTTCATCCACTTAATTTCTGCTCATCCTCCTGATGTCACTCTCAGAGCTTAGAGAACTAGTTCGTGTAGGTCATGATGTCAAATGTATTTGGCAGAAAAGTCATAGTCAAAATAACTTGAAAAATACTGAAAAGAGATAGCTCCATAGCACTTGTCATTGTTCAATTTTTACATTTGTTTGTATAATTATTTTCTGTATGAAACTTTCCACAACTTGTAAGAAGTTTTTGTCTGTCTTCCTATGTGAAGTCAAGGATCTAGTCAAGGACCATTAAAATATAAGTCATTTCGTTCTTCATGTGTTTTTGCAAAGCACCATTAAATATATGTACCTGTATTCTTTTTTTTTTCTATCAGATACAAATCCTCAGAAGATTACTAGTGTTTGATAAAAATATCCTGGGATGTTATCATCTCAGTGAGGTCCTCCTTAGTTCATGAAAGCCCTGGAGACAGGGTATGGACTTTTAGAAGATATTGCCTTTGCCTGTGATATCAGGATTTAATAAAATCAAACGAAGAAGGGCTTATCCAGGTTATCTTCTCCAATGTATATCTTTTCTTTTCTTGAAAGTTCCTGAAATCAGTAAGTTGATAGGATCTTAAGATGGTTAGAATCACTCAGACACACTAGATGTCTCCAACAGATCCTGTAAATATAGGAACTTATATATGATAAGGAAGCATTATAAATCCAATTAGGGAAGGGTCAGTTTATTCAACAACTTATTTTTTAATACTTAATTAGCGGCTTGTGAGAAAAAGTAAAATTTATCTTTGAACCATGTCACATACCAGTATAAGTTTCAGAAAGATAAACATGCAAAATGGTAAAAACTCAAGCCAAAAAAGGCTATATGAAAACCTAAGTGAATATATACCTCATATCCAGGGGGAGGAAGACATTCTCAGCTTAAGGGCAAAGGAAAACATTGTTCTTACCTCCTCAAAGGAAAATGTTTGACCACATAAAAATGAAAAATGACCAAATTAAAAGGTAAACAACAAAGTGGAGAAACAATAGATTATCAGAAACTATACAAAGAGTCAATGTTTATAGTACATCAGGAGGTTTATAAATTAGTAAACTAGTGCCAAGACCCCAGTGAAGAAATTGGACAAAGATAAGAACAGACATTTCATGTGTAAAATATGATTGACACATGAAAAAATATTCAACCTTACCAGAAATCAAAGAAATGCAAATTACACGTTTTGCAATTGCATAAATGCAAAAATCACTGTTTTATTCTATCAAATTAACAGAAATAAAAAGTACATAGTACACACTATTAGAGAAGTATAGGGGAAATCACTTTTCCAATACATTGCCGGGGGGAGTGATGTCATTATGTATAACGAATATTACAAGTGTTCACAGCTTTTGACTTACTTCTCAGAATATATCATCAGGAAATGTGTTGAGGAAATAAATCTAAATATGGGCAGTGCTTTATGCACAAGGATTTTTATGGAAATATTATTTATAGCATCATATTTAATAATAGGGAGATCATTAAAAAAACTAGTGGACACTGACATGATGAAATTAGATAACCTTTGGAAATTAAGTATATGAAATTTTCCAATAAAATAAGAAACAGTGGGGAAAAATAGCATAATAGAAGTGTGTATACACTCTAATCTCAACTGCATGTAAAGACAAGCGTGCATAGAAAAAACATGTTTTCCTGTCATTATTTTTCCAAGGTAGAAGATAAGTGTTTTTTTTTTTTTTCTACTTGTCTTTGTTTTCTGGATTTCCCAGGAACCAATCCTTGCTTCTTTCCTAGGTGGAAACAGAGGCAATGCCATAAAAAACAAATCCAGTATTGACACATACTATAACTTGGTTGAACCTTGAAAAACCTGAACCTGAGTGAAAGAAGCCAGACACAAGAGGCCACAGATAGTATGATTCCATTTATATGAAATCTCCAGAAAAGGCAAATCTGTAAAGGCAGAAAGCAGATTCGTGATGGCCAGAGGCTGGGCAGGAGGTACGGGCACTGATTCCTCACAGGCATGGAGCTTCATTCTTGGGTGATGGAAATGTTTTGGAATTAAATGATGGTGATGGTTGCACAACATGGTGGAGATCCTAAAAACCACTGCACTACACACTTTAAGATGGTGAATTTTTGGTTATGTGAATAATATCTCAAATAAACAAACAAACAAACAAAAGCTTGGTATTTAAAAAAGTAAAACTGAAAGATTTAGGTTAAGAATTTAAGAGTCCATTTTCAAAGGGTCATCTCTTTGCATTCTCAAGGGAGCCCTCTTTTTCTAGGGCCTCAGGGACCTCACTGGCTGGTGTGGATGTCAGAGAAGAAGAGAGGGAGAATGAACTAGAAGGACCAGTCATGGCTCTGTGTCTTTAAGATTTTATTTTTAAGTAATCTCTACACCCAAAGTGGGGCTTGAATTTACAACCCTGAGATAAAGAGTCACATGCTCTGCTGACTGAGCCAGCCAGGCACCTCAGGATCAGAGAGGTTTTACAAATTATGAATGGCTATTTAAAAAATGAAAATGTAAAGTGAACCTGTTTATAGTAGCATCAAGAATACCAAATACCTAGGAATAAATCTGACAAAAGATGTACAAGACCTGCGTAGAAAACTACAAACACTGAGAGAAATTACATTTAAAAAGGATCTATCTTGCTCACTCTCTGGAATATTCAATAGTGTAAAGATGTGAAATTTCCCCAAATTGACCTGTGAATTCAATGCAATCTCAATCAAAATTTGAGCAAGTTTTTGTTGTTGCTTTGTTGTGTCTTGTTGTGTTTTAGAAATGAACAAGTTGATTCTAAAATGAATATGAAAATGCAAAGGACTGAGAATAACCAAGAAATCTCAGTGGATGAAGGACAAAGCTGAAAGCTTTACATTAGAAGATATCGAGAAGTATTAGAAAGCTATAATAATTAAGACAGTGTGGCTTTGGCTCAAAAACAGACCAGTTGACCAAAGGGCCAGAATAGAGGTCAGAAACAAACCCACAAATAACCGTGGCAATAGAGAGCTGGTGGGGGAAAGCTAAGTTTTTTTCAATAAATGGCGCTGGGTCTATGGGATATATTTGTGAAACACCAAAAGAATCTTGATTCCTATCTGATACTATATGGTTGGAAAAATTTATGCTTCCATGGAAAACTGCATTTTTGTAGCAGAGCCTCTGGGTTATCTGATGGTGATTTTATGGCCACTATTTTATAACTCTATAAGTTGTAGATAGCACAGAAAAATTCATGAAAATAAATTCTGTCTGGTTGAGGGACAACATCCCCTCCACTCCTGTGAAAAACTTATTCTGCCTTAAATTGCATATTCATTTCAATATTCTTGAATTATAAATGTGTCTGTTCTTTGGACTCTTTTTTTAAGATTGTTTATTTATTCATGAGAGACAGAGATAGAGAGAGAGAGGCAGAGACACAGGCAGAGGGAGAAGCAGGCTCCACGCAGGGAGCCCGACGTGGGACTCGATCCCTGGTCTCCAGGATCACGCCCCGGCCCGAAGGTGGCGCTAAACCTCTGAGCCACCCGGGCTGCCCTGGACTCCGTTTTGAACAGGTTGAATCACCTTGCCAGTTTTACTTCCTAATAAGTGAAATAAAATTTTAACATGTGTTCATTTTTATATCTGTATGAGAGTCGTGATTTTATCTTTTAAATGAATTATCTCTCAATAATACGTACAAATTAATTTCAGATGGATTGCTAACCTAAATGTGAAAGGTAAAACAATCAAGCTCCCAGAAGATTATAAAGGAGAATATATTCATTACTTTGGGGCAGCAAAGATTTCTTAAATAGGACACAAAAGCACTACTCATAAAAGAAAAGATGAATAACTCAAATTTCATTTAAACAGTACTTTTTGGGCAGCCTGGGTGGCCCAGCGGTTTAGCGCCGCCTTCAGCCCAGGGCCTGATCCTGGAGACCGGGGATCGAGTCCCACGTCGGGCTCCCTGCGTGGAGCCTGCTTCTCCCTCTGCCTGTGTGTCTGCCTCTCTCTCTCTCTCTCCCTATGTCTCTCATGAATAAATAAATAAAATCTTAAAAAAACTAAGTACTTTTCACCCAGGAATGCCACTGAGAATGAAAAGGCAAGCCACAGAGTGGGAGAAGATATTTGCAATGCATTTTTTGGACAAAGCTATTTAATATATATATAGAAATTATATATATTATAGAAACTATATCATATATAATACAAATATATAAGTATTACAAATCAGTAAGAAGCTAGACAACAGAAAATAAAAATGTACAAAAGACCCGAATAACACATTACAAAAGACCATATCCAAATGGCCAATAAACAAGTGCCCAACCCCATTAGTCATCAGGGAAATACAAATTAAAACCACTGCACATCTACCAGAAGGGCAAAATACAAAAGATTGACAATGCCAATGTTGACAAAAATGTGGAGAAACTGGATCTCTCCAACACACCTGGTGGGAGTATAAATTGGTATAACTGCTTTGAAAAATTATTTGGTAATATCTCTTAGTGCTAAACATATGCCCAACCCTATGATCCAGCAATTTCATTCTTAGGTGTGTGTGCGTAGGTTTGTGTATATGTATATGCACAAAAAGACATGAGAATGTACGGCAATTTTTAAAATAGCTCTGTGGGGTTTTTTTTTGTTTTTTTGTTTTTGGTCAACCACAAACTCAGTGGCTTAAAACAGTAATTAGTTCTTTCAGTGTCAGTTCTGGAGGTCAGAAGTCTGAAATCACGGCGTTGGGGCTGCACTCCTTGCAGAGGCTATAGGGGAGATTCTGCTCCTTGTCTCTTCCAGCTTCTCGTGGTTTGTGAATCCATTACTTCAACCCTTGCCTCCTTCTCATGGCCCTGTCCTCTTCTGTGTAATCCCTCTGACTCATTCCTTTAAGGATGCCTGTGATTGGATCTAGGGCTACTTGGACGATCCAGGATGCTCTCCTCATCTCAAGATCCTTAATTACATTTGCAAAAACTCACTTTCTTTCTTTCTTTCTTTTTTAAACATCTATTTATTTGAGAGAAGGCGGAAGGAACAGAGAGGGGAAAGAATCTTCAAGCAGACTTCTCGCTGAGCACAGAGCCCCAGTATGGGGTTCAGTCTCACAGCCCCAGAGATCATAATGTGAGCCAAAACCAAGAGTCAGACACTTAATCGACTGAGTCACCCAGGCCCCCCTGCAAACACTTGATTTCTAAACAAGTAGCATTCACAGGTTCCAGGGATTAGGATGTGCATATATTTTGGGGGAGTGGGGGGCATCATGCAGCCCTTTACAAGCCTCAAACTAGAAACAACCTAAATGTCTATAAACTGTAGAATGAAAATAGTGATAGATTACTATGAAACAATCAAGATGAACACATTACTGCTACACAAACACCATTGGTGATTCTTATAATACTGAGTGAAAGGAGCCAGACCCCAGATAAATATCTGATGTAATATTCAGTCATATAATGCTCAAAAATAGCAAGACTAGGGGCACCTGGGTGGGTCAGTTGATTAAGCATCTGCCTTTGGCTCCGTCATGTATCCAGGGTCCTGAGATTAAGCCCTCCACGTCATTGGACCCCCTGCCCAAGGGGGAGTCTGCTTCTCCCTCTGCCCTTCCTCCCATCCCAGCTCATCCTTGCTCTCTTGCTCCCTCTCTCTCTCTTAAGTAAATGGATAAAATCTTTTTTAAAAAACCAGCAAGACTAATCTAGAGGATAGAAGCTGGGATGGTGGTTGCTATCCTATGGAAAGACGGGGGCCCGTGACCAGGAGGGATGCAAGCATGGTTTCTGCATGTGCCAATACTGCTCTATTTCCTGATCTGGGTGGTGAAGACTCACCACACCAAACACTTCCGTGTGCCTTTTTGCAGATAATGTTTATAGGAAATTTTCCTCTTCACCTTCTTCACACATTTTCTTCTATTTTCTGTACATATTAGATTTCAATACCTGTGTTTATTAAAAACTATGAATGATCATTAACAACATTTTCTTTCTCATTATGGGTTAGGTGCTACCATCTCTCAGGAATGTCTGTTTTGGGGACACATATATATTTTTTTAGTCTAATGAGTTTTGACAAAAACTTAAATTGGGGGACCCAGTGGTGCTACAGAATGTACTGTTTTGTAATTCATTCCCAAACTGCTCTATAAGCCCTTAGCATCAATAGCTTTCCTGGCTGAGGCGTCTCCCAAACTTGGCAGTACAGGTGGTTGGGATGGCAAATGTTACTCCGAGGTGAATGATTAGACTTAGGAAAAGGATTTAGGATTAGGAAGAGTGTTATAGATCCTAGGAGAGGTAAGAAATAGCACTTCCTGAAGACGGGCAGTAATTCGTCAGAGGGATGATAAGGGTGGGTAAGAAGAGGATACTTAAAGGTAGAGCCTAGTTTGAACCTGGGTTGCCTCCTTGAGGGGACCCCTAGGTAAGGAGTCTTATTCTGGCTGTGGTCAGTCCACCCGCACCCCAGCCTTGGAATTGGTGAATTGTCAAACACTGGGCTTGCCTTGAGACTTCCAGGGCTATATTATAATTCCTTAGGCTCAAAAGTCAACATACCCATCAGCCTTGTACCATGTGCTGTGGCGTCCAAAAGGAAGAGAAGGGGGGTGGTGGAGCTGCTTGAAATACCTCTTGGCCAGCTCTGCCTCTGCAGGTCTGTGTCCGGGGGCCCCAGCAGTTGAGACAGTGGAGGCTCATGGCTTACATGGAAGAGGCTGGAAGGAGAACAAGACCCTGAGGGGGTAGCTCCAATGGGACGATTCAAGAAGGAATAAATGCCTCAGAACTTCTGCTTTCTTCTTGTATGTCATGAAACCGATTCTGGAAAGGTGAAGGCTTGCATCTATGATGAACACATATTTCTTTTATAATCAGAAACAATAAATCTGTATTTTTGAAAGATGGTTATATCGGGTAGTGCTAAAAGTGGCCGTGACTGGAGGGAGACTGAAGGGTTCAAAGTCATCTATGCCTCTCTACTTAATCTGACCTGCCTTCTGTTGGCAAGACTTTGGGAGAGCCAGAAATAGTGAGGACCACATTTCCTGCCTTTGGGATGCTTACAGGCCAATAAAACCAGTGCTGAATCTGAGTATAAGAAATAAGCTAGGAAACTCAAAGCAGGGCAACTGGGTGGCTCCGTTAGGCGCCTGCCTTCAGCTCAGGTCATGATCTCAGGGTCCTGGGACTGAACCCCACATCAGGCTCCCTGCTTGGTGGGGGGAGGGGGGGCTGTTTCTCCCTCTCCCTCTGTGCTTGCTCTCTCTCAAATAAATAAAATCTTAAAAAAAAAAAAGAAATCAGAAGCAATTCTAAATGGGAGAGGCACAGGGGAAGGCTTAGTAAAGAAAGGGGAGGTAAGGGACCCACAATCTCTCTCTACAGTCTATAAGACTGTAGTTGTAAGACTCAAGGGCTTTCCGTGAAGAAACTTGGCAAATTTTGTATTATCTACGATGCAAATTTTGTTAAACAAAGTAATAGGGGCAAAGGGGGAAACGTAGCCATTTGCTTTTGAGACCATCCTTTGTCCTGTGTGGCTATAGTTGTTTCGTTTTGTTTAGTTTTTTGTTTTTAGATTTATTTGAAAGTCTGAGAGAGAATGTGCACGTGTGGTGGAGGAGGTGCAGGGGAAAAGAATCTGCAGCAGACTCCCCACTGATCGTGGAGCCCATCACCAGGCTCGATCCCCCAATCCATGAGATCAGGACTTGAGCAGAAACCAGGAATTGGATGCTTAACCAACTGAGCTACCCAGACACCCCAGTGTGGCTATAGTTTTAACTTCCACATTGCCACACCCCCTGGGGCAATGGAAAGAGAGCCTGGTGTTGGGGGCTTGCTCCCCTGGCTCGTGATCCCTGAGGCAGAAGCCCCCTAGCACCCAGAGCCGACATCTGGAAAGTAGTCTCCTTGGTCAGCCAAGTGGGTGAGAGTCTGAGGCAGCTGGACCTGGGGAAGCCAGAAGGCTGTTTACCAAGGGCTCCAGTGAATGAGTCATGTGTGTGGACGTTTGTCACCACACCCCAGAGTGCAAGGCAAAGGAGAAAGACAAGCAACCATTACCAGCCTCTTTCTTCTCCTCCCTTAGGACAGCACACTAGTCCATTCCGAGTCCCCAGAGGTGATTTTTTTTTAGAGAGAGTGAGAGAGAGAGAGAGAGCACGAACGAGCAGGGGGAGAAGGATAAGCAGACTCACACTGAGTGTGGAGCCTCATGCAGGGCTTGATCTCATGACTCTGAGATCATGACCTGAGCTGAAACCAAGAGTCAGAGGCTTAACTGAATGAGCCACCCACGTGTCCCCTCTGCCCGGGGTGGGGGTGTCTGTTGGTTAGATCTCTTGCAGTTGGGGGTGTACTGAGGAGCAGCGGGCAGGAGTGATTGGCAGTGGTAGGGTGGCAAACATCTCTCATTCTGCTTGCCCTTCCTCCCCACTCCCAGCACGGCTCTATACTATGTCTTTTCCTGGGAGACTTCTTGGTTGCTCCTAACAGCAAATCTGCACTGGTCATCTAACTGCACAGCTGGTGTCTGGGAGTCCAGGCACACTCTACTGCTTTGGGAGGAGGCGAGGTGGCTAATCTGTCCAGTCCAACCTGCCAGGCACCTTGCCCACGTGCTCAGGGCCAACAGAAACTCTTCTCCTCTTTCAGTCAGGGCTAGAGGCGGGCCAGTGAGAGGAATGAGAAGTCAACTCACCACACCCTGGCTGTAGGAGGTGTTTATAAACACTTCTGGAATGCAGTGAACCTGCGAGGGGTCAGCTGCCCCAGGACGGCCTGGCCTGTGGGAGAGGGTGGAAGGGATGCCCAGGTGGATTCTGCTGAGGGCAGGTGGGGAACAGGGCACAGTGGAGCACCAGCCCTCTCGTGGTCCTTGTCATTGCACCTGCACACCTCCCATCCTGGACTGTAGGGCTATAAAATTGGAAGACAACAGACTTACTCCCGGGGGGTCAGCAAATGAGTTTTGAGGGACAAAGAGCTCTGGCTGGAGGAAGGGAGAAAACAGCCACCAAGCCATTTAGCATCAAGTACATCCTGTGCTCTAGCTCCTGGCTTCTCTCTACCCTGACGTATTTCCAATTCCTGCCTCTCATGAGCCCCACTCCTCTGAGTTAACCTCTGCAAGTGTCCAGTGTCTGGAAGGATCTTGATTTCCTGTGGGTGGTGGAACAGCCTTTCCCTCCCCCAATCTACAACCTCTGCTTTAACCTTAGAGCCTATATGTGTTTGACAGAAACCCAAACACATGAGGTCACAAGGTATTATAGTTTTTCCTTCCCCCTTGTTCCCTTCCTTTGTCCTCTCATCCTTTCCATGAATGGAAGGGATGCTTTGGGTCATACTCCGCCTATGAGGCTGACCAGCTGGCTTTCAATCCTTGCTATCTTCACTGTGGGGCAGCATGAACAATGTGAGTGTGGGGGAGGACAGGAGATGAGAGCTGAAAAACTTCACTCACAGGGGATCAGTCTTGACCCCAAATCTTGGACTCTGTCCAGCAGGGAGGTAGTGGAGCAGTGCACAGGTAGGAAAACCAGGAGGGGAATAAGTGCCTTATTGACTACAGTTCCAACTTGGAACAGACTCCAAGGATGGATAAGTGGTAGAGTGGGGCCAGAGGCAGATAGTCCCCAGGTGAAAATGAAGGCATCTAGCTCTGACCCCCCACCCCAATACTGGCTGCTGGGCTACTTTTGCTCACACCTGCCTTACAGCATGAAGCACAGCCTCATCACACCACTGCTCAAAATCCTCTGAGGGCTGGCTCACCCTGGCCTAACGCTGTGGCATAAACCCCTTAGCCTGGTGTTCATGAGCTACGTGATCTAGGCCCACCTACCTTGGCTGTCTTATCCCTACCATCCACCCACAGTGCCCTCCAAAGATATCCCACATTCTGGCCCCCAATGGGGTGCTCCTAACCCCTGAACATGCTGGGAACTCTCCGGCTCCTATATCTGCTTAGACTGTTCTGTTCTCTCTCCCTTGAAATGCTCTTCCCCCACACCACCCCCTCTCTGCCTGTCAAATCTGGTATATGCTTTACTTTAGGGCTCAGCTCAATGTCTTCATAAAAATCCACCTGCTTAGAGAAATCACTCCAACCTCAAAACCCCCAAAGCATTTTGTTAGTGTAGGATTTCCGTTATAGCATTTGTCATGATGTGCCTCAGAACTGGATCTTGTTTTAGGGCTTTGTGCCCTCTGTAGCTCCTAGCACATACTGGGTACCAAGTAAGTTCTCAATATATTTTTATGGTAATGAATGGGGCCATGAGGTTGAATGACATCAACAGATGGTCAAGATACGGAAATGGCAACAAAATAACAGAGCTCTGCTAGGCTTTTCCATCACTTACCTGTCTGGTGCCTCCTTTTTATCACCATTGCATATTTACAATGTATGGAATAGGTCTTTCCCGCATGGTAGCCACCCTCAGTTGCAAACCTGAGGCATAATGCATCTTGTAATGTCCTCCAGGGTAAAAGGTAACACTGTGTGCTCCTGGTTGGCCAGAATAAACTGCACACTCTCTCTTCACTTCCACAGCACTTCCTGAGCACTTGGGGTGCATGTACCCAGGTTTCTGCCGGGGGGCTATGGAAGAGACACCTTAACCAAGTCACCACCTGGTCCCCCTGGAAGCAAAACCATGGGGGGAAATGTGAGTGAAGTCCTGCAGTCAGCAGGACCTGGGAATGAAGGGAAACTGCCCATCCAAGGGACATCTGGAAGAAGGAAGTGAATGACTGGAAGCCCCCAGGGATAAAGGGCAGGGAAGAGACTCTGGGCTACTGGAGCAAGGGTGGCCCTCTGGTCTCCAGATGTCCGGGTTTGGCAACCCTATCTTCAGTTCCTCCTTTATTCCTCTTCCCTAATTTACCCTTTCAGCCTCACCTTATTTGGTGAGAGCAGAGCAAAGTAGGACACTCCCACAGCACCTCATCACCGGCCCCCTTCCCTCTCACCTTCCCCTTTTCAGGCCCTCAAAGGATCCTCCTCCTTCCGCCACCCATCTGCACCCTCCCAGCTCCCGCAGTCCCCCGGAGCAAACCACGGGCTGGCCCAGATCAAAAGAGCAGCGACTGTGGGATCGCGCTCACTGTCACCTTCATGGCACCTCCTGATCCAGAACTCACCATGTGCCGGGCTACGTTATCATTTTTAAAGCAGTTGCACGAGGTGATGGTTATCTCACTTTATGGGTGAGGACACTGAGACCAAAAGATGAGAAGCAATGCATGCCGAGTCACACGCCCGCCCGTTGGCGGGGCCAGCCTGGAAGCGAGGTCGGGCTCGTGCGACCTGGTCCCGTACCAGCACCTCTCGCTCCAGTATCCCCCGAGCCCCCGCTCCCGGCCCCCGCCCGGGACTCGCGGGCCTGAGCCGTAGAGGCCGGGTGGGGAGCGGCAGGTGAGGCGGGGCGGCGGGGGCGGGGCGGGGCGGGGCGGCCCGGGCCCGGAGGGCGGGGCGGGGCGGGGCGGGGCGGGGCGGGGCGGGGGCGGGGCCGGAAGCCTTAAAGGGGCCGCGGCGGCGGGGCGGGCCGCAGAGCCGGCCGGGCGCCGCCACCTTCCCGGCCTCTCCGATCCCCAGCGGCGCCGTCACCATGTCTCTGGCGGCCTCGGCGGGCCGGGGCCCGGGGGCCGTGTGGTCCCCGACGCACGTGCAGGTGACGGTGCTGCAGGCGCGGGGCCTGCGGGCCAAGGGCCCCGGGGGCACGAGCGACGCGTACGCGGTGATCCAGGTGGGCAAGGAGAAGTACGCCACCTCGGTGTCGGAGCGCAGCCTGGGCGCGCCGGTGTGGCGAGAGGAGGCCACCTTCGAGCTGCCGCCGCTGCTGTCCGCCGGGGCCGCGCCCGCCGCCGCCGCCACCTTGCAGCTCACCGTGCTGCACCGCGCGCTGCTCGGCCTCGACAAGTTCCTGGGCCGGGCCGAGGTGGATCTGCGGGAGCTGCACCGGGACCAGGGCCGCAGGAAGACCCAGTGAGCGCGCGCCGGGGGCGGGGGGCGGGGGGCCGTGCGGCTGGGCGCCGAGAGCCTTCTAGAGCGGGCGTGGCGGTCACTGTGCCGCCGTGTCCCGGGGGCACGGGCCGAGAGAGGCCTTGGGACAGGGCTCTCCCGGGCGACGGCGGCCTTCTCACTTAGCTTCAGCTTCTCCAGGCCGCCCCGCGCCGTCCCCCCGGGTGCGCGCTCCCTTGAGGCCCGCGTGAGGGGCGGGGGTGGGGAGCACCAGCACCTGGGGTGTCTGCATCTGCGCGACGTCGCTCAGCGCCCGGAACTTAGTAAGCACTTAATGAATTTCTGATGAATGGAAGATACTTGTGGGCTGACGAATTCTTCTTACTAGTGTGGGTGGTGTGGTTGTCGGATACGGATCTCCTGGGCATTTCCTGGGTATTTCACTGTCCTGGACCTGGAGCTGCGAACGTGTGGGCCCGGGCTCAGGGAAGAAGATCCGGTGGAGGGTGAACCCGCAGACACTCTGGCCCTAGAGGCTCACTCACGGACGTTGCGGGGTGGAGGCTGAGGACCAGGGAGTGCCGGCCGCCCAGAGATGGCTAGTGAAGAGAATTTGCTTCTTTCTCTTCCCCTTTTCTCCTCCCACCCCCATCCCCGCCCCCCAAAGGATGCTAGAACGGTTTGGTCCTAACTTCCAGTCTGAAAACTATTAGGCATGTTTGCCTTGAGCCCCAAGTCAGTAAGGACTTCCCAGTGCTGGTTGGAGTCGGGGTCAGTCCTCGGCTGAGCAAAAGTGGGAGGCATCTGAGCCATGCCATGTAGGCATTGTTTCTTTTTGGGAGTTTGTCAGGTTCTCTCTGGTCGTGCTCTGAATGGATGGCTGCTCACATGTAGCTTCTCAGTCTAGAGTTGTGTGCTAGGGTATCTCACTCCCACAGGGAAAGCTGGGCCTCACCCAGTTCACTTCAAGGTGTTACTCATTTATTTGTTCTCTTGTGCAGGTGTTTGCCATGGAACGTTTGATTATGTAACATTTGATTATGCTCGAGTACTGTACCAAAAGCTGGCCTCCTTAGCTTAATTGGTTACTTTGCTGGACCTTAAACATGCAAGTCAGTCATATTACCACATCTCCTACTGTTTGCGAAGCACATGGATTCACATTGGGTGCTTTAGATATAAATGGGGTTTTAACCTTCCTTTGTGAAGCGGATGGGAAAAGCCAGAGGGTTGGAAGTTACCAGACTCCCTTGTCTGCATCGTGGGTCCAATTTCAGCTTGCATGCTTGCAAATGCAATACCTGATTCACTTATCTGGCCAAAGATGAATAGGCATTTCTGAATTCAAATCAGATAAAATAGAGCGCCTTGAGGTGAGGATGGATAGGGTATCTCTTGGCATTAACTTACAAGCCATAAGGTGAGCAGAGTCTTTGCTAAGGAGGCGCTGAAACAATGCTAATTTTCCATTTGATTAAATAACATTTGGGGCCTTGGCTTGGCTTCCTTTCCAAGTTCAACTGGGTGCCATTTGGCCATCCTTTGTCTTGTTCCATCCCAAGATGCACGGATATTATCATCTGTTTCTGCTGTTTCTCATGTGAACATTTTATTCCCTTGAAAGATAGATCTCCTGTACCAGCCAGAGATGAGGATTCCAGATTCCTGGTTCTGGTGCCCACTCTGGTCCTGACTCATTGTTAGGCTTCGGGCTGCTCGGTCTCTAAACACCCAAATTTCCCTATTTATGCATGGAGCTTGTTGCCAGGCTTAATTGATATTTATAAGATGTTTCTGGTTCCTGGATTACTGGGGCCTGTGTACAGCTCAAAAGGTTCTTTTACTGCTTTGTGAGAAATGACAGCCTCCTTAAGATCTCTATTTCAGGAAGGGTTCCAGCATCTTCATTTGTCTTCCTCTCCAATGTAATCCTAAACCTACATTGTTACTCCCGTCTCTATTGTATGAGCTGATTACTACTTAGTCACAGTATCAACCTGTAGGAAAGTGATGCTTAGTTGGTATGTGTGTTTCCATAACTGCAAAGGAAGTCTCCTTTGGCCCCCTTAGCAGCCCGTGGAATTGCAAGCTTTCCATCTGCTGCTTCCTGGGACTTTCCAAGGTGCCAGGGAACCTAGTTAAACCAAGCCTCTCTGCTGCCCTGGTACATCACTTGGGTGCTCAAGATAGCTGAGATTTGGAGAGTGAGATATATACTGAGAGGCAGAAGTTTACCAGAAAGAAACTAGTTAGGCTAGGAAAGTCATTTGAACTAGTTATTAATGGTTTGACTCCATGTTAGATATTAAACACCAGCAACAAACAAAAGCTTGAATTTTGGTCTCTAGGTTTATTTGTGTGTACGCATGCATGTGTGTTAATCTTGAGCAAAGAAGAGTCTAGAAACTCAAGACGTTAACAGCTAACTGTGCTAGAATTTCCCTTTGTTCTCTTGATAAGCCCTCATCTATCATACATTTGAAGGCAAGAGAACTATGCTTTTCGTGACTCAAATTTTGCAGACCTCAAATTTAGTGTGATGACACATCTTTAAAACACCAAACGGGATCCCTGGGTGGCTCAGTGGTTTAGCACCTGCCTTCAGCCTAGGGCATGATTCTGGAGTCCCGGAATCAAGTTCCGCGTTGGGCTCCCTGCATGGAGCCTGCTTCTCTCTCTGCCTGTGTCTCTGTCTCTGTCTCTCTGTTTCTCATGAATAAATAAATTAAAAATCTTAAAAAAACAAAACAAAACACCAAATAGAGGCTGACATATAGGTAGGATACTTTTAATAGAGAAGAGTACGGGGATCCCTGAATGGCTCAGTGGTTTAGTGCCTGCCTTCGGCCCAGGGCATGATCCTGGAGTCCCGGAATCGAGTCCCACGTCGGACTCCCTGCATGGAGTCTGCTTCTCCCTCTGCCTGTGCCTCTGCCTCTCTCTCTCTCTCTCTCTCTCTGTGTCTCTCATGAATAAATAAATAAAATCTTTTTAAAAAATAGAGAAGAGTACATGACCCTTATCATTAAGAGGAAATGGAAATGCATTAATTTTGCACATATTCTTGCTTCTTAAAGATCTGAGGTCATAGTTGGGTCTTGGTTAAATGAGAACCAGTTAAAGTCTTATAATCATAAGGTGACCAACCATGTAGGATTCTCTGCTCAGCTCTCTAGTCTCATGTAGTTTGGGATCCTAGACATAAGGGGAAAAAAACTTTCTGGGATATGAAGAGCAACAAAATATAGGGAAATAATCTGTTCAGGACTGATTAAAATAAACATCCATTCAGTCTGATGACCCTAAGGCCACTGTGTAACTAACATCATGAAACTTAATGCTGTAATAGTCTTCCAGCCATGATGAGAGAGTGAGTGATGGAGAGTCATTTTCTTACATCTCTTAAAGATGCAAGAGGGAATTTGGTTGCATATAAAAGGATCTGGTTATTAATAAAGTTAGAGATTTTGAAGAATTGTGTTAGTAAGATGCTGTAGTTAAATTGTAAAAGGAAATCTGGGTTATTAAAAAGAAATAAAAAAAAAAGAAATAAGGACTCAATAGTTGTTTTTCTGGAAGAGTCGGATGCAGAGAAACGATTTAGATGAGCCGAGAGATAAATAAGCAGTCAGTTTTGGTGCTTCTACTGTCAAGTTTCTGAAGTGCATTTAGGTTTTTTTGTTGTTGTTGTTTTTGTTTTTTGTTTTTTTTGTAACAAATTGGAAAATTGGCACAATGTTACCGCTTAGGTTTTCCCTTTCTTGGGATTCTCCTTAAAATTAAATTGGGCCTCACTGGGGAGAAATCCTCCTGCCTCTCCCGGGGCCCCTCCCACTCCTGTGTAGGAAAATGATAGCTTAGGCTGGGAGCCTGAGTTCTCGGTCAGCTCTGGGAGAAGTAACCCTAACCTGTGTATAGCCACGGGATGCAGTGACTTCGAAGAAGGAGGGTGCTTTAGAGTCACTGTTCTGGTGATGTGAAAGATGTTCCCTCATGGTCTTATTTGATTATGATTTCATCTGTAGGACATTCAGTTAGCTTGGGGAAAGTTTCAACTGCCTTTTCTTTTGTCTTTAAAAGTATATATATAGTACGTTTTAAAAATTGAAGTATAGTTGACACGCAATATCGCATTGGTTTCAGGTGTACAACATAGTGATATGACGGTGCTGTACGTCATGTTGTGCTCACCATCAGTGTAACTGCCATCTGTCACCGTACAATGCTATTACAGTACCACTGACTGTTCCCTATGCTGTGCCTTTCATCCCCGCGTCTTACTCATTCCATAACTAGAAGCCTGAGCCTCCCACTCCCTTTTGCCCATTTTGCCCATCCCTCCACTTCCTTCTCCCTGACAACCGTCCTCTTGGTTCTCTGTCTTGATGAATCCATTTCTGCTATTTGTTTTGGTCTTTAGGTTCCACATATAAGTGAAATTGTATGGTATTTGTCTTGCTCTGTCTTACTAGACTTAGCCTCTACTAGGCCCATCCCATGCTGTTGCAAATGGTAAGCTCTCCTTCTTATATTTTTAGTAAATATTTTTTAATACCTACTATGTGCCCAGCACTAAGGTGTAAACAATAGTGACCAAAACAGACTTGATCCTTGCTTTCAGGAAGCTCAGAGCCCTGTAGGGAAGATAGACCTTAAATGGATGAACCCATAAATAAATAATCATATATTGTGATAAGTAGAGGAAGAGAACAGGTGTCATAGAGGATAGATCTGGAAGGATATGACTTGAAGAAGGAGATGGCACATAACTTCTTGGAGGCAGGAACCTGAAGCACGAACAGATTTTTCTGGTGAAAAGTAGAGGAAGGGAACTTGAGGTAGAGGGAGAAGCCTGTGCAAAGACCCTGAGGTGGGAATACCTGGGAAGCTGCAGAGACTGTGTAGATTGTGGCTGAAGAGGAAGGCAGGGCTTCATTTAAGAGCAATGGGAAGTCACTGAGTATTAAAAGCAGAGGGGTGTTGTGATCTGGAATAGTCAAAAATCACTGTGGCTGTTGGGTAGAGAATGGATTTGAAGCAGCCCTAGCCTGGAATCCGACAAAATGAGAGGCCATTGCACTAATCTAGGCTACTGATGGTGGCGGCTTGCACTAGGGTGATGGCCATGGTGGTAGACAGAGGTGGTAGGTTTCAGAATTATTTTGGAGGTTCAGTTGGCCTGGTTTGTTGATGGATTGGTGGGTGGGGGTGAGAGAGAGGAAGTGATGAAAATGAACTAATAAAATAAGGAGAGCTTGCTGTTGAAAATGAACCAGGAAGTGGTGGCACTTTTCTTTCCCCTAGCAGCCACTGTGATACGAGAGTGAGGTCACCATTACAAAGACAGCTTTGGGCAGTGACACCTGTGAGTCAAATCTTCTATTGGAATGAATTAGTAGGAAACGTTACTGAAATCAGGGTGTGTGTGTGTGTGTGTGTGTGTGTGTGTGTGTCCCCAAGTATTTACAGTTTTAATACAGGCCAAGTCTTTGTTTTGTAATCGTTTATGTAGCTGATGAAATCTAAATGGTGGCTCTAACACAGCTGATGGAGTCACTGCTTCAAGGAGTACAGGACTTAAAAAAGGAAGAAAAATCATATATAACATTAGGAAAAATAAACCCATAAGTGAAATATAAAACTCTGGAGGCAAGTAAGTCAACCCTTTACGTGTTTTTCACATTAGGGAAGGTAAGTGTACAAAGGAGTCTTGTGCCTTTTTCATTTTGCTTAAACTTCCTTTTGGTTACAAAGACCTCTATTGTGTTTCTGTAACTACCTAACTACCGTCAGAGGGAAGTTTTTGTAAATCGTATCTGATGTGTCATTTTAATTGTAGTGATTAACTAAAAAATGTTATAATTATGTTAAAAGCAATACACGTGCTATTAAAATGTCCGCTCCAGAATCGATTTGCTAAACTTATTCTTTTCCCCCTTAACAGTAATCTTAGATATCCATTAAAATACTATTATTTTAGTTGCCATACATCCTAGAAAACCATGCTCTGTGCTCTACACTCACTCACTGTGGCTTAGTTCCAGAAGGATTAAGAAGCCCTAGCCTAACGGAGAAAGTGATAAGAGGCCTTATCTTCATCCCTGAGCCATCCCTTGGGTGGTCTTTGATTCTGAGTCTTGTGCAGATCTCTAAGCCTCGGGGGGCCTTTGAATTCCAACAAAATCAACACCCCAGCCAACCCTGTATTGGTCTTTTGAAGAAAATCAGTTCACCGCCAAGATCATTTGTTTGAGAACCACTCCTCTTAAGGTGTCCTGAGTCAGATCTGGTGCCCCAGCTGGCTCAGGGGACCAGGCCTAGCTTCGCCTGCCTCTCCCTTGGCCAGGGACCACTTTGGTCTTGTTTTTTGCTATGTGACCTGATGCAGCACCTCATAACATGTGTGAATGAACGAATGGCTGAGGTCCCCGTGGGCACAGGACAGGCAGTTGTTTGCCAGTGTGGATGCGGAAAAGCATTTAATCTTACATTCAGCCTGGTAGATTAAAGACGAGGTGGTCTGGGGTATGAAGTCAGAGCTCTGCTTCTTTCAGATTTCTCAGTTTGGGCCGTGGCATGTTTTCCAGTGCCTTAACACCGAAGAAGCAGGTTACCTTCTGCTAGGGATGCCTTTGGCAAAAGAGCTGCTCTCAGCTCCTAATGAGATGAGAAATTCCTTTCCTGCAGGGAGAAGTCTGTAGATAATCTGTTAGAAAAAAAGCAAGGATTTTAGTCTCCAGGGTGTCCCCGAGGGACACATTGAGGAATGTGCCTGTGGAGAGAAAAAAGGCAGTGGTAATTAAGTGTCCTTTCCTGAATGCTGGCCTTTGAATGCAGGAGAGGGGAGGCATTTATAAGAAATCCCAGAAAAATGTTTCTAGGGGCGCGGCTGCTGCACACTTCACTTTTAAAATACTCTTTTATGAGAAAGGACATGGCTAAACTAGGTGGAACAATTAAGGCTTCCAAAAAGCCTGGTCTGAAAAGGCCCCTTGTAATCTTGAAGAATGGGTGTCCTGTGCGGAGGGCCCCAGGGCGACTGGGTCCTGGGATGTGACTTTGGGGGTGTTGCTTCCTCCAGCACAGGTCTGGTGGGGTTTTCCTTGTACCTAATGGCACTTCTCATTTTTGCTAATCATCAGTTGTTAAATCAGGATTTTAAAATGTGGGGTTTTTTTCCCCTCTCCTTCTTGGGACTTATCTTGATTGCGAGATAAAAATCATAGATACTTTACTTCCTTGCCGGGAACTCTCCTTGAAAGAGTGCAAATCTGTCTGGGGGTGGTGGGGAGAGGGCTGTTAGGTCCCTTTCTGCGGGGACTGTGTGTTTTCTTTTGTCCTGGTCAAGAGATGGGGAACCAGGCCGCTGCATTTTTGTCCCATTCTTAAAGTCTCTTGGCGTGAGTGATAGAAAACTCTGTGATGGCGATGAGGTTGTTCTTTGACAGGCCAACTGGGCAAGAGGTGAGAGACCCAATCTGATGGTAGAATATTAATGTTTGTGGCTTTTTGAGATACGATCAAGTAAAAAAGAAGTCAGTAAGTAAACGATTATAGGAGAGGTAGTCTTCCATGTTTAAGAATGCATTGATTTTTCTAATTTTTATTTTTAATTTTATTCATTCATTCATTCGAGACTGAGAGAGAGAGAAAGGCAGAGACACAGGCAGAGGGAGAAGCAGGCTCCATGCAGGGAGCCTGACATGGGACTCCATCCCGGGTCTCCAGGATCAGGCCCTGGGCTGAAGGTGGTGCTAAACCTCTGAGCCACCGGGGCTGCTCTATTGTTAAATTTTTTTTTTTAATTTTATTTATTTGAGAGATTGCGAGTACAAGGCGGGGAGGGGCAGAGGGAAAGGGAGAAGCGGCCTCCTCACCGAGCAGGGACCCTGGGATCATGACCTGAGCCCAAGGCAGGCGCTCAACCAACTAAGCCACCCTCATGCCCCCATTTTTCTGATTTTTAGAGAATCTTAAAACCGATGCTTGCTATCACTTTCAGTCCTCACCTACAAGGAGTTTAGCACGGAGTAATTACTTTCCACTTAGAACATAGGTCTTGATCCTGCTATTGCAGTCAGTTGTGTGTCTCCGCAAGGGTTTGGAAGCCCTCTGCTTCTTGCTCCTGCTCTGGAGAAACACTTAAAGAGTTTTATCTGAGGGTCATTAAATCAGTAAGTTACAGGAAATATACACCAATCAATGTATTTTAAAAACTCTTTTGTCCTTTTTAATTTTGGAAATTGTTAATACAAACTGATTTTGTAACTGAGTCTTTTCCTCCTCCCTTCACGTGCAAACCATTGTTATTTGGATTTGATGGACAAGGTTGGGTGACTAAGAGTATAGCCCGTCAGATATGTTGATATCTTATGTTCCCTTCCGAGAACTGTCTGAATGGGTAAACCGTGGTATACATGCACTTCACGGAAGGTCATGCAGCCATTGGAAATGGCAGGTATGAAGTCTGTGGGGCAATAATGTACAACACACTATAAATAAAATTGCATGTATGCTCTGGTTACACCTGAGTAAGGATTATAGCTAATACTTACCGAATGCTAAGTGCCAGGCACTGTTCTAAGCACTTGATATTAGGTCATTTTATTTTCATAACATCCTGATGAAGTAGGTGCTTTTTAGCCCTGTTTCCGAGGAGAAGTCTGAGCCACAGAGAGGTTAAGTAACTTACCTAAAGTCTCTCAGCTCTTGACTGCTAAAATGTACAAGAAAAAAACCTCGAGAAGATACATAAAAAGATAATAATGGTCAGATTAGCATGCAAGTGAGCTCAATGTAAAAAAATTACTAAAATCTCTTTTTCTCTCTTTTTTCTTTTTTTTTTTTTCTCTTTCTCCTTCCTTCCTCCCTTCCTTCTTCCTTCCTTCCTCTTTCTTTCCTCCCTCCATGCCCAGTTCGACACAGGGCTTGAACTTACAACCCTGAGATCAAAACCTGAGCTGAGATCAAGAGTCAGGTGCTTAACCAACTGAGCCACCCGGGCAATACTAACAAAAAATTTTCTGTAGCCTGTTGTGCTCACTTTCTAAGAGAATTTCCATAGAGCACATAATATGGAAAAGACCCAAAGCATTTTTCAGCCTGCTTTTCTGTTCTCTCTCCTTTAGTGTGTCACTTGCCAGCTTTTAGGAATGAGTATGGTGGCTACAGGTAGCCTTTCAGTGCTGCTAGAGTGGCTGTCTTAGGGGCTGGGGTAAACAAAAGTGAGCCATTTGTTTCTCTCATGGCTTACCACAAATTCTTCTAAATTGTTGACTATGGGCAGAAAGGAAGGGCCACCTAAGAAGGGGAGGTTGGCCGATTGGTCCTTCTGCATTCAGAGTTAGGTAATGATGACCAACTACCGAGGGCAATAATCAAACTTGTTAAACTAGTTAGCCTCTGTAGGGTACACACCACAAACATTTTATGGGTCATAAATGTCTCTGTCCCTGCTTGCTATGGCATTGCTTCTAGGCTACCAAGTGAGGGGTGTAGACATTTCACCTAGATAGACTCACCCCTCTTCAGAACACCTTTTAGATGCTCTCGACTGCCAACCCCATGTCTTATTTTTTTGCCTTTTTTTTGCCCCATGTTTTTGCCTTATTTCTATTAGTAAGCCAGCTAATGAATTGCTATTAAAAACTTCTTCATCTAAGGAAGATGGAGAGTGCCCTCTGTGTCACACACTCCATTAGGTGCTGTTCTGTTCTTCCTGCTTCTTCCCTCACCTGAGGCCATAATCCCCTGGGTCATGATGCTTGGTTACCGTGGAGGTGACTCATGCTACAAGTCACAGTGGAGATTTTTCAGGAGGAGAGAAATAGGCTGTCTACCACTGCCCCTGGGGTCCCACCTGGACCCACAGACAAGGATCCCTTGAAGTTAACACACATGAGTGTGCTGAAGTAACTGTAGAGCTGGGAATCTTTCTTCCCCTCCCTTTCCTGGAGCCTCCTGTGTCTAATACAAGTATGCAGTATTAATTTATTTTGCTGGAGCCCATAAGTAGGTGGTTTGCATAGCTCCTTGGGATTCAATTTTGCTGAGGACTGACCTTGTTTGTGTGTGAGAGTCCTTATTTGGGATGAAATTGTGTACTTTAGCAGACATTTCTTCCCATGTCTAATTATTTTCTCATGCTTCAAAATCAGAAAGAAAAAGGCAGCAATGGTCCTAAGGTAACACTCTGATGTTTGGTGAGCCTGGCCTCTTTCTCCCACTGGAAGGTATGCCTTTTTTTTTTTTTTTTTTAATGATTTATTTATTTATTTATTCATGAGAGAGAGAGAAGCAGAGACATAGAGGGAGAAGCAGACTCCTTGCAGGGAGCCCAATGTGGGACTGGATTCCTGGACCCATGATCACACCCTGAGCCCAAGGCAGGTGCTCAACCTTTGAGCCACCCAGGCATCCCCAGAGAGTATGCTTTTTAGGGCAGAATCTGGCCTTTTCATTTGGTATTTTCAGTACCTACTATGTAAAAATGTTTGAATCGCATCTTTGAAGCCATCATTTCTCTGTACGTGACTGCCCTTAGAATGTTTTAAAGGAAAAACATGTTTGTTTCAGCTGCAGAAAGATTATTTTTGAGGCGTACCAGCCAGTCCTTTACAAGTATAATCCCGAAAGTCTGCATTGCTGTGAGACTTTTCATTTCCCCAGAGCAGGAACCACACTGCCCTCACCCTGCCACATTCCGATGGAAGGGCCCCTGTGATCAGCTTTCCATGTATTTGAGCCACGTAGTGAGAAACAGAGGTGCTCTGAAGCATACCGGCCCTGAGAATTGGGCAAGGTCGGATAATTTTAGCTCTTCTCAAAGTGATTATTTAAAAGCCCAGGAGATTTGACAGTGTGAACTCGGGCAATAGAAGACATAAATGAATTTTTCTATATTTTTAGGTGTTGCCTTTTTCGGTTTGACCAAAAAACCCAAAACCCCAAACTCAAAAACCTCTGAAAAGCAGGACAGCCTATTTGGATAATAGGCATTTTTGTTTATATATGCCCAGGACCATCACTTGGCTGAGGGGTGTGGAGGGGTACGAAGATTGAAGTTTTCATTTTGTACCGTTTAGTATGATTTGAATTTTTACCTCATACCTGTTATTCCTTTAAAATATAGTTTATATAAGTTTTCGTCATTTTCTATGTATTCAGAGATCCTTTTAATTTTTGAAGAACTGAGTTTTTAATAATAATTTAAAATATTTATTTGATTATAGAAGAGATCACTTAATTTTCTTGATAGTTTGCAGGATTTTTCCAGATTATGGGCTTAAAAACAAACTCACTACCTTGGGATTATGGCTTTCTTTCTGTACTCTGCCCTTTGGACTAGGAAAATGAACCCAGCCCTGATTTCTGAGATAATTCAAGCTTTCTGGGCCTACATGAAAGGTAATGCTGGAACACAGCCATACTGCCATCACAGGCTGTGTGGCCATGCTGGGACTTTATTATTTATAAACTATTTCCGTGAGGTGATGGAATTAAGTTAGCTAAAAAAACCAGATGGGTAGAAAACTTAAAATTGGGGCACCTAGGTGGCTCAGTCAGTTAAGCGTCTGCATTTGGCTGAGGTCATGATCTCAGGGTCCTGGGATGGAGTCCCAGCACCCTTGGCGGGGAGCCTGCTTCTCCCTCTCCCTCTGCCTTCCACTCCCCCTGCATGTGGATGAGCTCTCTCTGTGTGTCAAATAAATAAATAAAATCTTAAAAAAAAAAAAAAAAACACTTAAAATCGAATTGATGCTTGAATGTTGAAACCCACAAACGTGTCTGGTTTGGGTTCTTTAGGGTGAGACATTTATGAATCATGGCTTTCATTTATTATTGAATTATGCTTGTGCCAAAAGAACCCTTGCTTAAATGGTTTGAATTTAATAATGAGGGTAATATTGTTAAAAGAAACAATTCCTGTCTTCTTTCCAGCTTTAATAAAGCCAAGCACAGATTTTTAAAAATTCTGAACATTTGCATGGGGGTTTCTTACCTGTGATTCAGTCTGCTTTTCACATCCTTAAATAGCCCTGTGACTTTCTTGGCTGCCTGGTGTTTGGTTTTAGGTTTGACCATGAAAATAAATGATAGGAACAGTTGCTGAAGCATCTATTCACACCTCCTAGTGGTTTTAGAAGTTCCCTAAACAAATCCCACTTTAGTACCCGGAGACCGAACCTGTGCATCAGATAATAATAGGTCCCCCAGGGAGGACTCTAGAGTTGGTTGTAGCTTCACTCCAAACAAACAGACTGGCGCTGATACTTTTGGAAGGGTGGGCTAGTCCCAGAAACTGTCCACAGCAAGCTCTGCAGGTCACCTCTGCATCCCCTGCAAGACAAGGGGAGAGGCGAGCTTGGGGAGGCGACCTGACCTGACTGACTCACCTCCCCAGGGTGGAAAGATGAAACTGCTTGTGGCCTCTGTGGTCATCTGAGCTCCACAGTCAGCTTTCAGCAACTTCTCCTTTCCAGGTGCCTGCAATGGATATTTACAAAAGCTAACCACCCTTCATCACCAGGGCTACCATTTAGCCACGTGACTGTCTGAAGAGAAAAATACAAATAATCCTCTGGACGTCTAAATGACAAACATGCAAACTATTCCAGGCTCGGTCTTGGAAAATATATTGGAAAGACACCAGACTGGCCGGGGTGAGGTTGTGTATAAACACCTTCCATCTCCCCCCAGCCTCCAGCTGTGGCCTGTGGTTTTAAAAACCATAAAAGATTTCCCCCTAAAGGTCCAGAATCATAGCTCACATCACTTTCTCCGATGTTGGCTATATTTTTTTAAATCTAGTTTAAATTCTTCTTGATGACTTTGCATACTGAACTTTTACACAATCTTATGATTTATGATGGCTGGCTGGCTATGGTGGGTTTTCCCCCTTTCTTCCGAGAACACTTTTTTTTTCCTTAGTATTTTCTTATGTGAGGACTTTTAAGTGAGCATCTTAAACTTGCATCGGAAAGAATTTGAATCTGAGCCCTCCTCTCGTGTGTTGCGAAGATGGCCAATGGAAGGTGGTGAGTTCGGAGACAGTGCGAAGCAGGAATCTTGGTGTAAGAGAAAGAATTAGGAGCTTTGCAGAAATGCAGAACTGAATCAGAATTCTGCTTATACCCTTTACCAGTCACAATACCTTGTATGAATGACCTCAGTTGTGAGCCTCACTGTCTTCATAAAATGGGTATAATGTACACTCTGTGTCATTCTTGCGAGACTTAGATGAGGACGTCCCTAAGTGTGCACAGTGCCAGGTATACCAGGTATACCATAGGCATTGTATAAGTGTTAGGTGTCTGCTTCTCTGTGCCCCTTTCTTTTCAGTGTATAGTAAGCTAAGGTAGTGGGGCAGTGATGTGCCCTGTGAGCAAGACCTGCTGAGGGTGAGAAAGGAAATTGTGCTCATTTGAGCAAACCTATCATTTCCTTAACGTCCATGGCCCTCAGCTCTTAAGTAGGTCACTGCAAAGAACATCCACATGTGGTTTCTCAGTCTGTGCTGGAAACCCCAGGGATGGCTGTTAGTGGACCATGTATTCAGACTTCCGTGCTCTGTAGCAGTCATGCTGCTAATCAGGCTCACATTCTTGCAGTTCACCGATGGAAAATGCAGAGGGATTCCCTTTTTCTGAAGTCTGTCTTTCAGTAGAGTTGGGCAGATAGAATATTCGCCATATCAGGACGCTGGTTGAGCATCTGCCTTTGGCTCAGGGCATGATCCCCGGGTCCTGGAATCGAATCCCACATCAGGCTCCCCTCAGGGAACCTGCTTCTCCCTCTGCCTCTGCCTCTGCCTCCCTCTGTGTCTCTCATGAATAAATACATAAAATATTAAAAAAAAAGAATATTTGCCACATCGTAAAATCGTTTGCAAATGACCAGTTGAAATACTTGGATAATGTTTGAATACCCCTCTTCTGATTATTAAACTAGGAAACGATGCCTCCTTTCAATTTCCTTTTTTTTTTTTAGTTTATTAAAATATATATAGCAAAATATGCCATTGTAGCCATTTTTTAGTGTATAGTTCTGTGGCATTAAGTACATTCACATTTTGGTACAACCATCACCACCATCCCTGTCCAGAACTTTTTTATTTCCCCAACTGAAACTGTACCCATTAAATACTAGTTGTTCATTCACTTCTGCCCTCAGCCCCTGGCAACAGCCATTCTACTCTATGAATTAGACTGCTCTGGGTGCCTCATATATGTAGAGTCATACAATATTTGTCATTCTGTGACTGGGTTTTGTTTCACTCTTTTTGAAACAAACGAACAACACATAAGCATTTACTCTGTCTTATATCTTCTATTATTCCCTGCCAGGAACCTTCCTATAAACTCGCTTTTTTTTCTGAGATTTTTATGTAAATTTGCATTTTGTCTTCTTTTTTTTTTTAATTTTTATTTATTTATGATAGTCACAGAGAGAGAGAGAGAGAGGCAGAGACACAGGCAGAGGGAGAAGCAGGCTCCATGCACCGGAAGCCCGATGTGGGATTCGATCCCGGGTCTCCAGGATCACGCCCTGGGCCAAAGGCAGGCGCCAAACCGCTGCGCCACCCAGGGATCCCTGCATTTTGTCTTCTTAACTGTTTGTAGGAGATCTTTGCATTTTTACTCTATTGAAGAAAAATACCAGTCATAGGAAATGATTTGATGGGATATTTTATTTATTTTATTTTCAGAAATAGCTATTGAATCAAGATTCTAAGTGACTATACATGAAGTATAAGATCCAATCATAGCTTTGCCTAGTGGGTGTCTTCTCAAAAATAAAATTACCAGTCCTGACCTGAGTCCCTGTCCCACCCTCTACTCCCAAGAAGAGAGTCCAAGAATATGTTTATATAAGAGGCTGGTGGTAGCAGAGAAGAGAGGCCAGTCAATGGGGACTGTGAACATTGTTTTAGGCTTTTTGATCCCAATGTAACCTCTCAGCCTTTCTCCTTGTAGGTGGTACACCTTGAAATCCAAACCAGGAAAGAAGGATAAAGAGCGAGGAGAAATTGAGGTTGACATCCAGTTTATGAGAAACAACATGACTGCTAGCATGTTTGACCTCTCCATGAAAGACAAGTCTCGGAATCCATTTGGGAAGCTGAAGGACAAGATCAAGGGGAAACCTAAGGACAATGCATCAGACACTGCCTCCGCCATCGTTCCCAGCGTGACGCCCTCAGCTGATAGTGACGATGAGTCTCCTTTAAAAGACAAGAAAAAGAAATCGAAGATCAAGACTTTGTTTTCCAAGTCTAATTTGCAGAAAACACCACTTTCCCAGTCCATGTCTGTCCTGCCTACGTCAAAGTCAGACAAGGTCTTGCTTCGTCCTGGAGACTTTCAATCCCGGTGGGAGGATGATGACAATGAGGATGAGTCGTCTTCTGCCTCGGATGGTGAGTTTTCTCCTCCTCCTTGCTTGAGCGCTCTTTCTCTCTCTCTCAGCCTACTTTGCTTTAAGAGAGAAGAAACAGGGCAGCCCTGGTGGCTCAGCAGTTTAGCGCCGCCTTCAGCCCAGGGTGTGATCCTGGAGACCCGGGATTGAGTCCCATGTCGGGCTCCCTGCATGGAGCCTCCTTCTCCCTCTGCCTGTCTCTGTCCCCCCATTCTGTGTCTCTCATGAATAAATAAATAAAATCTTTTAAAAGAGAGAGAGAGAAGAAACAAATCTTAAAGATTTTGATTCAGTTCCTTGGTTACTGAAATGATGGTCATGAGGGAGCTGGTGATGATGGCCATGATGATGGTGACGATGGTCATTATGGTGGATAATCTTGGTTACAAAGTCTTCTCTATTTCTAAGTGCTCTGGTTTCTAAGAATGTATAAATTCCTTTTTCTAAAATGTCTGGCTCTGTTGCTGATGTCCATTAAAAAAGGCTTTGAGGGGGCGCCTGGGTGGCTCAGTCAGTTAACCATTTGCCTTTGGCTCAGATCACTGATCCCAGGATCCTGGGATCGAGCCCCACCTTAGTCTTCCTGCTCAGCAGGGAGCCTGCTTCTCCCTCTGGCTCTCCCCCTGTTTGTGCTCTATCTCAAATAAATAAAATCTGTATATATAAAATAAGCTTTTGGAATTAACAGAATGCATGCATCCAGGTTTTTCTTTTTTTAAATTAAGGGTAAAATCATGGAACCTTAGAGTAATTCTGACATTTCATTGGTTCATCAGGTATTTATTGAGATCCTATTAATGTGTTTAACCTTCATGGGAATTATCCTTAATTAAGGTTGAGGAATCTAGTTCCTTTAACTGTGAATTTGAACTTCAATTTCAATGCCTAAATTCTTACTTTTGGCCAGATTTGGCCCTTCTCATTGGTTTAATGCAGGGTTTCCGGACCTCAGCACTCTTGGCAGGTTGGGCCAGATAACTCCTTGTTGTAGGGGCTGCCCCATGCATTGTAGGATCTTTAGCCGCATCCCTGGCTTCTACCTGTTAGATGCTGTAACACACCGTCATGCCAGTAAACAAAAACGTATTCAGGCACGGAGAGATGTCACCCCTTTCCAGTTGTGAACCAGTCGTTTAACTTTTTGGTTTTTGTTTTTCTTCCCTGCAGTCATGTCTCACAAGAGAACAGAGAGTGCAGATCCTAAGCAACTGAACCAGAGCAATTTCAGCCTGCCCAAGAGGGAAGGACCCTCCTTTTTTGGTGGCCTTCGGTCTAAGAATGATGTCCTTTCTCGCTCTAACGTCTGTATCAATGGGAACCATGTTTACTTGGAGCAGCCGGAAACCAAGGGCGAGACGAAGGAGAGCACTCCCTCCTCTTCCCCGTCTCCCCAGGGCTTCCGGAAGAAGCATCTGTTCTCTTCCACCGAAAACCTGGCGACTCGGTCTTGGAAGGAGCCTGGGGATGGAGGGGCAGTGTCTTCCGACAGGCGGTGGTCTGAGTCTTCCACAAAGGACTCTCTCAAATCCATGTCTCTGCCGTCCTACCGGCCACAGGTCAGTGGGGATATTCGGGAGAACGCAGCACCAGCGAGCTTGGAGGCTGCAAAGGAAACCAAAGAGAGCAAGAAGCAGGAGAATAAGAAGTCCTCTTTGCTGTCCCTGGTGACGGGAAAGAAGGACACAGCCAAGGGCAGTGAAGGCGGAAGCCCTTCTGCCACCCCAGGGAAGGAGACAGAAGGCACATCGATGGAAGTCAAACCGAGGGAGGACCAGCCAGGGCCTGACGAAGACCTAGGGAAACGATCTGAGAAGGATACTGTGGCCGTTGTCTTTGGACAGGGCCGCTCCCTGAACCCGTTTGAAGAAGTGCAGGTCACAGAACCTGAACCTGACCGACAGCTCACGTTTGAACCCACACCCCCCGTCGGCTCTACGAGGGCACCGCAAACGAAAGCTGTCAAGCCACGGTGAGTCCTAGCCCTCCTCGGGCAGGGGGCCCACACCTCACTGTCCAGGGTAGTCAGCAAGGTCTACTGGCCGAGCAGATCTTGCTTGCTGGTCCGTGGTCGTAGCTGTGTATGGCAAGCATTTCATCATCTGAGTTATTTTTATCAGCCTATACTGCCTGCCTGGCCCACCCTGCCCGGGCTGCAGTGGTGCATCCCAGCCCAAAGCCCCTGCCAGCAGGCGCGGTCTGTCCATCTCAGTAAGATAATCAGACCCCGTGGAAAACCATGCTTTGCAGCTGACTATGAGTATTGCAAATGGGAATGCCAGGTTTTGGCTGTGGTATGAGCAGAACATGTGTTTTTATTTAAAGTTCTTTTTTTGTTTAAAGTTCTTATCACATATTGCCCTTTCAGGAGGATAGTATCTTTCCTCCTTGCAACGTGGCATTGCTTTGCTGGCACGGGAGGCCTTTGGTCCACTCTCGAGGATGCCTGGGATGGTTCTCTGAGTGTTCAGTTGTGCATCTTGTTGCAAAAGCCTGAGTGAGCGTCGGGGGGCTTCTGCTTTCAGCATGACTCACATTCACACTGACAATGTTTCTGTGGTCTGGGGTGGTAGAGACTTTTTTTGAGATTCTGCTTTACTTTGATTTCACACACATGCACACGCACACACACACACACACACACACATGCATGCAGACTGTTCCTCTTAAAACTGGTGCCTGTTACCCTGAGTGCATCCTTTATTGCTTTGAAATTTTTCGATGTATTTTGTTTATCACCAAAAGAGACCGTAGGCTGTTGCTTTACCTGGAGCTTTCTGTGTTGCAGCAGCCCTTCGCATGGCAGATGTGCTTGGTGATAAAAGTGTTCCTTTCATATGTTATTAATGTTCCTTCTCTAACTTCTTAAAATACTGCCCCAAATATTAAAGTGCTCTCCCCTTTGGAACACCTTTATCTTTTAAGTGTTTATCGCCTCTCACGATGAATCTGCAACTGACCTGCAGATTTTATTTTGTCCTTTTTGCAGACTGGACGTGTCTCCAGAGGCTCCAGCCACAGCCAGGCTTCCTTCTTCCCCTGACTCTACTCTCTTTTTTTCTGCTCTTCTGTCCAGTTCTGGCCAGACACCTGTCCCTTCTAAATTGGGGCATTGTGCAGAGACACCATCCTCTGAATCTCCTTCTGTCTTCTCTTTCTCATCTCCCATTGTGGCTCCCATTTCCACATCCACGCCAGTTGAAAACTGGCCCCCCACAGACCAGGGCCAGGCCAGTCCTGAAGAACCATCTTTGCTCCATAAGGCAGAATTGCTAAGAGAGAGTTTAACACAGGATCCAAAGACTGTTTCTTGTGCCTCGGGGTCACGTTTCCAACAGCTCCCCACTCCAGCGTGGAAGGGAATGGAAGATTATCCAATGGGGAAGACCAGTGAGATAGGCCTGGAGAGCACCGTCGGTCATGACTCAGAAAGGTCTCTCCTAAAGCAACCTGAAAGGGAAGAAGTTCAGAGGGCTCCCCACTCAGAACAAGACTATGCCCCTTCGTCTCAAGAGACCCAAGAAGTAACACTTGCTCCTTCATTCAGAAGTGGCCAGATCGAGAGCCCGGCATGGAGGCCTCTGATGGGGGAACACACAGGCTCAGAGCATCCATTTGGGTCTTTTGGGGAGAACAGAGTTAAGGGGGGCAGCATGACTTCTGCAATTAAAGAAACGGCACCCCCTCTTCAGTCTGGAGAATCAGCTCCCACTCTTGGCTCTGTGATGCAGAGACACAAAGAGAATGTTGACGAAAGCCAAAAGAAAATCAAGAAGCGTGTATCATTTTCAGAGGAGATCTTTATGGAAGAGGAGCTAGAGGAGTCCACTGGGTTGGTGGAAGAGCACAGAGATAATCCCCAGGAGGTGACACACAAAGGAGCCACCTCTGGAAACCTGTCAGACGGAGAGCCTGCTGGGTGTTTCCACGCAGAGGTCACAGAGACGGAAGCTGTGTCTGCACCCGGGCCAGTGAAGCATGGTGTGCCAGCTTCCATGGCAGACCCCCTTCACTTCCCCTCTTCCAAGGAGTGTGTCTCAGAAGGCCCTGTGAGTGAGGCAAGCTCAGGGAAAGACATCCCACTCTTAAGGATTGAGCAAGACGATACGCCTATGGCTCAAAATCAGAGCAAAGCCAGTGATCACGAAGGTTTATTGTCTGATCCCCTGAGTGGCCTTCACTCTATCCCAGGTATTAACTCTCCAGTCATGGCTGATCTGGGCTTAACCCTTCCTGCAATTCCTGAAGTGGCGTCAGATGATGAAAGGGTGGATCAGGGTGAAGATGACAGAGAGACAGCCCAGGTGGCAGCCCTGCAAGTAGGACCTTCCTCTGTGAGCATGTCACATGACCATCCTGAGATGGAGAAGGGGCCGAGGGGCGAGGCAGATGGGTGGGCGGCACCTGTAGAGAGCCTGCCTGACCTCGGGTCAAAAGCACCCGAAGTATCTGTTATGGCCTCTTCAGAGCCAACTACAGCTTCAGGAATTCATAAACCAGAGCTTGGCAAGAGCTCACGCTTGGATAAACAGCTGCCAGGTCCTGGCTGTGGCAAGAAGGAAAAGCTGATGGGAAATGGGAGGCCCAGCCAGCCTCCTGATACAGCCCTCGACTCCCCTGTACCCAGCCCCTCCTTTTCTGAGACCTTTCCTATTACACACTCTTTCCCCAGCCACCCACATGCTGACACTCACCACACCAGTACAGCAGAATCTCAAAAAAAAGCAACAGCAGAGGGCTCCGCTGATAAAGTGGAAAATTCTGGCAAGAGGAAGCCGCTTCTTCAGGCCTGGGTCTCACCCTCAGAGACACAGCCAGTCTCAGCTCAGCCAAGCGCGGGAACGGGGTCAGCCAAGCACAGGTGAGAGTCGGGGAAGATTGTTTTGTCAATGTGAGCGATCCCCCCCACTTTCCCACAGCCCTTTTTGCCTTTTGCCTGCAGAGATAAGGGCTTTCTAGCTGCATGGATATCCAGGTGGTACCTCCTGCACATTTTGCTGGTAAGGCTCATTTTTAAAGGGTCTGTCCAGTGGTGGGAACACCTTCTCAAGACACTCCTGCATTTGCAGGGAGGATACAATATTAGTCTTTAGAGATAGTTTAGGAATTACGCTGGACAGTCAGATTTGGGGCTCTCAGATCACAGAGATGTCTTGTGACCAGTACCTTCCTAGTATCAAAAACCAACTGAGATGGAGTGATAGAACGTAGCTGTGTTGGAAGCTTGCTTTAAGCTCCGCCCAAGGTAAAGCTGGCCTGTTTGTTCCCAACTCTTTATTGTGGAGGAACAGAAGGCTCTGTAGGGACTCACACAGGACAGTCCTAGGCTGTAGCTGCCTCAAAAATAAGAGGCTGTGTCTCGTGTTCTTCTGACATTGATAATGAGACAAGGGTCTGTGAAAACATTGGGGCACCTGGTTGAGTGTGCTTGGTTGGTTTGTTTGCGGTGGCCTAGTGCTGACTGCCCTCGTTACCACAGGAACACTGGCGTGTGTGAGACTGCAGGTGTGCACAGAACGTATCACCACTCTGCCCTCCTGTCTGTCTCACTGGCTGCCATCCGTGAGATGGATAGTTTCTTGGTTTGGCCATTGCAGAAAGGTCTAAGGATCCTATCCTCTTCTCTTTAGACTTCATCCCGTGAAGCCAATGAACACAACAGCCACCAAGATTGCGAACTCCAGCTTGGGCACTGCCACCATCATCAGTGAGAACTTGATCAACGAAACCATGATGAAGGTATGTCTTCTCCAAGAAGTAGGTGTGCTACTCAGGACCAATTTAAAAAAAAAAAGTTTCTAGAGTCACCATTATATATACCTCCTTAAGGCAGCAGGTAACACCAGGAGCCACTTGACCCTATGTCTGGGTCTTTGGATAATCTTTGGAAGTCCCTACACTTCCCAGGGGATTATTATTGTTCTCCTCATATTTACTTAATTATTGTTGAATTGCTTGTGTCTCAAGCAACGTGACTGATATGGGTGCTTCTTTCTAGCAAGAAGAAGATATGACCCACCATCTGGTCTGTTCCAATCAGGGATTTTTCATTTTCCCACATATCCTTTCTTATCTTTTGGCAAGAATGTAAAATTCTTGTGGTTGTTAATCATTGCCTAGATATACTTTTTTGAAACTTTATTCTGCAGTCATTTCAAACTTAAAAAAAGTTGCAAAGAATAGTACAAAGAACCCCTATAAACCTTCTTCCCAATTCATCAGTTGTTGACATTTTACCACATTTGCTTTATCATTTTCACCCTCTCTCTCCCCCTCCCTGTCTGTTCTCTCTTTATATATACATCTTTTTTTTTCTTTTGTCTGAACCCTTGGAGGGTAAGTTGCCTACCTCATGCCCCTTTTACCCCTAAATACTGAAGTGTGGAATTCCTAAGAATAAGGACATTGAATCAAGGTCAAGGTGTTTAAAATTGGTGTCATCCTCTTTTCTCATCTGTAGCCCATACATGCACTTCACCTGTTGTCTCATAAGTGTGCTCCTTAGTTTTCCTGTTTTTTCTTTCCAGTCCAGGATCCAATCCAGGATCTCTCGCTGTTTCGTTGCTGTCTCTCTCTCTAGGCTCCTTTATCCTGGAATAGCTCCCCCACCTTCTTAAAGTCTCTCAAGATCTTGACGTTCTCTAAGGCTTTCTATCAGTTGTTTTGTAGAATTTTCCTTGGTTTGGATTTGTCTGCTGTCTCCTCATGGTTTGGTTGAGGTCACACAATCCTGGCAGGAATTAACCTCGAAAATTGCGGGTCCCTCTCGGTGCATCATAAAAGGAGGCACATTATGTCCGCCTGTCGCGGTAGTAGGAATGTTAACTCTGATGACCAACTTTAGGAGGTGTCTGTGAGGTTCTCTAGTGGAAAGTTGTTATTTTCCCCCATTTACAATCAATATGAAATTCTTGGGGAACTAATTTCAGATGATGTAAGTGTCTTGTTCCTTACCGACCTTTTGTTCCCAGGCTTTCATATGCATTGGTGAATATGGTAGTGTTTGAAACACTGTTCTTTTTCATTCAGTAGTAGATCATAAGCGTTTTTGCATGTTACTACTTAATTTTTCTTTAAAATGGTTATAGCAATATTTACTTAACTGTTCCCTTGTTATTGGATATTTGGGTGGTTTTCTGTTTTTCAGTATGAATAACACTATAGTCAACAATTTCTTGCATAGAACTTGTCCCCTTAAGCTTAATTTCCAGGAAGAATATCGCTTGACTAGAGGATCTCTTCTCTTTCAAAAGCTTGGGCTTATATCAAACTCCAATTTAAACTCCCCCCGCCACCCCCCCAAAAAAAAAAAAAAAAAAGCTTGGGTTAACTTTAAAAAAAGAACTCCTGCCCACCAACCAAACCAAACCAACACCTGAATGGTCTCTGCTTTGCAGTGTCTCTATCCTTCCCTTTCTGGTTCTAAAATCAGAAGGATTTAGAGCACTGTCTTGTTGCAAACCTCAGGGCTTTGACTCATTGGTCACGTGGGCTGGAGGAGAATGATTTACTGAGGGACTGGTGGGCAAGGATGTGTTGCATTTCAAATATGTGGAGAGGAATTTCCTGACTACTGGGGACCACCATCAGTAGAAATAAACTTTATTTCTGTTTTAGTCCATGGCATCTAAACGCTTCATTCAATCAGGGGTTTTACAGTCCTCTGTACTGTAAGATACCAAGTAGTTTTTGAGTTATTAGAACAGAAACTTCTTGCTTGTGTCTCCTTTACTCCTGCAAGCATTTTTAAAGTGCCAGTTAGTTGTTACTATCTCTGGCTCCATCGCCTGTCTGCCACCAGGAGCTAGTGAAAGGCTCACTGAAAGCTGGAGATCTGAGGTTCAGGTAAAGAGGCTGAGTAGTGGTAAGAGATGGTCAATGCGAACACGTTAGCATCTTCCAGCCACCTTGCCTTCTCTTCCCTTGTGCCACATGCTGCCAGGGCTGGTGGTAAGTGAGCCTCATTCTCAGACGTATCTGCCGTAGCCAGCATGGTGTACCTGCTGTGTTTTAGCCCCAGCCTAAAAATGCACCATGACTCGCCCGGCTCAACTTGGCTGGTGTCTGTGGGTGTGGAGAAGAGGCTGCGTGTACTTTCCTGGAGCTAATGATATTTATCAGGAAACCAGGCAAAAGAACAGCATAAAAGGGACAGTAATGAAAACCAGGGTCATGGAGCAGCCTCCCATCCCCTCTTCCTTTTACTGTGGAATACAGCTGGGCTCCAAAGAGAAACAAACACCTAGCTCTCGGGAAGTGACCAAGACCCTTGGCTCCCATTTTATTTATTCTTCAAAGCTCATTTAGTCACGGGCTTATCTCCTGGCCCTGACTGAGAGAATAACTTGCCTTAAAACAAAGGCAACTGCTGCTTATTTTGCTCATGATTTGTAAGCCCAACCGCTGCCCCTCTGACTGCCTGCAACAAAGGGCTTAGTTCTGGACCATACCTAGTAAATATTCTTTTTTTTTTTTTTTTAATATTTTGAGTATATATGGAAAGTTTCCTAGAGACTCCTCGTGGCCCTCCATATAATAGATGCTTTGTACTAAGCCATAAATAATATTTATAAAAGTAACTACTCCTTGGAATGTCGCAAAGTAAAAGAGAGGTTAGGGAAAGAAATTGCATAGCTAAAGTTATGAAAAGCTAGCCCAATCATTACTATAGTGGTTTTTTTGTTTTGTTTTTTTCTTTTGGTTACTGTTTTAGGGCCTCCACCCCTTATAGATGATTTATAACTTAGGAGTGTTATTTATTTACCCAGGTGTCTTTAACACTTCCATTTAAAAATAATAGAGCCAACTAGATCCAAAAATCATCTATCCTGTTAATAATGGAAAAAGTTGGATACAAATTTGAATATACGTCATTATTATTACACCTACAGGAGGGAACATCCAATGTGAAAATCCTGGAAGGAAATCTGTGACAATGGGCACTGTTTTTTCTTGAATTAATGGGTATTTTCTTTGTACCTCTTCCTCGCCATGGCTGTTGCTCACTTTCTGGAATGCTGGACTGTTTTATGATTTTTTAAATCATCACATATCTAGGATTGCCTAATGATTTCAAAGACTTATGTACTTTTTCCTTTGGATTATGATATCCAGATTAAATAGCTGTTTCATAGTTTGTAAGGCATGAAATGTACATGCCTTTTCAACCCCATGCATTTATCATAAGGAAATATTTTAGAGATATGATCAAAGATTTATGCTTATGCATTTTAATAAAAACAACCCTCCCAAAAAAACCAACCTAAATATCTAGCAATAGAGAGATGAGTAAAATATAATGAAATTTTAAGCCTCCAGGGGCGCCTGGGTGGCTCAGTGGGTTAAGTGTTTGCCTATAGCTCAGGTCCTGATCCTGGGGTCCTGGGATTGAGCCCCTCATCAGGCTCCCTCAGTGGGGAGTCTGTCTCTTCCTCTCCCTCTGCCCCTCCCCCTGCTTGTGTTCTTGCTTTCTCTGTCAAATAAATAAATAAAATCTTTTTAAAAAGTTTTTAAGTATCCATTAGAAATGACTTTGCTAAAATTTAATGATAGGAAAATGCTCATAAAATAATTTTAGTATTATTATTTTTTTTAATTTATTTTTATTTATTTATGATAGACGTAGAGAAAGAGAGAGGCAGAGACACAGGCAGAGGAGAGGGAGAAGCAGGCTCCATGCCGGGAGCCCGACGTGGGACTCGATCCCGGGACTCCAGGATCGCGCCCTGGGCCAAAGGCAGGCGCGAAACCGCTGAGCCACCCAGGGATCCCCTCATAAAATAATTTTAAAACACTTGAAAGCCATATTCTGCATGATGCTTAAAGTTGTAAAACATACCATAAAGAAACCAAGGAAGAAATAAGAAACCCAACTGTTACGTGTTGAAGTTACATGATAATTTTTTCTCTCTTCTGTCTTTGAGATTTTCCATTATGAGAAAACATTCCCTTTATAGTGAAAAACAGAATTCTGTTATTTTGGGGGGAAATTAATTTTTAAAAAAGATTTTATTTATTTACTTGAGATCCCAGGACCCTGGGATCATGACATGAGCCGAAGGCAGTTAGCTAACTGTGCCAACCAGGTTCCCCTGGGGAAATTAATTTTAATTCATTTCCAAAGTGTAGTTGACATATCACTCCCCATCTTTGAAGTTTGTCCCAGTCTCCTATGTAGCTGTGGGCTCTTGGTTGCCCAGCTCTCTGGAACCCAAACCCCTGTGCCCCCGTGTAAGGCACTGTAGGGACCTGGTCTCTACTCTCAAGAAGCACCTGCCTGCTCCTGCCTCCAGGTGACATCTTCCTTATTCATCAGTGGAGGGACACTTGGACTGCTTCCATAGTTTGGCTGTTGTAAATAATGCTGCACCCAACATAGGAATGCATATGTATATTCTCCAATTAGTGTTTTTATATTCTTTGGATAAATACCTACAAGTGGAATTACTGGATCGATTCTAGTTTTAATTTTTTAAGAAACCTCCATACTGTTCCCCAGTGGCTGCACCAGCTTGCATTCCCACCAACAGTGCATGAGAGATCTTAAGCATTTTTAAGTGTACAGATAAGTAGTGTTAAGTACATTCACATTGTACACCCAGTCTCCAGAATTCTTTTCCAGACACTCAACTTTTTGGTTGAAGATTGTTTTAGCATTACAAATAGGATGATTGAGGTCCAGAGGAATGTGTGCCTTCAACAAGTTGAAAAACAAAAGGATTAAGGGAGAAGTGGTTTTTCAAAAAAGTAGTCCAACATCTCACCTATTTCTGGGCAGCCTGTGTTAGGTGAAAACCTGCTCTGTGCATAGAAATGTCAGTGTGTACTTCTTCTTCTTCTTTTTTTTTCTTAAGATTTTATTTATTTATTCATGAGAGACACACAGAAAGGCAGAGACATAGGTAGAGGGAGAGGCAGGCTCCCCACTGGGAGCTCCCCAGGACCCTGGGATCATGCCCTGAGCCAAAGGCAGATGTTCAACCACTGAGCCACCTGGGTGCCCTGTCAGGGTGTGCTTCTAAGCCAGTAATACAGGCACTCTGCTTTCCTTCTGAGCCAGGATAAGAGGGATGGGATTTCCCTCTGATTTTTAGCTAGTGGGTAGGCAGCTTACGTCACTGGACTGAGCAGGGCCTTTGATTATGTTGTCAAAAGAGTGAATGATGATTCTGCTCTTGACTTAGTTTCTTCAAGTGGAGACTTGATACAACATGGTACCTTTTATTCAGTCCTTATCTTGTGTTTCCTCATGGTTTGGGCCTGGTCACTTTGCAGTTGGGTTCCAGTCATCCCAGATTATAAACGCTGATGGAGTAACTCCTTAGGGCTCCTGCTCTTGCCAAGATTGGTACAGCTCAGCCCTGGCTCTGGCCGCTGTGTGCCCAGAGGGTACACCATGACGTCTGAGGGTGATGACTAGGTGATGCATTGTGGTGGCACTTAGCATATTTCTTGAGTGTGAAATAACTTAAAGTGGGGTCTCTGAGTGGCCAGTGCATCAACCTAACCATGGAGTCCTGCTGAGTGTAGTGGAGGAAGCAGCAGGTAGTCTGGGATGAGTGACTACCTGGGGTGATGGCAGGTGAGCATCATCTCCCGTATCTTCTGTCACTAGGGTTTCTTCATTGGCCACCTTAGCTTGGGGCTCTCAGCTTTGCATTGATATTTCACTGTGCCAGCTCCTAGTGTTCACAGACTTCCAAATCTCAAAATCCCATTTCCTAAAATCTCAAATCCAGAGTCTAATCCAGGGGTTTGTAGCCTATGAGCCAAATATGGTTTTTATGTTTTTAAAAAGTCATAAAACAGAAACAAATAAAACAACAAAGAACAGGCAACAAAGGCCATATGTAGCCTGCAAAACCTTAAATATTTACTCTCCGGTCCTTTGTCCCTAACCAGTTTTCCACCTGAATTGAAAATACGTTCCCAGGAGACCCCGATCGCTAATAACGTTTTCCTCTTTTATATTTCTTTTAGATATTTGCCTTTTTTGCTGACTTTACGCTTTTTCTTCCCTTTCTCCCCCTTCTAAAGAAATACAACCCCTCGGACCCTGCCTTTGCTTATGCACAGCTAACCCATGATGAGCTGATCCAGTTGGTTCTCAAACAGAAGGAGACAATAAGCAAGAAGGAGTTTCAGGTTCGAGAGCTGGAAGACTACATTGACAATCTGCTAGTCAGGGTCATGGAAGAAACCCCCAACATCCTCCGAGTTCCGGCTCAGGTCGGCAAAAAGGCAGGAAAGATGTGAACCGATGTGACACTGAGACTGTTCTGTGAGTTTGTTTCTACCTGCTCCTGAGGTCAGGGACTCCGTATGCCTGATAACCAGCCTTCAGGCTCCAAGTCACCATCTGCCTCCCTGTGTGTTATCTGGCAAGAGTCAGCTCCACCAGCCAAAGCCAGGTTAATTATTACAATGAATCTCTTGCTGTACATTCCCAGGGGTTTGTTTTTAAATGCCACTGTGCCTTTAACGATATTGTAAGTACTTTATTCTCTGACCAGAGATGTGGTCATAAGATCTGTCCAGAGATTCAGATGGTGCAGGGTTATTCGGGTATTTAACATTGGGGTTTTCTTTCTTCGATATTGATGTTTAAAAATACATACTCCCACCCCCAACCCACCCAGTCAGTAAATTAGGGGGTGAAATGAGAAGGACTGGGCAGTTGGTGTTGCGTTACACTTACTTGCTTGGTTTTTTAGTAGCTTAGGGTGGCTTTTGGCTGCAGGTGCTAAATTTTGATCCTGTGCAAACCTTCTGGGCTTCTTGGGCTTGGTCTTGATTTGCCCGAAGCAGGGGAGTTTAAAGAAAGCCTTTGAGTGTGCCTTGTAGATTCTGAACAAGCTTCCTTTTCTAAACACCAGCTACCACTACTCTTTAGCCTTACAACGTGTTCCTTATCGATCCACAGGGCCTGTCTGTGGAGACATGAGAAGTAGAAGAGGGCATGTGTCACTTTGCACTCACTTAATAAGGGTTGATCAAAGTCTCATGGTGGCCAGGTTCCTGCTGGCTGGTGTGGCCCCATCAGCGCCTTGAGAAGGGATTGGGTGACCCAAGCATTTATTAACTCAGTTCCACCAGGTATGGAATGATTTCAGTAGGACTCCTGTGGCCTGTTCCCTCAGTGCCTTTGCTTGGCTCCCTGATTTCCTCAGCAACACTTCCTGGCACTCCTCCACCATCCTTGTTATAAAATTATGAAGAGCAAGAAGATAACACTTAGTTTTGGTTGGTGGTATTTTTAAATCTAGACAGACACACCTTTTTTTTTTCTTTTCTTTTTTTTTTTAAAGCTAGGACACTTCTGAACTAATAGCCCTGGTTCGGGTCCCTCAGGTAGTTTCATTGTTCGGAACCTAATACTGGAATTAGAATGTTTCTGTGTTGCTTGTGGCTGTCACAGAATCATCTCAGAGCCTTGAGCTCCCTTGGGGATGGAGTGGGGGAGAGGAGATCACAGGCCAGCATGGTGGGCAGGGCTCGAGGCAACAATGGTTATAAGGCTGGGGGTCTCTTCTGTACGTTCTTGTTCTTGTTCTATGTACCGGAGGAGGCAAGACGGTTGTCAGCAGAACCCCTTTCAGGAGCACGTTTGCTGCAATGTTAGTTGTATCGGAGCACTTTAATCCGAAGGATGATACTATAACTTGATTAATCAGCTTTTGATTACCTATAGCTGTTTTATTTAATACTCTCTTACAGAAGTGGGGACCACTGTAAACTTCTCAGAGGACTTGTATTTTTGTAGTGCTATGAAAGTTATTTACATACCTATAAAGAGAACCAGATATTCACCTCAGCTCTGAAAATGTACATGTATATATTCATTCTGCAGTATATTTTTTACTTAAAAGCATATTTTGACTGTGATAACCCAAGGGCACTGGGGTCAGGTGTGCTCTGAATGATTTCTCCTTAGAAGAGCTGGTGTGGGGACCTGCATTGCTCACAAGAGGTGCTTGGTCTGGAGATATTATCTGCTGCTAGGACCTCAGGTATGTAACTCGGTCAGTGTTTGAGAGGGACATCTGGGTAGGGGAATGGATTCCTGTGCTCTGAAATGCACTTAGGAACTCTGGAGAATGAAGGACAATTTACTTCAAGGGTGTCTGGCATCAACCACTGCTGGGAAAAAAAATCTAATTTATAGCATTCCTGTACCTCTCAAAGTAGATAGCCTGGGAGGGCATTAGGTAATGGCTGTCCTCAAGGACTCTACTTTGGGGGAGGATTTATCTAGGCAAAGTCTGCTCTGAACCTTTAGCAAGGGTTGGTGAATCAGAGCAATGGAGCTCCTACAACTGGCATGTGTCTGAGGGCGTTCACCCACCCACACGAGGAGAGTTGGGACTTGCCTTGAGCTACTATAAATGCTAACCTGATTGAAGGACTCTGGGAGAAAGCTGTGTTCTGGAGAAAGAAGCAGGAGCATCTCTCTTCCTGGCCTTGCCTGGCTGCCTCCAGAAAGAGCAGTTCGTACTTTAGGAAAGCATCAGATTAAATACAGAACTTCAGTTGGGAGGTCAGCCTCCTGAGGAAAATGTCAGTCCTTTGCCTATTTTCTATCATCTCATTCCTTGAACTTTGACACATTTCCTGCCCTCTATTTTATTCCTGTGTGCTCTCATGGGGGAGGGGGCAGAATGGAGGAACAAGAAAGTCTGACCTTTGGCATGCTGAAGAGCTGTTGACCTTGAGTGGGAGGTATGTGTGCACACGGATGGGTTACATGTGTGTGCGTGTGTGTGTGTGTGTGTGTGTGTGTGGTTTCCAGCTTTGTTAACAGCAGGAGCTCAAAAGGGCAGAGAGGAGGGAGGACCCATGACACTCAGTCACATACCATATTGAAGGCCAGAGGCAATTTAATGTTAAATTATGCAGGATCTTCCCTCCTTCTCAACTGACCTTTGTATTTCCTTTTTGAGAACTACGAATTAATGATGCCTCAAGGCTGACGGATTAATTGCCCTAGGTGGAGAATTTAGCCTCCTAGTAGTCATACCAACCTCAACTCTGCATTTCTCAATATCTATTATGTGAGCTACTAACTTGACCTCTTTCACCCATCACCCAGCATTTTTGAATTATAAAATTATTTCCTGCCTTGTTACTTTGGGAATTTTTAATCTCTTTGGTTTTGTTTTTAAGAAGTAACCTAAAATTTCTACAACACTAAATAAAATGGTACTACCTTTCAAAGATTTGTGTGTGTACTTTGGTGTGGGTGCAGTAAAAATGTCTTCTGGAAAACCTCTCTTGGGGAGTGACCAGTGTTTCTCACCCCATGAGTATCTCTCACCTGGATTCCTGTGGCTGCCACCTTGCCTGGTGCCCAGAGGTCCCAATGTCCTTTCTCCTGCAGAGGATAGGACATCTGTGATACCTTCCCTATGACACATCTTTTATCTTGGCCTGCAGAGACCATGGCATTTACGAGAACATCCTTTGAATTCTCTGACCCCACTGCTAAGAGCTGCCACCTTTTCCTAGGGCCTGAGCAATTTTGGCTGAGCATTTGATTAAGTCCCTTCCCCAATCCCTCCACCCCAACACCCCCTCCCCCCTCCCCAATTTCCTAGAGAGTAAAAGCTTCACTGTGGGGACATGATTTAAATTCAGATTGGCTTCAGACTGCTCCAGATCTAGAAGCCAAATCCCTGGTGCAGTCAATTTAATTTATTCATTTCTGAGTAGCAGGTATTGGGGAAGCACAGAGAATCTTCTCCTGAGTTCAGCTTTCCCAGAACTCTGAACCTTTCCTGGTGAGGTGAGAGGTCTGCCTGCCTCCCACCCATAGTTCTTGCTCCAAGGGCCCTGACCTCTTGAAAGGGAGGAGATGCTTTTTCTTGCTCAGTGATAAAAGTCACATTGTAGAGGGATAGGCAGCCAGTGCCTGTGAAGCTCCCCCAGGTGGGAGAAGGGAGCGCCCCTGAAGCCTCCCTGGTTACCCTAACTGGTTGTCAAAGATGGGACCACCACGTAAAGTGATAGGAGAGCAGCTTCTCTTAAACACAGCCCTCCAGGTTCCATTCAAGAAAAAGAAAAGAAAAAAAAAAAAAAAAAAAAGCCCTGGGGAAGGAAAGTTTCATTATGCAAATGACCCTAACTTTTCCCTCTGAGATTACCCACCCCTGTCTGGTCCCTCAGGGGCAGGCTACTATGTCTTTCAAACTCCAGCCCAAAAAGAAACAAACTCCCTCCTGTCTTTGAAGTCTCAGGCCAGCTGCTAGTAACAGAAAATGAAAACACCACATACACACACACACACACACACACACACACGAAAATAAAGTGAATGATCATAGGACATATGGACAGCATAAAGAGTGGACTTAACCAAATCCAGGGTTCTGAGCTAAAGGAAGTCAAGCCCCTGAACCTTGGGAGCTTGGTGGGCATCTGCCAGGAGGCTTCAGGCTCTTGTCTTGGCCTCTTAGTTGGTGGAAAGGCCTCTCCTGGTCTGCCTCTGAAGGAGTAGTGTCCACTCCTGCCCCCTCCACTCCCTTGTCCACTCACTTGGTCTATAGATTTTTTTCTCGGAAAAGAAGAATTCTTAAATTCCCCACTCCCAAGAGGTAACTAACCACTGTTATTTTGATTCTTTGCCTGGCATTTTGCCCCCTCACAAATAGATACACTTAATTTTTAAAAAATATTTTATTTATTTATTCATGAGAGACACACACACACACAGAGGCAGAGACACAGGCAGAGGGAGAAGCAGGCTCCATGCAGGGAGCCCAATGTGGGACTCGATCCCGGGACTCTGGGATCATGCCCTGAGCCAAAGGCAGAGGAATCACCCAGGCATCCCTACACTTAATTTTTTTAAAAAGAATTTTAATTTAGATGTTTTTTTTTTTTTAATTGAGGTGTAGTCGACATACAATACTATATCCGTCTCAGGTGTACAAGATAGTGATTCGACATTTTTATACATTAGCAAGTGATCACGACCAATCTAGCTCCCGCCTATCCCCACACACAGCTCGTAGGGTGTTCACTATACTCCCTGTGCTGTATGTCGCATCCCTGTGTCTTATTTAGATACGCTTTTAAATGCAGATGGGAACAGGCAATATACCATACAGTATGGGTTGCTTTGAACATTTCTGCTTGCCTTCAGATCCTGTTCTGCAACAAGGACAGATAGTGATTCTGGGGGAGGATGTGCCCCAGCCAAGTACCTCCTCCCTGGGCTCCCCAAACACACGGAAGAGCCATGGTGACTGCGGCACAATCCAGGGTGCTCCCGTCCTGGTTCTCATCACAGCCACCTCTGGACCAGAATGAGCACTTGCTGGGGAAGTACCCCACCCCGGCCTCCCAGGAAAAGCATATAGGGTGTGGTTAGGACTCTTCAACTGTGGCCCAAGCATCAGCACAGGCCCCCTTAGCCCTAGAACCCAGTCTCTAAGCAGATGGACCCTGTTCTCTCGGCTTCTCTTGAGGTGTCATCTTGGGGGCTTTGCAATCTTGCTCTCCTGGGAAGGCTGGAGCTTTCACTTTGCATTCAAAACAGGCTTCCTTCAGCTCTGTAAGGCCACCATTCTCCAAAGCTGCAGAATCTCCTGCAAGAGAGTGTCTTCAGCCTCTAAATGTTTGAGTTTTTTACACAAAAACCTGTATCAGAGTCCCTGGAAATAGTCAGTCTGCTGCCACTGATAAGCCCTCACAGAGGTGACAGAAAGCTGCTCCTCTCTTTGCAAATCAAGTGCCCTTCAGGCTGAGCCTTGAATGCAAAAGGAAGGCTCCTTTGTTGCATTATTATTCACTAAGCATATACTATTTCTAATTCTCATCAAGGTGCATAATATTTCCATTATGCAGATGAGGAAACTGAGTCTTAGGCATCAGAACTTTAGTTCTCCTAGGATCACATACTGAGGACTTAAGAATGGATTTGGGGCACCTGGGTGGCTCAGTGGGTTAAGTGTCTGCCTTTGGCTCAGGTCCTGATCCCCGGGTCCTGAGATGGAACTGCATCGGGCTCCCTGCTCACCCGAGAGCCTGCTTCTCCTTCTGCCTCTGTCTGCACTCCCCCTGCTTGTGCTCTCTGTCAAATAAATAAATAAAATATTTTTTTAAAAAGAAGAAGAAGAAGAATGGATTTGAACTCCTCATCTGTCTGACTTGGAGATCTACACAGAGGTCAGCAAGTACGGCCAGTGTCCTGGTTTTGTACAGCCCACGAGGCAAGAATGATTTTTACTTTTCTTTTTAGCATCAAATGATTGAGTCTGGGGTTTTAATGTACAGAATGATGACCACCATCAACAACACCATACGGAATACTGGAATTTTTACATTTTAAAAAAGATTTTATTTATTTATTTGACAGCGAGAGAGAGTGAGTACAAGCAGGGGAAGGGGCAGAGGGAGAAGCAGACTCCCAATGTGGGGCTCGATCCCAGGACCCTGAGATCATGACCTGAGCCGAGGGCTGACATTTAACCAATGGAGCCACCCAGGCACCCCGAATTTTTACATTTGTTAGCAAAAAAGTCAAAATAACAATATTTTGTGACACATGAAAATCACATGAACTTCCAATGTTAGTGTCCACAACGTTTTACGTAAATATTGCCATGCTCACTCGTTTACATAATGGGCTATGGCTGTTTCCAAATTATAAAAGCAGACCTGAGGAGTTGTAACAGAGACCTTCTCATCTGCCAAAGCTAAATATTTGCTATCTGGCCCATTCCAGAAAAAGTTTGCTAACCCCTGGCCTAGGATCACTTCAGGGGTCAAGGAGATAATGTTCTGATTCTTTTGGAATCCTAGAGGATTGGAACAGGCAGAGAAAATGGTGTGACATTGATGGGGGAACAGAGGACTAGCTGAGGACAAAGCACAGTGACAAGTCCTTGAAACGGGGCGTGACATTCCTCTACAGACTCAACTGCCTGGATGTTCATACTTTGCTAAGGGCAGAAGGCAATCTTAAGCCGACCCCCCAGGATCCTGTAAGCCTACTTTAACATATAAAAATTCCTTTAGAAATTTCTCTTTATCTCTAAACCCCCAAGATTCATGTTGGCAATCATCCCCCAAGCACATGGCCCACCAATATCCATCTGAAGGGTCTCATTACTTAGGTTTCATTAGATGGTAATAAGTGACCTTTTCCCAACAATAGCTAAGCCCCCTCAAGGTCCTGGAAACCTTGCTTCCAAAATTCCTTAGAGAGTAGACTATCCTCAAACCCCTCCCAACTCCCAGGTATATAATCAGCCACCCCTCACAGGCCCAGGGCAGCTGCTCTTCCTGCCCATGGGTCCTGTGCCCAGGCTATTTATTTATTTATTTATTTATTTATTAAAATATGTTATTTATTTATAGAGACACAGACACAGAGAGAGGCAGAGACACAGGCAGAGGGAGAAGCAGGCTCCATGCAGAGAGCCTGACGTGGACTCGATCCAGGGTCTCCAGGATCACGCCCTGGGCTGTGCCCAGGCTTTAATAAAACCACCATTTTGCACCACAGACATCTCAAGAATTCTTTCTTGGTCGTTGGCTCCGGATCTTACCTATAATTCCAAAACCTTATCAATGTGGTATGACTCAATTTCCCCTCCGGACAAGGCCAGCTGAGTCACAGCCTCTCTGAGGAGGGAAGTTCCAGGTAAGTGAGCTGACTGGAATTCGTGCTCCCAGCCTGGGCAGCGATGTGTGGCCTGTGAGCCCCTCCCTTAGAGTTACCCAATGCCTGGGTTCCTAGGAGTTCAAGAAACTGAACACATGACTCCTCAGCCCAGGAAAGGCAGAATGTGTGGCAGGGATGGAATAGACCATGCAAAAGGGGAAAGCCGATCTGAGCGAGGGCAGTTAGTGGGCACCGGGATTTAGGTCTTCCTGGCCCTATATATGCCAAGGCAGTCTCACCACGTGTGATAAAGGAGTATCGGCCAAAAAGCTGCGGAGATGAGAAGGAAATCTAGTCAGAAAGACTCCACGGCCTGAGCCTCGGCCTGGCTTTAGTGTGACAAGTAGAGCGTGTCCCCAGCACTCAGAGTGAAACTGGTTTAGAGTGACAATGTTTCTTTTCTTTTTTTTTTTTTAAGATTTTATTTATTTATTCATAGACACAGAGAGAGGCAGAGAGAGGCAGAGACACAGGCAGAGGGAGAAGCAGGCTCCATGCAGGGAGCCCGACGTGGGACTTGATCCAGGGTCTCCAGGATCACACCCTGGGCTGAAGGCAGCGCTAAACCACAGAGCTACCAGGGGGCTTCAATCAACTGAGCCAGGAGGAGCTCGGTGGTGAGGCTGGATTGAGGATGGGAGGCAGCTCCAATCTCCCGGGTTACTTAATTTAAATTTGAATCAGCTTCCTTCTAGGAAATATAGTCTATTTGTTGCTTCTGATGGGCCCACGCAGAGGGACAGGTATTCACAGAAGTTGACTGGCTTTTTCCTGAATGCCAGTCCTCACTGTAGGAAGTGCTCCCTGGACACAGGGACCAGAAAACCATATCCTTCCCACAGAGACTTGCAATCAGAGGGAGAGTCAGACAGGCAAACAACAAACTAGAATGCACACGTCTAACCCAGGGAGGACTGGTGAAAGCTTCCTTCTCATCCCACTTCGACCATAAAACTCTTCTTCCTCTTCCTCTCTGGAAAAAACTATGCCCTTGGGATGCCTGGGTGGCTCAGTGTTTGAGCATCTGCCTTTGGGTCAGGTCGTAATTCCGGGGTCTTGGGATGGAGTCCCTGATTGGGCTCCCCTCAGGGAGCCTGCTTCTCCCTCTGCCTATGTCTCTGATTCTGTGTCTCTCATAAATAAATAAGTAAAATCTGAAGAAACACACACACACACACACACACACAAAACAACTGTGGCCTTAAGGTCGGTATTTCACATCTGGACCATTGCTGGGGCAGCCTTTCCAACAGCCTCCCTTTCCAGGAGTTTTCTACTCAAATCCACCATATTCTGGGCACTCAGCATTCCAAAAGCCTGTATGCCAGGCACCCTGTGGGCACCAATGATATAGAGACAAGAAACCTGACTCCAGTTTCACAGGCTGGGGATGGGGGGAGGATGTAGCATGGGGCAAAGGGTTTTGAGGAGCATCTGGTAAACAGATCATCACTATCACTGAACGAAGGTAACTCTTAGGAGAGTCTGCAGCAGCAGGAAGGGCACCAAGGATGTGTCTGTGCTGATGTCCAGAGGAAGGCAAAGAAGTTTCTTAAACCAATTTCTTGCTGAGGAAGTGGAGAACCCCAGACTTACAAGTCTTCTTATTTTATTTTTGATTTAAGTACAATCTGCCTTCCAACATGGGGCCCCAACTCACAACCCCAAGATCAAAATTCACATACTCTACAGACTGAGCCAGCCAGGTGACTGGGCCAACCTGGTATTCCTCAACCTGCAAGTCTTAATAGAGTGTGCCATCTTCTGGCCTGGGTCCTGCCTACCTCCCAGTCTGTGTGTGTCTGAGGGCCAGGCTCTCTTATGATATCAGACACTTGTGACTGGAAAAGAGAACCACTCCTGTACCCCTTAGAGGTGCTGGTTGGAGGATCATAAAACCGCTCTTCTGGGCAGCCCGGGTGGCTCAGTGGTTTCGCACTGCCTTCAGCCCAGGGCATGATCCTAGAGACCCTGGATTGAGTCCCACGTCAGGCTCCCTGCATGGAGTCTGCTTCTCCCTTTGCCTCTCTCTCTCTCTCTCTCTCTCTCTCTCTCTCTGTGTGTGTGTCTCTCATGAATAAATAAATAAAATATTAAAAAAAACGCTCTTCTATTTGATGAGTAATGTTGGGGAAAGGTGAATTTTAAGGCTTCTCTCATGGGTAGAGGATTCTAATAAAATCCCACTTTTTTAAAAAAGTTTTTTTTCTTTTTTTTTTTTTTTAATGATAGTCACAGAGAGAGAGAGAGAGAGAGGCAGAGACACAGGCAGAGGGAGAAGCAGGCTCCATGCTCCGGGAGCCCGATGTGGGATTCGATCCTGGGATTCGTCTCCTGGGATTGCGCCCTGGGCTAAAGGCAGGCGCCAAACCGCTGCGCCACCCAGGGATCCCTAAAAAGTTTTTTTTTAAAGATTTCATTTATTTATTCATGAGAGACACACACACTGAGGAGAGAGGCTTGCAGGCTCCAAGCAAAGAGCCCGATTGGGACTCGAGCCTGAGTCTCCAGGATCACACTCCAGGCTGCAGGCGGCGCTAAACCACTGCGCCACCGGGGCTGCCCAAAATCCCACTTTTAAAAAAAATGCAGTTAGAGTCAAGATTTGCACAAAATTGGGGATGAGAGGAGTCTGATGCTGTTCTGTATAATGACGTGAAGAAGCACTCGCATTGCAATTATGTTGCTTTTGGAGACATATTTCCCCACCCCAATAAAGTCGTCAACTGTATGTATTGTCTAAAACTAATGAATCTTTCTAACAGGTGTGTGTGTGCACACACAAGCATGGGAGTGTGTCTCAGTATTTATCAGCTGGACAGCCAGAGCAAATACCTCACACTAGGGGGCAAGTCTAGAAGAGAGGGGACTTGGAACGCCAGGACACACCCAAAGCTATTGTGCTGAAGCCCCTTTGTGGTGTGAGGCTAGAGTGACTAATTCAAATGTAAGGGAATAGACTGTTGGGGATTATTGCATCCCTTGGTTGAGGGAGGGGGTGAATGCTCCATCGAGATCAAGCACTGTGGTAATAGGTGGGACTTCTCTAAAAAGGAGAAGAGGTTCTGTGCTCTGAGAAGGCAATTTCTTGGGGATGGGGTGGTATGTTTAGGTCTGGATATCAAGGAAACTGGAAAAGAAGGGGCTGACAGCTTTTAAAGGGATTTTGGTTTGGTTTGTTTGTTTTTTTAATGCTTACCTCTTGAACCGTAAGGAGAGCCTTACGAAGTTTCCCATTTTACAAATATATTTTTCATTTCTATCACAGTCACATTAAGTTCCGCAACCCTTCAGCAGGGTGCACTCAGTCTCGTGGTGCTGGTGTGGGAAATGAGAAAATGGAAATCTGGCTGATCTGTGTTTGCACGTCAACTAGACTAACAACTGTCAGTGGAACAGCATCTGGCCAGCCCACTGAGGTCCAAGATGCAGGAAATTCTGTTGTGTGGTAGTAAAGGAGAAGAGGTTTATGGTATACCTGTGAGCTGAGGGAAGGAACTTGTGAGCCAGGGGGGCTTCTGCCGAATGGACAATTCCTGTAAGGTACGGCATCTCCTTTTGAATTTATACTAAAGGTAAGTGACATATGAGGTAGAGCACGCTGATCCTTGGATTATAGATTAAATGCAATCTTTGCGTCAGAGATGCCCTTGTTCCCACTGTGGTCCAGAGAACTCATAGTCTCGTTAGGCATACAGGGAATCCCATGTACCTGACCACTGATTATAGCTTTTTCAAAAGAACCTATAGCCCTGTCTAATCAGATCCTTTACTTTTTGAGGCTCAAATCTTCTGAGGAATCTCCGGGTACATGGTCATTGTGTCACCTGTCTCTTCAGACTAATAAGCTTCATTTTTTATTTTGAAAAAATTTTCAGCTCTAGAATGCAAAATTTACTAGTCTTCTAAGGAAGGCAGCTGTGACTCGTATCTTACTCCTCAAGGGAGTATCCCAATTTATGAAGGTCTAACAAAACATACTTACTTCTCAATTAATTCTGCATAGAGCTGTCCAATCATTTTCTGTTCTCAGAGGAAAATGCTGATCTTACCCTTCCAACCCCAATCCCCCGTATAAGGTTGAAACTGAGCCCATGACAGTTCTTAAAAACTGCTAATGCCAGGAGCCTACCTGAAATTCTCCACTGTCAGCCCGAGAAACAGACTCTCCACACAGATTTCGTGCACCTGCTGTGCTGACTCCCATCTGCCTTCTTGGAGTTTTAAGGAACAGACTTCTGGTGGTCCTTGCCATTTAACTCAACTTTCTTGTTTTTCAGACACAGCTGATTCTAAAACGTTCAAGCATTAAAAAATCTTTATTCTTGGCATGTCCTGGTGGCTCAGTGGTTGAGCGTCTGCCTTCAGCTCTAGGTGTGATCCTGGGATCAAGTCCTACAGGGAGTCTGCTTCTCCCTCTGCCTATGTCTCTGCCTCTCTCTGTGTGTCTGTCATGAATAAATAAATAAAATCTTTATTTGCTTAGAAAATACACTCTTCTGGTGACTTAATGTGTATTCAAACATAACATACATAATTTAAAATTTGTAAGCTTGGTTTGCATCACCGATTCTTTGACTTATACTATACCAACATAGGAGGTTGGGAGCCAGACTCTTGGAATATCTGAAAACTCAGCTTTTAAAAACATCCAAGTCGGCTTGGAACCTCCAGTTTGCCCAAAGCCTCAGCACCTCATGTTCTTTCCCTCCCAATTCCCTCAGACATTCCTTGCCTTCTCTCTGAGAGCATGAGTTTGCCACTCTGAACTTTCTATAGTTGAGAAAAATAGACTGCAAAGAGGGGAAACAACATGTCTGGCACAATGTCCTCTCACTACAATATTCTTCCTTTTACGCATACTTTGTACTACGGTCCAAATCAACATTTGCTACCAAAGAGAAATAGATAATTTACGATTCCCCTAGAGTTTCAGAAAGGAGAGTTGTTTGGGAACGGCAACAATTTCTTGTCTGTGATGTGTGTCCCTGTAGGTAGAATTTCACCCACTCAACCCCCAGTCTACTCCACTTCAATCGGACCACAGATACCACGGGACGCCAAGACGCGGTCCAGGCCAGGAACCTCTTTTTATAGCTCACGTTTCTACCCGAGCCGTCAGGGAAACGGACCGGAAGTGTGCGAGGCCTGCAGCCCGAACTACCTACGTATCCCGCGGTTGCTCTGGAGCCGGAAGAGGAAGGTGCACCGCGTAGAAGGCTTCCCTCCTAGTTCCGGTTTCTCCACCGTCGCTCTTGCAGGCGTGGGCCCGGGGGCCCGGGGGCTTCTGCGGCTCTGGGTTGTGAGATGCCGGGTGGAGGCCGCTGCCCCGACTGCGGGTCCGCTGAGCTCGTGGACGACTCGCACTACTCGCAGAGCCAGCTGGTGTGCTCAGACTGTGGCTGCGTGGTCACCGAGGGAGTCCTTACGACCACCTTCAGCGACGAAGGCAACCTCCGAGGTACCCAGGGCTGTGGGTGTGCGGGCCGCGGCGGTGGAGGGGCTGTCGTCAGATTCCGGCCTGCGGGAGGGCGGAGGCTGCCGTTCGTCTGTTTTTCTAGCACCTGGTGCGACATCTGCCATGTGTTAGGTATTATATATATTATATATACATGTACCTAATATATATATGTATTAGGTGTAACATGTATAAATGCTAGGTATAGTAAGCGTTGACCAAATGAAACAGAAACAAAGTACACTCGGTTTACCTAGTCTGGATATGACGGAAGGGTTATGGGTCAATTCTTTACAAATACAGACAAGACTATTATCCCGAAATAGTTTTTAGCACTAATTGGCAAAAACACCCCCCTTTTTTTTCTTTGTTTTCCGAGTGCCTGACCAGTTCAGCCCTCAAGATCATGACTCCGGAAAATTGCCGGGATTGGATACACAGGAGGGAGGGCTGAGAATTTGGAGCACCTGAGGCCACTTTAGTGCCATGGTGACCTTCTCAGTCTCTGTATTTGATACTGCTTGTGGGCATAGAAGGCCAGATGGACTCTTAACGTGCAAAGTGGGGCACCTTCTGTGAGATAAGGAACGGAGCCTAATGATAGGAATTCTCCCCAGTTTCGTGTGGCGGGTGGCCAGGAGTTTGGTGAATAAAGGTTGAACAAGCTGTTTGTTGTCCGTTGCCTTACAGAAGTAACCTATTCCCGAAGCACAGGGGAAAACGAACAAGTCAGTCGCAGCCAGCAACGAGGTGAGAATCAACCTTTTATGATACAGAAAATTCTCTGGAAGGTCCAGCCCATCCTCTTGCTTTTCCTGTTTTCACTATTACTGTGTACAGTAGAGCCTAAAAGAATGGCAGTTGGAAATAAAGAATGGAGGTGGTTCTGAGAGAGTCTATGGTTCTGATTCTGTATACAGGTTGGGTGTGTCAGGGCTGTGTGACATGTAGACTCCAACATCCCAGATCACACTCCCGCGTGGCTCTGAATCAGACTGACCTCCAAAGAATGGTGGGTTGAAATGTAACTTCTTTGCACAGATTTCTTTGTGCCTTTAGAATGACCTCACCAAATGTCACTCTTGTCATTTTAGAAAGTTACATTATTTGTGTATCTGGTGTTGGAGGCAAGTTTAGCAGAAATTGCTAGGAGCTGCACAGTAGTGCCTTTGACTTTGACACCCCCCCTCCCCCCAACTCTTGCTGTGGGCTTTCTTAGGTCTCCGCAGAGTGAGAGACCTCTGTCGAGTTCTGCAGCTGCCATCAACCTTTGAGGACACAGCAGTTGCCTACTACCAGCAAGCGTACCGGCACTCTGGCATCCGTGCTGCCAGGCTGCAAAAGAAGGAAGTGTTGGTTGGCTGCTGTGTCTTAATTACCTGCCGACAGCATAACTGGCCCCTCACCATGGGAACCATCTGCGCCCTGCTGTATGCAGATTTGGAAGTGTTTTCTGGCACCTACATGCAGATAGTGAAGCTCCTGGGGCTGGATGTGCCATCCCTCTGCTTGGCGGACCTGGTGAAGACTTACTGTAGCAGGTAAGCTGCCCGCTGGCAAACTCTGGGACAGGCTGGCTCCTTAGAACCCAGTCCTTTGAGCTTTGCTGTCTCTTTTTCACCAAAGCCCATTTAAAGGAATTTGGGAGAAAAATGTAGTCTCCCTCTCTTGTGCCCAGTACTAATAAGGTTAATCCCATTTTACATTTCTAGACTGCTGTCATTTCCAAATCCCTTTGCCCTCACTGCAACCTAATGACATAAGCAAAGTAGGTGTCAGCCTTGGCAGAGGGCCACTGAGTTGTGGCTCTTGTGTTGTGCATAGCCCGCTTGGCTGTGTGCACCAGCCCTGCCTCAGCAGGATCATCTGTGAATGGAGGCAACAGGATGTTAGTCATGGGGCTGGAAGCAGAAACTAATGTCTTTTTTTTAAGTAGCTGTGGTGTTTTCTTTCTTCTGAAAAATACAGTATAAAGCAAAGGTTATCAGTGTTAAGTGGCTTTGGGTTTGCATGGTTACTTCTTAGCTGGATGAATATGGGCCAGTTTTTTTTAAACTATATGTATTTTTAGTGGGGTGTAGAGGAGATGACAGGAGAACATTTGTAAAGCGCTCAGAATGATGGCCGGTGGAGGTGCTGACAAATGTGAGCTTTCTTGTGCATTTTCCTGCCCTTCGCTGCACAAGTAGAAGACTCAGCCTGTCTTCTCTCTGCACCTCTATGAACTCCGTACCTGGCCAGCGAACTTGAGCATTCCAAGAGGAGAGAAGAGCTTGCCCACTGCGAGTGTACTCCTTTTCCTTGCTTTGGAAGAGCAGCCCTCTCCCCTGTAGGCATGGAGACCAGACTCTCATTTTCTTTTTTCAGCTTCAAACTGTTCCAAGCTTCCCCGTCTGTTCCAGCCAAATATGTGGAGGACAAAGAGAAGATGCTGTCGCGAACATTGCAGTTGGTGGAGCTGGCAGACGAGACATGGTTGGTGACCGGGCGGCACCCCTTGCCTGTCATCACCGCTGCTACCTTCCTGGCTTGGCAGTCACTGCAGCCTTCGGAGCGTCTGACCTGTTCACTTGCCCGATTTTGTAAATTGGCAAATGTGGACCTGCCCTGCCCTGCTTCCTCCCGCCTGCAGGAGCTGCTGGCTGTGCTGCTGCGGATGGCCGAGCAGCTGGCCTGGCTGCAGGTTCTGAGGCTTGACAAACGGTCTGTGGTGAAGCACATTGGTGACCTTCTCCAGCACCGGCACACATTGGTTCGCAAGGCCTTTCGAGACGGAACAGCAGAGTTGGAAGCCGGGGAGAAGCAGCAGCAGGGTTGGGGCAAGAGCCCAGGGCAGGGAAAAGAGGAGGCAGCGACGAGTTCCTTAGATCGGCCCGAGGGCAAGAGACCAGCTAGTCCTGCCCTTCTTCTCCCACCTTGCATGTTGAAGCCCCCGAAGCGGATCTGTCCCCCACCCCCTATCTCCACAGTCACCGGAGATGAGGACATTTCTGATAGTGAAATAGAGCAGTATCTGCGTACTCCTCAGGAAGTTAGGGACTTTCAGAAAGCTCAGGCTGCAAGACAGGCTGCCATAGGGGTATCAAACCCTCCCTGATGTGCATCCAGGGGAGCACTCACACCATTCCTGCAGCAGCTTGACAATAGACCTATCACTTCTGGAGAAGTGAGTGTATGTGAGTCCTGAGATATTTATTTTTTCTTATTTAAAGTAACCATGGGACTCTGTGCAGTTAATTGGACCCTGGGTCCTGGAGTAGTAGCTGGGAGCAGTGCAGGGACAGTGGGTTTGGAGAGAATCCCATCTGTTGGTGCCAGGGAGGAAGGTGCAGATGTTCATACTACGAGGGATGGCTTTCCTCCTAGACAGGTTGGAGGGTGCCAGGCTTTCTCCTGGTTTGTATTGGATACACTGCTGCTCCAGGCCTGCCAGGCCCTTCCTGCTCATGTGGAGTGGTTGGTGTTTTGAAAGCTATCAGCCCTCAGAGGACAGGAATTGGGCGGCTCCTGGCCCTATGTCATTTGTAGATTGATGGGTTCTTGTGTATGGGGTTGGGGGTTTTAAAATCCTCTACCTCATAACAAAAGGACCATGGGTGGACTAAAGTTATATAGCTCAAAGGGCTTTGCAAAATTTTAATATATTAAAACAAGAGGCATCTGCTAAAAAACATTCTATTGTATAAAACCCGAGCTTTTAAAAACATGTTTTCTTTGGCACTTTTCATCCCCTCCCTCCCTTTTCCCCAGCGTATTGCAGAAAGCTCTCCAGTGCTAAGGCATGGGCAGGGTATGTAAACAGCAGCCAGCATATGTGGAAGAATAATACGAAGCTTTTTTTTTTTTTTTTTTTTTTTTTGAGGGGGGGTCTAATATTGTCTGTGCAGCAAGCATAAATAACAGGATTCATCCCAAGGTGTGTGGGTTTTCTCCCCTCCCTTATGTCTTTCGCCTTGGTGATCAGATGGCGGCGACATGGACACTGGGAGGGGACCTGGACCAGGTCTGGTTTTCCCTGTTGCTCTTCACCAGGCTCAGCTTTCCCTCCACTTTTCATTGGGTCCTGTAGTAAAAGGCTGGTGGTTGCTTTGTAGGTGCTGGTGTTTAAAAGGAGTGAAGGCACAGCCCCCATGTGAGCTGCAGGGACCCTACCTGCTGCCTTGCGGGGGTGGGGTTGGGGTGGGGTTCAGCTTGGGCTTCTGTGAGGCAGGAACCTGGACTGATGTTTGGAAGGTTTGTCCCTAATACTGAGCTAGACGTCAGATTCTTGGAATGGTTCTTCCTTATGGCCTCCTGGAGGCAGGGAAGGGCCCTTCCTGGGTCCCTTGGTGTTGGAAGGCTGAGACTGGGGAGGTGGGTCTTGTAACTGAACAGGAAGTGCTTCTCCAGGACCACCTGCAGCCTTGTGATGGAGCCTCCCTTCAAAGCACTGTGTATAGGGCACCATTGCCTTCGCTCCAGATCTAAGCACTACTCTCCACTTGACTCAGATCTTTCCTGAGGTACTACCTCTAAAGCCCTGCGGTGTGGTTTGTGTACCACTCCTGTGGGACGCGCCTGTCCCTGACTGGGCACCCTTTCCACGTGCACCCCCCATTCCTTAGAACTCCAGCGCTGCCTTCCACACTGTTCCACCTTCTCTTGCATAGTTAATCTTAAAAGCAGCACCTATGGGTCCTGGTCACTTGGCTCATCTGCTAGGCTGGCCCCTAGTTGGCCAAAAGCTGGGTGGGGGAGAGGCCCTAGGATCTAGGCACAGATGGCCATGGGTGACTTTAGAGGAGGGCAGTGAGGAGAGAACAGGGTTCTCAAGCTCCCATCATCTGTGTGTTCCTGATAAGGCTGATGACCACCAGCCAGACAGGGCGGAGAGGTGGGGAGTACCTATGGAGGAGCCCACCTGGGGGATGTGCCATTGCCCGCCTCCCACGGGCCTCCCGTGGGCCTACAGGACCTTCCCCCACTACCCTGGACGGCACCGATACGACTGGCAAAACTAGCCTGGGCTGGGACGGAAATGTGTACTGCTTGCGGTCCTGGGGTGGTCCTGGGGTGGTCGCCACCCCAGAGTGACGCCTCTCTTGACAGCGGCGGGCCTTGGGCCTGTCTTCCTCCTCCCCCCAGCCCCCACCGCCGACTCCAGGACCGAAGCTGGTGTGCCAGGCGGGCGACAGCCCCCGGGGCCCCTCTACCTCCAACCTGCCGATGTACCGGTAGACGTCTCCGAAGGCCCCGGAGAAGCCCGGCGGACCGGGTCGCGGGGCCTGCGCGTCCCGCAGCGTCACCCGCCCCCCGCCCCCGCCCTAGACGGTGGTCTCGCTCTTCCAGAGCCCCGTCTTCATGCAGGCGCCCCCCGCCGCGTCCGCCCCGCTCACGTCGTCGTACTTGGCTCCCTTGGGCGCGCCGTTCAGACTGGCTGCGTTGAGGGGGTACGAGCGCCGCTTGCTGTCCCGCTCGGGTGCTCCGCCCCCGCCGCCCCTGAGGTTGTCGCGGCTGGCGCTGCGGCGCTGGCCCTGCCGGCTGGCCTCGGGGGGTGGCGCGGCGCTCGTGTCGCTGCCCTCGGACGGCGTGAGCATGGGCTCGCCCTCTAGCTGGAGGCCCGGGCTGTTGCGGCTGCTGCCCGGGTGGCTGTCGGACGGGCTGTTGTGCAGGCTGCCGCTCTCACTGGACGGCGGCTCGGGCGCCCCGGCTGCTGCCCCCCCGCGCAGCGCCCTGAGCCGGTTCTTGGCGCCGGCCTCCCCCGCGCGGTGCGCCTTGGCCCGACTCTTGTGCGCCCGGCGCCCGTGGTGCAAGTTGTTGGGGTGGCGGGGGGCAAGGCTGCCCCGGGAGCCCGTGGGCTCCGGCTCCCCCTCCCCGCGGGCCGCCGTCCCCCCCTCGCACACCTGACTCTGCGCCAGCTGCAGGTTGGTGAGCTTGCAGGGGCCCAGGGGCGGCGCGTGGCTGCTGCTGCCGCTCGGGGAGGACTTGAGGGACGGGGGTCCCTCTCCGAACACGGGGGAGCCGTCCTCTGGGGCGGCGGGCGCGGCCCGCGGGGAGGCGCGGGAGGCCGAGGCCTGGGGGCAGCAGGCGCGCCAGGAGGCCCTGACGTCCCGGCGCCTGGCACAGTGGTGGGTGAAGACGAAGAGTCCCAGGGCGGAGGCCGCCGCCCCGTACAGGCAGCTGCACACCACCCGGGGCAGCCAGCGCTGGGACACGGCCAGGGCCCCACAGGCCCACATGGCCAGATACAGGAAATGCGTGGTCACCAGCGCCCCCAGTTGGACTCCCGGAGAATAGAGGCCGTCACCATCCTCCGGGGGCCCGGGTGTCACCACCCCCGCGCTCCCGGTAGCCAGAAGGGAACCTGAGTCGTTCAGGAGGGGGCCGCTGCTCCTGAGCCTGCTGGAACCCCTCAGCTCCTCCCCTGGCTCCAGGGAGACCCTGCTGGTGCCCCCCTTTGGGCTCTGCACCAGTGGACTCCTTAGGCGCAGCCCTGCACACAGGAAATAGATCCAGGTGATCAGCAGAATCAAAGCCACGGGGATGTAGAAGGCTCCTAGGCTTGGGCGCCACACCAGCCAGCAGCTGAGGGGAGACACAGGCAGTGGATGAAGGGTGGGAGGAGCACATCTGAGGTAGCTGGGTGGTGGGGGAGACAGGACATGGTGAGTGAAAAAGCAGAAACTGGCTTAGGCAGCATGCATGGGTTTGGGTGAGGTCCCTGGCTGGGTGGGCCTGGCAGGTGCCCCTAAGAGTGCAGTTGAAGGCATCCAGTGTCAGGGCGGGTGGGTTTGGGGTGGGCAGGCAGGCAGCGGCTCACTAGGGGCTGTGATCCCGGTAGTTGTGGATGTTGACAGCAGCTGTGATGCCACAAATAATGAGTGGGATCCCTCCGGCAATCAGATAGAACCTGGAGAGGAGTGGGGTTCGGGGGTCAGGGAGTTGGGGAACTAAGGGAGTTGGAACCAGATGCTCAAAGACCTTGACTCCGGGTCTCTGTCCCATCCTCTTTCCCATTTAAATTCTGTCAGAAATTTTTGTCAGGAATGCAAGGCCCCTACAGGGCAGGCTCAGTAGGTTCCTAGGGGACTTGGCCACAACTGTCCTAGGGGACAGAGGCCAGAATTGCTCTCTCACCTGAAACGGTACAGAAGTCAGGGTACCACTCAGGTTCCCAGGATCCCTGCCCAAAGCCACTGGAGTCACTTCCTTCCCTGGGCTTGTCATCCCTGAAGAGCCCTAAGGATGGTTCCATGGCCTTGGGCAACCTGGAGCTACCTGGGGCCTTGCCTCTTCTCTCTTTGGATAGTTCTCTGCCAGGACCTTGGACCCGGCCTGCCTCCACCCTGGGAGAACAGATTTTGGTGTCCTACACCCGCCTCCGAGCCCTTCACCCTTGCAAAGCTGACAGTCAGAAGCACGTACCGGAGCATGGGTCGGGGTGCGGGCGGGGCAGAGTCCCCTTCTTGTGGAGGGGGTGCTCTCCAGGTGAGCTCCTTGTGGAGGACGCGGGCCTTCACACCCATCCAGAGCAGTGTGGACAAGGAAGAGTAGTGCAGAGTGATGCCCACCTGCGGGGTCAAGCCACGGGGTGGGGGATTGGGGGCGAGGGGGAGACCACGCTGCTACTAGAACTCCCTCAGGGCCTCAGTCCAAATATTTTCCCACTCCTCCTATGGACCCACCCCCAGGTCTAACCAGATCCCCCTCAAGGTTCTGGCCCTGCTGTCACCCTCTTCCTTCCACACCCTGCTTCTCTCCTGCTCTGGAGACTTCTCCCTACCCTGCCCTCGCTGTCTGGCTAGTACCTGACCTCTGCTCCATTGCAGATCCCCACTCTCCACTTTAAGGGCCCATCTTTTGCTCTCTGTACTTCTTACCACCCCTACTCCCACGCCCCACCCCCAGCAGGGCTGGCCACAACAGTGGAGATGGGGCCTTTTAGCATGAACCTCCCGTTTCCCCTTGCACCTCCTGACTCTGTACCCAGGTTTCCATCCCTCATCTTGGGGCGCCCCCCACCCTGCCCCAGCCCCTTCTCCTGCTTACTGCCTGGCAGACCATCTGGTAGTTGGTGAGCGTGATGCCTCCTGCAAAGACGGCAGAGGTCATGGCCATGTGGAAGCACAGGTTCAGCAGCATGTGCCAGCCCTTCCGGGACACGTGGATGGAGCTGCCCCAGAAACGGTCTTTAATTAATGGGCCACCCAACCCAAGGTCAGACCCACGGGGTCTCAAGGCCATTGGGCTAGCGGTTGGAGGCGGGGGTGGGGTAGGGTGGGGAGACAGATATCTGTGTGCATGCACGTGTGTGGATGTGATTAGAGGGCCCAGGGCAGGACGGGCTTCGCCTCCAAAATGTGTTTTGCAGCCTTAGAACCTTCAAATAAAATGCTAGGCAAGAGACTGGGAAAGTCATGTGGACCCCTTGGGAAAGGAACCCTTGGCCAGGACTCAATGAGACCCACAGCCTTCCCTCCATGTCCTCCCTTCCTGCAGGAGCTCCCACCTGTGGTTGAGGATGTAGGTGATGATGGTGGAGAAGAGGCAGAGCAGCAGCAGGGCAGTGCAGGGGTACACCACTGGATGCAGCCCTGCCCCTGAGCCCCCCACCTCCCTGGGGAAGGCACTCAGCTCCTGGAAAGGGTAGGAAGAGGAAGTATTAGGAAGCCAGGGGGTAGGGGCCACTCCATGGAGTCCTGGCCAGTCCCCCAGACCATTTTTCCTCTTCCCAAGTCGGGTCAACTTTAGCCCCTAGTCCATCTGGGTAGGCGAAGACGTTGAGTGCTGCGACATCCACTCTTAGAAAGTCAATCTTAGGTAGTGTTAATAATCCACCGCCATCGGCCACTTTCTCCCTCCTAGTCTCTTGCCCTTCTGGGAACACATCTGATTCTCAATGTAAAAATCAGAGATGAGGGCAGTCCCGGTGGCGCAGCGGTTTAGCGCCGCCTGCAGCCTAGGGTGTAATCCTGGAGACCCAGGATTGAGTCCTACGTCAGGCTTCCTGTGTGGAGCCTGCTTCTCCCTCTGCCTGTGTCTCTGCCTCTCTCTCTGAATGGATAAATAAATAAATAAATCTTAAAAAAATAAAAAATAAAAATCAGATGAGGAAAGAAGGGGAGGTTTCTGTCTATAATCCAGTTGCCAGCCTGGTCAGGATCTGGGACAGTGGGGTGTAAAATGTGGTGAAGGAGCGGGAACTGGAGAGGAGTGAGTGAGGAGGGTGACCAGAAAGGAGAAATGTTCCTACATGTTTTTGTTTGTTTGTTTGTTTGTTTGTTTGTTTTTGCCACTTTAACAATCTGGGTCTCAGAGAGTGCAGGACGTGAGGGCCAGGCTGGATGGTTCCAGATCCATGTCTCTCGATGAGTGGAGGCAAGACTCCTCTGTCTCCTGAAAGATGAAACGTGTGGGGAAGACCAGAGGGCGATTTCCCCATGAATCCTAGTTATGAGGCTTGCGAGGCTGCCGCCTTTCTGTAGTTCTCGGCGGTGCCAGGTGGTCAGAACACCTGGGTCTTCCCCGCATCGCGCACACTTCCCGGTCCTCCCAACCTTCCGCCCGCCCTCCACTCACCATGAGCACCGCCACGTTGCCCAGCTGCTGGCACTGCAGGGAGCTGACATTGGGCTGGCTGGAGCGGAGCTGGCAGCCCTCGGAGCTCCACCTCCCGGGTCCCCCCGGGCCGTCCTGGCTCCACCAAGCTGCCATGGGTTCAGCCCCCTCAGCCCAATGCCGCAGTGAAATGGCCACCGGCTCGGTCAGGTTTCCCACGCCACAGCCACCTGCAGGGGAGAAGGGAGACCACCCAGGTAGAGCGGGGCCTGGGGTGGCTGCACCCCTGGGGCAGGGCGTGTGCTGGGCTTCGGACCCAGCGGGATTCCTGCCTTCCAGGCTGTGGGTCTCCCCCAGGGAGGCTCAGGATGATCTGGGAGGTGGCCCATTCCAAATGCCAAATGAGTGGTGGCGTCAAGTACCCAAGAAGAGCCGATCTGGGGCTGGGGCGGGGAGGGCGGGGTGGGAAGGAAGGAGGGTAGAAGGTAATACTGGGAAGAGGAAGGTGAGGGAGGACTCGGAGTGTGTCTGTAACCTTTTTGAAATTCGACAAGTCCAGGATGTAAATCCCAATGTCCTCCAGAGCCTTGTCTCCAGCAATCCCTTCCTTTATGGGATGTCTCCGTCCCTTATCCCTGCCCCAAATGGCGAGGGGCCCTTTCCTCAGCCACCTCCCCCAGGGCGTGAGGGGCGCTGTGGGTGTGGGAAGGGCAGGGCGAAGGGGCGAAGGGGCGCGGGGCAGACACTGGGGAGCGCTGCGCGCGGGACGTTGGGCCCTTACTGGTTCCCGCGAAGATGACAGGGGTGGCCACACCGCGCCGCTTGCTGGGCCCCGCGCCTCCGGGGCGGGAGGTGTTGCCGTGGCTGCGAAAGAGGCGGCCGTTTCGGAAGATGAGCAGTTGCAGGGTGCAGTCTGGGGGAACAGGGGGAGCCAGGGCAGCCGGAAGGGACGAGAACAGACTGGACGGCAGCTGGATGGAGGCCAGGGCCACGCTGTTCTGGGGGGGACATCGGAGTTCCTCAGAGACATCCGGGAACCCTTCGGACTCTGGGGCCTTCCAGTCCCCTCCTCCCGCCTCCCCTGAACCCCCTTTCTGGATCTGCTTCCACACACACCACTCACCCTCCCTAGGCACCTGCATCTGGCACATCCCTCCCCTGGTGCCCACCTTGATGTGGAAAGACGACAGAGAAATGCTGGGTCTCCCTGTGGTGCAGCGGAAGCGGAGCTGCTGATCAGCCAGGGGCTCTGGCTCCGGTGAGGGGTTCTGGCCAGGGCCCCCAGGCCGCACACCCGGCACTCCTGCCTCCCTTCTCTGGAAGGCTGTGCAGGTCAGCCCCACATAGCTGTGTGGCTTGATGAGGTAGGCCTCCAATGCCACGTTCCTTGAGTTCTGGGGATATGGAACCTGTCACCCTCCATCTGAGATATAGTGGCTCTCTCTTGGCCTCCTGCCTGACGCTGCCCAGTCCCTCTCTGCAGATTTGTCCCCCTACACACTCCTTACTGTCTTCTCAAGGCCTGGTAGTTTTACATCTGCCGCAGCGTCTCCCCAACCCCTGGCCATAGCACCTTCTCCTAAGACCCTTCATCCCACTCTCACCCTACCTCAGACCTTGCTCACCTCTGAACAGTACTAGTTCTGCTGCCCCAACCAAGCCTCAGAGCAGGGCCCACGTCCCACCTCCTTATACCTCCTCAAGTGACTAGCACAGTATCTTCCACGTTAAAGGTGCTCTGCTGTGGTGGTTCATTGGGTCACAACCCACCATTGGCAATGTCACCCTCTCCTTAGGGAACAGGAGTCTCCATTACTCCTCATTCCATCACAGCACTGTCATCCTGCTTCCAAACCTCCTCTTATTCCTTTGACTCCTTTTACCCTTCTTTCTGTTCACTTCCATTGGGCTAGCATTATAACTCGGTTTCCCACCATGAAGTCTTGAATAACTCGGCCCTGTCACCGGACCCTCCCTCTCCTTTGTGCTGTCCCTGACAACTTGGAATTGGATTCCACACAAGTGAGTCACACTCGGGGTTCTTGCTAGCTGAGCGCATGGCAGGTGCATACTTGGAGGACTTGCTGCCCAAAGACAGGAGTGTTTGCCTCCTGGCAGGCAAGGGCTGGCCCCAGTTGACTGTAAGGTCCCTCCCAGGGCTAGGCTCCCCAAGGAGCTCCCTCCCAGCTGATCCATATTACCACAGAGATGTGCTGGGCGTGGGGGCTGAGGGCAGCCCCCCCGATGCGCTCCAGAGCACCCACGATGCCACTGCAGGCCTTGTCCTCACGCTGGGCCAGCCACAGCAGGTGCTCGTCCACCAGCATCAGGTTGCTGGCCATGTCCACCATCACCTCCACCAGCTGGCAGGGGGCCAGGGGCAGGGAGTCACTGAGGGCAGGAGTGGGGTTTGGGGCCCAGGGACTGGGGCACTAGAGGCTTGAGCAAATGGTGGGGGGGTGGTTTCCAGGGACCCCAGAGGCTGGGTTGAATCTCACCTCTTTGATCTGGTCGACATAACCCAAAAATTTCTGGATCATCTGAGCCACATAGACAACATCCATCATGTCTGAGAAGCTGGCAGCCTCTGCTGTGTACACTCGCAGCTGGTGGGCCAGGGTCAGTGCATTGGAGGCATTGATGGGCATCTGGGAGAATTGAAGGAAGAAAGGAGCTGGTCCATTTGGAGGCTCCCTCATCCCCGAGAGCCACCCCTAGGGGGCCCCCTGGTCTGTGCTGCTGCTGGGGCGACAGTGCCCTGGGAGAGGGGGCTGGCCCACAAGCTGGGTCTAATCAGGACAGAAGGCACATGTAAGGAATGAACTCAACAGGACTCCAGGCTGCCCACTTCTAACACCACTTCTAACGCCCTAAGGATAATGGGATGGCCTCACACAGTCCTCATTTGTGTGGCTCAGCGGTTGAGCATCTGCCTTTGGCTCAGGGCATGATCCTAGGGTTCAGGATCCAGTCCTACATCAGGCTCCTTGTGGGGGGCCTGCTTCTCCCTCTGCCTATGTCTCTGCCACTCTCTGTGTCTCTCATGAAAAATAAATAAAATCTTGAAAGAAAGAAAAGAAAGAAAGAAAAGAAAGAAAGAAAAGAAAGAAAAGAAAGAAAGAAAGAAGAAAAAGAAAGAAAGAAAGAAAGGAAGAAAGAAAGAAAGAAAGAAAGAAAGAAGAAAAAGAAAGAAAGAAAGAAAGAAAGAAAGAAAGAAAGAAAGAAAGAAAGAAAGAAAAAGAAAGAAAGAAAGAAAGAAAGATGGATGAATGCTTGGGGTGGCCCTGGGGGGAGGTATCTGAACACCCTAGAAGGAGAAAAGCTAGATGAGAAGAGCAAGAGGCCCTCGGGACGCACACCACCCCCCCAGAACAGAGGGGCAGCAGAGCCCGCAGCCCAGCCATGAGGGGGGGTCCTAGGCCCCATGGGGCAATCTGGCTTCTCCCCTTCCCACTCCCCAGACCAGAGCTGATGAGATGCCCCCTCCCCCCCTCCTCTCCTGGCCTCACCAGCACGAACGTGTAGAGCACCCGGGTGATATCATTGGTGTACAGACAGTGGGAGTAGTCCCCCGGCTCCCAGCGGCCAGCTCGGTCACACCGGCGGGAGGCTCGGGTGCCTGGGGCGCCCCCACTCAGGGGCACGGAGGTGAAGGGGTACTGTAGACAGGACTGGTATGCTGTGATGCCCGCCAGAGTTCGAGGCCACCTGGGGGCAGAGATGGGAGGCCTCTGACGCCCTAGGCTCTGCAGAGCAAGGGTCCCTCCTCTGCCCTTGGCCCTGTGATGCTGAGCCCCATGGGACCTCAGGGAGGGATTCAGAGACAGTGGCTCCCGAGCTCCACCTTCTTTCTAACTTCGTGTTTGTTCAGACCGGGAGCCTTGAGTAAGTCCCTTGCCCGCTCTGGGCCTGAGTGTTCCCAGCTGTACATGGGGAGGATGATCCCGGCCTTTCCTAACCAAGACGTCCACTGGGATATTAAAATCTGATACTCGTGGTGGGAGAGTTTTGTCAACTATTAAAGCAAGGAAACAAGACAAACAAAATCCCACCCAAACTTTTTGTTCTGCACCGCACATATCAGATGGGGGGTTTATACGAAAAGATAAGGTCTCTGTAAATACAACTGCGGGACAGTGGGACGCGGGGCTGGGCGACAGAAGCGCTTTCTCCATCTCCTGCTTTCTCCGCAGGTGCGGAGCCCTGGGGCCGTTTGTTCCCGACGCCGGAGCTGGGGTGGGGGTGGGGGGTGGGACCCGGCGGTGATGCGCCCCTGGGGCGGCAGAGGGCGCCCTACCTGAAGTCCCCGCGATTGTTGGCGACTCGCTCAGCGGGGCAGTAGGAGGCGGAGGTCTCCAGCACCACGATCTCCACCTTCTTGCTGGCGTTGCCCTGGGCGGTGGACACGGAGCACTCCCACTCCCCTGACGCCCAGACGCCGATGTGAGACAGGGTCAGCTCGCTGCGGGGCGGGCGGCGGGGGGCTGCTGGGTGAGGCAGTCTGCACGGCCGGCCCCCCAGCGCCCCAGCGCCCCAGCGCGCCCACCCGCAGCCCCTGGCCTAGGGCCTGCGGGGCAGGAGCTTCAGGGCTTTCTTTAACTGAGCGAAGGACACAAGTACATTCTCCTTTCATATCCATTGGCCTTATGATACTGTTTGGCTGAGCTTCAATCCCCCCCTTCATCATGGAGCTAATAACACCTCCCTTGCAAGTCTATTGCAGAGATTCAGTCCCAGCACATAGGTGAGAGTCACTATATACATTGTAAAAGTGCTAAAGAAATGTCAGAATCAGTTTTTTCTTCCTATCTGGCATTGACTTTCTATCCCCTAGCCAGACCCTTTATGACTTAGTCCTGGGTTTCCAGAAACACACGTGCACGCTTACACAGAGGAACATACCCTCAGGAACATGTCTGAGCCCGACTCATTTGGGGGGCAGATGATGGGTACCGTGGCCTCCCCCACCCCACGCCTCCGGCTGAGAAGAGGCAGCAGGGCCTGTACCTGGTGATGAACGTGCAGTCGTGGATGAGGCTCTCAGCCAGGAGGATGCCCGCTTGCTCGTCGCCCTCCAGGGGAGCTCGGTTGTGGTACCAGCGAATGCGGGTGTCATTGCCCAGGTAGCTGGCGGAGCACTGGAAGGGCAGGCGGTCGCCCTGGAACACCACTTGGCGTAGGGATGGGATGAGGTGGTGCGTGTGCAGCTCCAGGGCCCCTTCTGTGGGAGGAGACATGGGCAGTGAGGCCATCGTGCACCAGTGTGGAAGATGTCAGTAGGGGCACGGCCAGGCCCTGTCTGACTGGAGCCCCCTCTAGCTGGGTAAACAGGGCATAGGAGAAAGCCTCTGGAGAGGAGAGCACAAGAGAGGAACAGGTGGGTTTGGGACGAGCAAATAAAAGTGCTCCTTTCCATGGCACACTTATCACCCCAAGAAGGGGACCAGGTGAAAACATAAAGCAGTGGCCCCAAAGAAAGTGAGGAAATGCTGATGGCTGGAGAAGGACCCCCAGTGGGATCTGAGGAGGATGCCCTGGAGAACATGCCCACTACTCAATAACACAAGGCGGAGGGAGCCTTGAGCCAGCCGGGACCCTTCAGGAGCGCATCTGCACCAGGGGGTAGGCAGGAGGATGTGCTGGTGTGTGGGCTGAGGATGTGCTCACCGCAACGCAGCTGGGCCTCCTGGAGGCCACCCAGGGCCTGGGCATGCAGGGCAGCGGGGTAGGCACAGACCGTGTGCTCAGACAGCTGCAGGGAGCGATTCCGGGCCCAGGGCAGCAGCCAGCGCAGGTGGCAGTCGCATGTCAGGTATTCAGTACCCAGATCCCTGCAGAAATGGGGAGAGTAGGGCAGAGGGAGTGTGGGCTCCTGGGGGGTGGGGATGGAGCCCTGGGAGAGACTGAGGCTGGAAGGCCCGAGCACCGCCAGCCTGGCGAGAGTGGGAAGGCAATGGTGGTTTGGGCCACTGCCTGACTTGCCCACCGAGAAGGCCGGCCGCGGTGGTCATGATATTTATGTGTGTCCTCCCTGGGCAGAGAAAGGAAGCTGGGCTCTGGGTCCTTGGGTGGGAAGAGATACTCACACAACCTTAAGGGCTGGCAGCTCATCAAAGACCCCAGGTTGTAGACTGGAGAAGATGTTTCCAGATATGTTTCTGCAGGGGGCAGGGAACAGTGAGCCGGGATCTTAGGGTCTCCCTGGGCCAGAGGAGGGAGAGTGAGTGAAGGGGGAGGGCAGGGGTGTGCTATGAGGGTCTGCTGCTGCTCCTCCTTGGAGAAGAGCCTCCCCTCCCCGCTAACTGCCCCCACTCACAGTCGGAGAAGCCTGGGGAGGCCTTGGAAGGTGTCAGAGGTGAGACAGCCAATCCGGTTGTTGGAGAGATCTCTAGAGGGACACACACAGCCTCAGTAAGCGGGCCACATGGTAGCACATGGATCCACTCGGGCGGGTCACATGTGTGTGTGGCGGGGGCTTGTGTGGGGAGCAGGATGGGATGAACAAGGAGATGGGCCTCAAGTGCCTCCCCTGCCTGCCCCTCCCCCACAGTACGATGAGTGTCGGGACAAGAAGGGATGGTGGGGTGAGGGATCCAGGGGACCATCTCCAGGGATAGGGGGAGGGCTGGGAGGGCTGGGGGAGCAGGACATGCCACTCACAAGCGCTTCAGCTCCCCCAGGCCCAGGAAGGCCCCAGGCTGCACCGTGCTGATGACATTATTCCTCAGGTCCCTGTGGGAGGCAAGTGGGAGCCCTCACACCTCTCCCAGTCTGGGGGCCGCATGCTCCCCTGGGGTGGGGAAGCCTCATTTCGACCACAAGTGTTGGGAACTGGATTCTCCTCAGCCCTGGTGGGGAGGCTGGATGAAGGACTCCACCCCTCAGCTAGGTCTCCTTGCCCCTCCCGGCCTCGGCCTCGGCTACCATCAAGGGGTGCTGGTCAGAAAGATGTCAAGAAGAACACAGAGGCCAAGAGATGGGATGGGGGCCCCATGGATGAGGAAGCAGAACCCAGTAGAAATAAGGAGCAGAGCCAGCACTTGCCCCTGTTGCTCCCATCCGAGCTGCCAGGGAATCTCACAGGGGCTGCTGTGAGGACCACTTGATAATGGGTGTGAGAGTCTTTTGTAAATTGCTCTAGAAAGGTAAGATCTTCTGGAGCCCAGCAGTGGGGGAGGTATTTCCATAGCTGTTCTGTCCAGATTGATCTCTCCATGTGACAGGTGAGGAAGCAGGCCATGCAGCTGATGACCCCCCGGGTGCTGACCAGGGGCTCTGACACCAGGGCAGAACTATAACCCCTCCTGGGGACCCCTCATTCTTCAGATGAAAAAAGGCAACGCTGATGGGGAGGTATCCTAGGAGCCCATGATGCTGAAGCACGTACAAAGGAAATGCCATCTCTGGGCCCCGTTCCAGCTGGTTGACACAGAAGAAGATGATGCCCCCGCAGGGCTCCATGGGGTCAAGGGCCATCCACCAGAGGAGTGAAGGGCAAGTGAGTCATCAGTGCAGCTTCTGCACCAGGGTCTGGTTGCTCAAACTCATCCACGCAGCCACTGCAACCCTCTCTCCCTTTCATCCCCTCTCCCAAGGAGTGGCAAGGGGTGTAAGGACCCACTTGGGACCCACGGGTGCCTACCGGGCCCCATTGCAAAACCAGACTGGCAGCTCCCTGGGACCACTAAGGACCAAGGTATAGTGCTGGCCCACGGGCTACCCTCCCATCCTTTGCTTCCGGAGCACAGCCGTGGGGAGAGGTGCTAGACCACCACCTGGCCACTCACCCAACTACTCAATGACCACCTGAGTCTTTCCTGAGCACAACCAGCACGCTTGCAGCCCCGCAGAGCAGTTGACCAGGGCCTCACTGCTCAGCCAGCCTGCCTCCCCTCCTGGGGCCCCGGGCTGGGGGCTGCAGCCTTCCTGCATGCTCCCTTCACTCCAGCCAGCCCTCTGCTCCAACCCAAGCACCCAGGAGAGTATGAGGCAGAGGGCTGGGGTGGGGGGGATTCCTGGAATGACCAGCGTGTTGGAAGGAGGCTGTGCAGGAAGTAGGAGATGGACAGAAATATCTGGGGTCAACCTATTTTCCAAGGCCCTGTGACCCACCAGCTCAGGCTGACACATGGGGGCACGTGGCTCTGCCGGCCATTAAAGTCTCAGAGACATCTCTGGATTACGGGCAGGAGGGGGTTAACTGGCCACTCCCTGCTCTGGGAGAGGAAATGGGTGTCCAGGATGGGGAGGTGCCATCCCACCAGGGGGCCTGTTTTCGCACAGCCAGTCCCAGCTGGGAACAAAAACACCCAGAGAGAGAGAAATGAAACACCCTCATACCAAGGACTTGGCCTCCAGAACCCCAAGTCTCTTGAGAAGGAGGGGAAAGCCACCAGAAGGGGACAGCTTCCTAGAGAAGGGAGGGCTTCCATACCCAGGCTGGTGGTGTCCCAGCAGGGAATGTGCAAGAACGCAGACCCTAGATGCCCATACAGCATGGAGACTGGAGATGGGTGGGGGAGCGGGGTGTGGGGGGTAGCCCCCTGTGTTGCCCTTCCTGCCAGCACCCCCCATTCAGTTCCCTGCTCTCACAGCACCCGGTCTGGTGCTGTTCAGCATGTGCCCCCTGGCCCCGGTTGGGGTCTGGCCATTCTCAGGGCTCTGCCTCCCACCCCCACGCGGGGGATGCGGGGGACGGGCAGAGGGAAACACATTCCTCATTGTGTCACTTCCCTTCATGGGCTGCCAAGGGGCTGAGGCCGCAGCCCCCCGCCCCTTCCCTCTCCGCTCACTGTGTTTATTCTCATTTCCTCCCCGGCCCCCCTTGAGAACCCCCACCCCGCCTGCCCCACTGATGCTCTGCAGATGGGAGCAAGGCGGCCACTTGGGCCCCAGCCCCTTCCTGCCCTGGATTTCCTGCAGCCCAGAGCCACGTGGGGGCCCTCTGAGAGGGGAGCTTCCACCGAACGTTGGCATTCCTTCCCCCTTGTCTCATGCCCACAGAATGGCATCAGGGGTGACCAAGGCAGCCCCTCAACCGACCAGACAGGCCAGTTCTGGGTCTTCTCCTGAGGGGCACAGGCCTGGGGCTGCTCATTGGGCTGAGCTTTGAGAGTGGAATGGGATCCTGGTCCCTAACATAGAGGAAGCAGGTCTGGGGCTGTACCCTTCCTAGCAGCAGGAGAAAATGTTATCATAGAACTTGGATTTTTTTTTTTTTTTTTTGGGCCAGCAAGGTCCCTATAGGTTGGTGTTCCTTGCTTAGCACATCCTTTTAAAAGTTTGATGACAGCTATGGACTCCTGCCTCAGAAAAGTACACTACACC